>NC_056744.1:1410214898-1410577398 GCF_019279795.1 Protopterus annectens
TCTATCTAAATACATTGTAAGTCCAAGGAGACACTGGATGCAAGACTGGCATAAAACATAGATCTATTTTTCTCTGTCATGGGAAAATCAAAATAATAGCTCACTTGGCTTGAAATAAAAACAAATCTTATACATAGTTTCTTTTCACCAATATTAGTACAATTTCTCACATCCATTAAAAAACAGGCTGCCTTCAAAAGTCCGAGGCTGTAGGCCCAGTCCTGGCCTAACTCATGAATCTGTACTTCAGATAATTATCCCAAGTATAATCTACAACTGAGTCCCACCTAGGCTCTAACATGCTACATCTCTTGTGTCTTCTGTACAAGCTCCATGTCACTCCTTCTGACCATCTAGCTGAGGAAAGAACTTTCTGACTGGAGCACTCCAAGCTACTTCTTTGCATATAGAATTACTTGTCAGTCAGTGCCTGGCTAATACATATTGTTTTGCCTAACTGCTGTGGTGTGCTCATTACTGAAGTAGATATTTTAAAGACACAAAACCCATTTCTAGAACCAACATCTTACAACTACTCCTCTTCTAACACTAAATCTGAGATTTTGAAATTATAATGATGCATTATAGCCCCTGGAAATCCCATACTCATTTATGTTGGTGAGGCCAGGCTTGTGAATCAACATATATTGAAATGGCTTGAGAGATAGTGACTAATAGCAGAATTTCATTCTGCCATCAGATTGCTTACATAATCATTGCAATGGGGCATGATCAGTTGCCTAATTGAGGGTCTGTCTTAACAAGTAGTACTTCAGGATGAATAAGGAGTGCTTTATGGCTAGGCAGTTTCTTCCAGACAATGGCAGAACATCTTTTTCACCATTTGTCAACCTTGTGCTGATACAACACATAGGCTGCTCTTGACCTTGAATTTCTTGGGATAATACTGCTTTCAAAACTTACCTCTGATACATCAGTATATAGGTTAAACTCTTTAATAAAAATCTGAAGTCACTAACATAGGTTCTGAACACAGGATTCATTTTCATTCATTAAATTCTCTATCTCCCTCAAGAGACCATTGCAGTTTGACAGGAGCTCTCCCTTTGTGAAGTCTATCAAAGGACACAGAATTAGGTGCAAGCTTTCTATAGCAGCCAGCTTCTTCAAGGAAAACCTTCACTTCTCTGAGTATAGGGTACAGGTCAATTTTTTTATGCCTCTAGTTTTTTTAGTTGCCATCCACCATTCTTCCAGTAAGGTATCCTAGGTACTTGGCTTCCATCAGCCCATAGTTTCCTTTTTTAGCATTTGCAATCAAGCCTGTCTGTCTTAAGAATTCTAACATAGCCTGCATTTTAAATAAGTGTGATTCACAGCCTTTTGAATGGATAACCACATTCAGGTATGCTGCAGCATACTGGGGTGAGACTATTTTATATATTATTCATTGAAATGACTGGGGCTCCATGCAGTTAAAATGGTAATACTGTGGAATGAAATGTACTATCGGGGTGTGGATGAGGCTCAAAAAAATCTTTTTTTTTCTTTGGCAGATGGTATAAGTAGTATTTGTCACTATTGCTTCATTGAATATCTTGCCTTTTCAAGGTTCTCAATTAATTCTTCAATTTTGGGCATGGGATAGCTATGAAACAGTTTTCTAAATCTGTTACAGAATCTGATATTTCCGTTGAACTGGGAACTGATAATATTTGTCTTTTCCAATCTGTGACTCTTCTATTGCACCAAGTTTGAGCATTTTTTAAACTTCTTCTCTTGCCAGTTGTTTCTGTGACTTTAATACTCTATAAAGTTTTAGTCTAACTTTCTTTTCAAGTCTTACTCTGTGTTTTCTTCCATCAGTTTAGCTTCCCCAGGCATTTTGACACCCTTTCTTTATTTCTTAAGAGAAATACTCACAATTCCTTCTTTTGTACTCTTAACTGGAATTCCATTTGCTTTATTTCAGGTAAAGATTCCCTGGTCTCCTGCATGAACATGAACTTTCAGGCTCTCTGCAGAATTATCTACTTCCTTTCGATGGCCTCACTACAATGCTGTGACAGGTTTGCTTGATTTTTCTCTTGACTAGCTGTCTAAGCTGTTAGTTCACTACTGTTGTGTCCCCTGCCATTTAGCCAGATATTTGCTTTCCATGGAGGGCACTGCCACTTGTACCTGGTCTCTGGGCATATGCTCTTTAAGTTAGGCATCTTTATTATAAACTCACTGTTAATATTACCTGGAGTCTCTGCACATGCTCATTTTTATGGGCAACACCAGTTTTAATCTGTCTTATAAACTAACTTAGCATGCTATCACACTTTTAAATCAATTATTTCCTTCCTCCATTGTTTCCTTAGCAATACCAAGCAACATTTTTGATGTCTGCATTATAAATGCTTAAATTGAATAAGCCCACCTTCGGCTTGTGGCACTTCTCTGGCTGCAAACACTACATGGTTCCAGTTTTTACCATCTACGTCAATAACCTTCCTTAGCACTGATTTCAGTATTTTATGAAATATCTGAAATAATTGATCAGTCTGCAGATGTTAAGTTGATCTCTTCAAATGACAAAACTGAAGCAATAGCCTTGACATAAAGGGGTGCCTTGGTCAGTAAGCATCTCTTCAGAAATTCACATTCTAGAAGATTACAGGACTAATTTTCTGGCAATAGGCTTGACATTATCTTTATGTAATGAGCCTGCTTTTAGAAATTTGCTAGCATAGTTCATTATAAATAGTATGCACTGATACCCATTGTTAGATTTTACTAGTCTGGTGGCTCTGTGATGTCCTTTGCAATACATACAAATGGTATGTTTATATAGCCATTGGAATACAAGAAACACTGATGCTTTCTGCTGCTTTCATTATGCCTAGCCAGTAAAATCTGGCTAACACTCTTACGTTTGTACTGCCCTTCCCGAGGCAAGCTCCCAACATATGAGTCTGCGCTAACTTCATTACCAATGTCATATAAAGTTTGTCACCAGTAAATGATGAAGAATGTTCTCCCTTTCTTCACTTACTTTATATATGTGGCCACCTTTTAACTCAAAATAAGGGTAAGAATCTGGTGGCTGACAAAAAAAGCGAGAAATTACTAGAAAAATGGAAATCAAAGTTTAAACCAACTCTATTTCAAGTAGTGAATATGGTAACAGACAAAAAAAACTGGAAGTGGGATCTTTAGAAAAAGATTAGGAGCAAATTACATAGAAAAAATGGAAGTTGTGGGAGCAATACATGCAGAATAATGTTTTGGAGGAGTGAGGTTTACGGGAAAACAGAAATTGATCAATTTGTGTAATGCTGGATTAATGATAATTGTCTAAGAGAATATATGTGATATATAGTTTGTTTATAACTGTGAACATATTAACATGGCTTGTTTTCTTTTATATAAATGTATCTTAGTCTATGTCTTATGTTAAAATTTCAATAAAGGTGTTATAAAATAGGGGTAAGCGTTAATGAGAACATTTTGTTCGCTATCCTCCCCTATAACCTTGGGTATGTTCTCTTTTGTCCTGATTAAAACATCATCTTCCTATTGTGCTTGCCTAAAGTTTATGTGACTATCTGTAACGTATAGATAGCTTCTTCACCAGCTTGCCTTGAGATGGAAGGTGAAACATCTTTCCCCAAAATACTGGCACTGCAGCCTGGTTTGTGTCTTCCCCTATTAAGGGAAGTTCTAAATAAACTGTCTTCTGCTTTATTGTCCCTATTATCAGTACAGGCCTTTCAATGCCTTCTTTTAGTTTTCTGCCAATCTACTGCTGCAAGGGGTGTTGTACCTCTTTCTTGGCTTATATAAAGATGTTTTTGATAATTTGCCTTTATTTGAATTTTTGCTTAACACGAGTAAAATTAGTGTTAGAATTCTGCATTGTTCTACTTAGCACACATTTAGTAGTCATTTTGTTTGGGGGTCAACACTTTGGTGCCCAACTTCTTTTAATATTTTTGGTGTCAGATTCTCTGTTAATGCTTCTTGTTAGTCTCTCTGCTGACTCCTGTCTTGTACTGATTTCTGTTTCAGAGTTCTGTATCAGTTCAACTTCATTTCTTACACGGACATCCCTTACAGTTTTGGGTTTTTGAAGCTCTGTCATGGGGGATCATGTTTTTGATAACAGAAAGGCTCCTTTTACTATCTGCCTACAACCACATTCTATAGCTTCTATACCAACTGCCATCTCCTGGTTTTGGTTCTAGATCTGTTTATGAGTACCATTGCCATACCAGCGCATTCTTATAATGAATGGTGTTTAGCTATTTCTTGTTAAATGTATCAGCCTGCCACACTTCCAACAGGTTTCCCTATTCCCACATTTTATAGTATTTTAAAATGGGAAAACTTTTTCCCGATGTTACATCATGAATGAAATCAGGGGTTACAGCCACAGGATTTAACAGCAGTAACAGAATTAATTGAATTTCTACATGTGTAAGGGGAAACTGTTATTTCTGTCCTCTAATGCATATTATCTGCACTTGGTTTTTACTTATTTTATGCTTACACACCAGGGAACCACTGACAATAGTAATCATGTTTCCAAAATCTAGCAGGCCTTGAAATTTCCTTTTAAAAACACGGTACACTTTATTAGCTTAGCTAATGGCATTCTGCCCACTACATTAACTTAGATGTTATTTTACTGCAGTCCTTAAGAACTACTTCATTTAAAGCATTTATTTATTTATTTAACATGTATTTGACATTTGTTAACCAGGTATGTCTGACTGAGCATGAGACCTTTTTCAGTGGAGGCCCGGGGGGGAAAGCTCCACACATAAAACTTGGCAAGGCAGTGTGTTACAATATCCACAGAAAAGTTTCAAATGCATGTGTATACTCTATTGCAGAGGTGGCTGAAGCTACCAATAAGATCTCAAATACAATACATACAATACATGAATTATTAATAGATACAAGAAGTCAATAATGGTTACTATAGTCACATAAAGATCCCCAAATGTAGTACAAAGTAAAGCAAGTAAGTAAGCTCAGGGGAAAAAAGTAAGAAATAAAGTAGTACAGCCAGGCAGAGAAGATGAGAGCAGTACATAGGCAATATAAAAAAGGACATTTGAGAGTAAAAAGTGATATGCTAACAGTAGTTAGGGAGGTAGAGGATGGAAAGTTAAGAGAATTTAAAGTGACCAGAGTCAGTGAGTTAGGTTGGACTTTGGCAGGAGCAGATCCTTGATTTTAGTAGCATTTCTTTTAAGGTCTTTTTGAAGTTAGGAGTATTAGATATAGTTCTGATGGACAGCGAGAGTTTGTTCCAAGCTATGGCAACAGAGTAGCTGTATAGATTTTGGCCGATTATTTTTTTTGGGCTTACAGATATGCAAGAGGAAATGGTCTGAGCTCCAGAGAGAGTAAGCTGGAGTAAATTAGGAAATGAGGGATGAGACGGCAGGGCAGGAGGTACTGTAGGTTTGTTGGGGATGGAGTGAATAAGGAGCAGTTGAGGAACTAAGAGCTGGTGGGGGAGTTCAAGCCAGAAAAGAGATTTGAGAGAAACTCAGTGGTGAGAGTTGTAAGGTTGGTTTGTAGTGAATCTAGTGACTTTATTAAAAGTGAGTTCAAGCTTAGACTTTAGAGAGGATTATAGGCTAGATAGGATTGATCAGTAACAGAGAAGACTATGAAGTAGGTAGGCATAGGCAAGGGAGAGTCTAGAGTCTTTGGTAAGGAATTTTTGTTCAAATAGAGCAAGCCCAGTTTTTGGTGAGTCTTTTTTATGCAATTATGGATGTGTAGATCAAATTTAAGTTGATTGTCAGTGATAGCACCCAGGACCTTGGTATGTGTTTCAACATTAATAAAAGTGTTGACAAGCGATGTAATGGTAAATGAAGATTTATGATGAGAAAGTGATTTTGGGAGGAAGAAGAGAAGTTTGGTTTTCTTGGGATTAAGTATGAATTGATTGTTAGGTAACCAAGTTTTGACAGAGCTAAAAGAGTTTTGGGTTAAGGTGTGGAGGTGAGGGAGATTGTCTGAAATGGGGATGATAGTTGAATGATCTGCATATTTATGAGACAGGAGAGAGAGCAGGAAGTGTGGAGACAGTTAGTGAAGACATTAAATAGCAGAGGCCCAAGAATGAAACCCTGGGGTACACCTGTATTGACAGGGAGGAAGGGAGGGAAGGATGAGAGACATCTGATAGACTGCTGTCTGTTAGAGAGGTAGCTTGAGAACCATTTAAGAGAGGTGTAAGAGAGACTAAGATCAGACAATTTGGTACAGAGTTTGGGGTGAAAGACAGTGTCAAAGGCTTTGGAGAGGTCTAAAAATAGACAGTAAACATGTTTATTGTTGTCTTTGGGTTGAGAAATAGTTTGTGTAAAGGATATTAGAGCAGTAGTTGTGCCATGGTTAAGGCAAAAGCTGTGTTGGGTAGGAGTAAGCAGATTTTCCTCAAGAAGATAATCAAGGAGCAGCTTATGTGTACAATTTTCAAGAAGCTTAGAGGGGGGACAGGATGGCTATGGGCCTGTAGTTAGAGAGGCCAGTGGAGTATCCTCCCTTGTGGATTGGTATAGTAAATAATTTTTTCCAGATAGTGGGGATGGTAGATTCTTGAATAGATTGGTTGATCAGGATGGAAATAAGGAAGGCTACTGAGCTATTGACAAGCTTCAGGAAAAGGGGTGGTAGATTAGCAGCTGAGGGACAGCATGGCTGTAGTTTATTAAGTAGAGATCTTTTGTAAACAGTGGGAACAGGTTTTAGTGGGAATGTGCTTTTATGGCTGAAGGGGATAGAGAGATTGGAGGTGTGACTACTTTGGGTTACTTTGCTGATAGAGTCAATGAAGGAAGATTTAAAAATAGTGGCTGTTTCAGCTTGAGAATTGTTACGGCAAGGGTTAGGCATAGTGGGGCTACCAGGATAAAGACTCTTATTCATAGTGTTCCAGAACATGTTTGGATTGCTGTAATGACTGGTTTGAGGCTTTAGGTAGAATGTTTTCTTATCGTTAGTTACATGTTTTTAGTGAGCTTATTTAGCTCTTTGCCAGCGCTTCCAAGCGTTGTCCTTCTTGTGCATTAAAGATTGAGTGGTTTGAGAGGGCCATGGTGAAAAGAGAGATGTTACTCCGATTTTCCTAGGGGAGCTAGGCAGATAAAATATCTAGAAAAATGTGGCTGAATTTATGTACAGCATCATCATGGGGTAGGTGGAAAAGGAAAGACCAGTTAATAGAAGAGAGTATGTTGTTGAACACATCAGGGTCAAGTTAGAGAGACTGTGGCATTCTACGAATTTGTGAGATCTAATATGTTGCTGGGAGTATCTTTGAATGCAGGTGGGGCAGTGGTCACTTATAGAATCAGGTAGAATTTTGGGGATGTGGTATAAGTTTGAATTAGATCCTAGTATCCAGTCTGGGATAGAGCTGGAGTTGTTTGGCTTGTTAAAGTGGGGAGGGGTTAAGATTAGTCGTGTGAAGCCATAGAGATTTATGCTGGAGTTGAGATCACCCAGAGTTATAGTTTCATAAGAAATGTGATGAGTGATCCATGAGAGAATCTGTTCACAAATGGGGATGTTATTACCTGGGGGATATATAGTAGCAATTGTGAGTTTCTTGTGATTGTTAAGTTTACTAATAAGAGTTCTTCAGGATGAAAGTTGGGGAATGAGATGGACACAGGGATCAAGTTGTTCAGAACTCAACTTCAGCGATAGTAGCACAGAAGTTATAACTATGACCACCTTCCCTGATATTTGAAACAAATTATCACATTACTTGCTGTTTTGGTTTTACAGAAAAGGCCCATTTCTTACTGAAGTTTCAGATTAAGAAACAGCCTATTCAGCTTTGAATATTTTGCCATTAATTATAAGCATTATATTAAAGTCAGTAACTTATCAGAGTTCTTAGGATCACTTTGCAGTACACATTTAATTATTTATTATGAGGCAGAGTACTTTCAAACCTGCCTACTCTTATGATTTCGTCTATTTTGAATTTAATATTGTTATCAGGTTCTAGCCAAAGATTTAAAATATCCATTGAATCATGTACCTGTGCTCTTATCAATTTATCAACGCTGAAAGTTGAGTGATAGTATGTCTTTCTAGTACTTCAGGGATTATACCAACCATTGCCAAAAGCTCTTTCTTAAGATTTTTGTATTCAGTTCCCTCAGTTCTCTCAATGCTCATGTATGTTTTTGTTCCATTCCTGCCAGCTAGGATAGCAGGATTTTTGCGCAGTCACTAAGTTTTCTGTGGTCGCATAACATTCAAACTCCATCAATAGGATTACAGGTCATTAGCTGTGGTTACTTTCTTTATGGGAGTCACAGTCTTGAAGTTGGCAGCTACACTGGACTGCAGAGCTAGGTGATGCTGTAGTTCCATGAGCTTTTGTCAGTCCCCACTTGTGATTTCAAGAGTCTTTGTAGTAAGTCCTCCATGGCTGGGGTCACCAGGAAACCGTACCAGGAACACAACATTTATATTGCTGCAAGGAATTAAGAGCATAAACATGGTTTGCAGTTGTTAGTAGAGGTATTGTGAAGAGCAGTAAAACAGTAAGTCTCTGGACAACTGTCTACAGTATGTATATATATGCATGTATATATGTATGTATATGCATGCATGTATATGTATGTATGTATGTATATGAATGGATCTACTTAAAATGATTGGCAGACCCAAATGTCAATGTTCCTAATGTCAAACAAAAAAGTCAACAATGAAAATGTCGTCACATTAGTATGCATACCGGGCAATAAGCTAAGAGCATACCAAGTTAAAGTACAAAAAAAAAGAAAAACACATCTTTTTTTTTGCAGGGGACAAGTCCTCCTGCATCTTCATGCGTGGGAAGGCTGCATCCTCCATACCCCTGCTAATTATATATACTAACTCTGAGATTGCATAATATCTGGAAAAGAGCATATTCCCCAACCCCAAGAACTGTGCAGTCTTGCACACCTGTTGATCATCTGTTTAGTCAACCAAATTCTGTTGACTAAACCAGTATTGACTAAAAGTATTTTCAATCAGATTTAGTGCCTCATGCATATATATATATATAAAATGCATATTTATTATGAGTGAATACACCCAACATTGGTGAAACATCAGCATCAACATCAAAACCTCAAACATTCTGATACTGACATGCCAATAGGCATGTGCCAAGAAATTGTCTCCACTTCCAGTAATAATTATATCATTATAATATTTATCTGAGCTCGCACAAACATAGGGTAAGGGTATGTTTCCCAACCCCTGGAACTGTGTGATCTTGCACACCTGTTGATTAGCTGCTTAGCTGATCATATGCAGCCAGTTAAACAACTGTTGACCAAACCAACATTTAACATACTGCAGGGCACCTCTCTCTCTCTCTCTCTCTCTCTATATATATATATATATATATGTACAAACTTAGGAACTTTTTCTTTTACAACTTCTGACCATTGTTCATAGAACTGCAGCTAGACACTGTATAGGTCTTTATTCCTGTAGATGAACTCTCACCTGCTGAATACACACAATGACAGCCAGCTAGTATCTGTATCATGTTTTGTCAAAGTTAGCTGCTTTGTTTTATTTACAGAATTTCAAATCTCTTATGATGATTTTTGTTATCATGTGAAAATAGCTGCAACTCAGTCAAATGAAACATACCACTGAAAGACCACTGAATAAGTCTGGTTCTTTGTTTAATGGGGAACTTAGTGTTGTTTATTGTGAGGCTGTGGTGCTCATAAGAAGGTGTGTTACTGAGGAATGACAAATGTAGTTGCAAATAATTTTGAGAGTAGTATAGTTTTTTTTTTTTTAAGTGCAGATGTAATTGGAAGACAGTAATCAGGCTGGGACAGTAGGACTTTCTTACCAACAACATATTTGGCTGAGCAAGAAAGAAAATGAGCGATGTTTGGCCCAGAAGAAAAAGGAGTTAATTTTCAATCTATTTTTTTACTATGTGGGTGTGAAAATTAAGAGAATAGTGTGTTTTCTATGCTGTAATTGTTTAGGTCAGAAATTATAAGGTTGCTAGGACACTTTGCTAGTCTTCGGGGTAATCTAAAAAGAATTGTTTTGGTTTCTGAAGGTTCAGTAATAGACTTTGGTGGATTAGCCATTCTTAAAGTAGATGCAAATCTTGGATGGGATTGTATTTGAGAGTGTGACTTGATTAGCTGTGTAGATGACGCTGTCATCTGCATAAAGGCGAGGAGAGTAGTTACACAAGGTCAGAGGGGAGGTTGTTAATAAAGATAGAAAATATAAGAGGGCAAGAATTAAACTTTCAGAGACATCGTAGTGAAGCTGGACTGTGTATGAATGGATGGCGCCTGTTTTGACTTTAAAGTTTTTTACAATGGTAAATGTTCTTGTCAGTAAAGTACACTTTGTATAACTTCAGTTTAAAACAAATATGTCAGCAGCCATTTTGGCCATTATTGGATATAAGAAATCAGAAAATAATAATAATCACTTATAGTTACTTAGATTGATACCAAGACATTAGTACTGCAGAGAAATATAAAGATCTGGTGAAAAAAAATACTTATTTACAGTTTTGGGGTGTGGCTGTCCTTTAATTGATTTGGTGTGGCATTGCTCATATTTGCTTGCCTGATGTGTCCTGTAGCTGAGGTGTTATCCTAAATTTCCTTACGTGTATTGTCCTTGGAAAAGTTTCCTGGAGTATACCAGCCAACACCAAGATATGCAATAAACAAAATAGAAACAGTGAAACAAAAAAATCTGCTTTTTAAAGTATGCAGCTAGAAATTACTCTAAAACTCAAAAGGAGCTGCAAAAATGATTTAGTAAAATAAAGAATATGGCAGGTACTGAACAAAGAATGCCACAGACATCTGTCTTGCCTACAAATACTGTGCACTTTGCCTGCTATACCACTCTTAAAGCAACCTTTACGCCATTTTCAGATGATACCATACTTCAAATATTCTCATGATTTATTCTACATGTAATTTAAATCCTAGGTTAATCTTAACTTGGCCACAAACTCAGTAACAGCTTCAGTGTGCTTTCCACTGTAACACTTAAAAAGATATTTGTCTGAATTCTTCACCAAGTTTAGGGTTAAAATATTTTTGATCAAGCTAAAAAACTGCGTACAGATATTTCCACTTACTTGTTCAGGAGTCTGGAGGCTTTTAATTAAGTAGTGTTTCAGCTTCTCATAAACTTATAAGGATTCTTTCATTATGTTTTCATGTTTAATTCTACTGGTGAAAGAATCAGCTCCAGTACTTCATACCATTCTTATATTCTATTCATATATGGATTTTTACATCAGTGGTAGTCATTAAACCTACAGTTTTCATTTTCTTAATTTATTTTCCTCTCCTTCAAAGGTTCTTGTAAATGTGGACATTCTAGTAATCCAAAGGTCCTTGTCACTAAAAGGCTGGTGTTATATTTTGCTAGCAAAATGTGTCTCCTTAAATGGTCCAAACGCTGCAATGAGTGCTCCATGTCAAACAGCCACATAACAACATCAGTGTGAGCAGATAAGCAGTCTAGAAGGTTTTTCAAAGCTCAGGATACTAAACAGGAACAATTTTAACTGGATACTAACTGCTTTTCCTTCATAGCGGTGGTGGTGCTGTGGTAGCATTGTCGCCTCACAGGAAGATGCTGTCCAGTTCGATTCTCAGCTAGAGCACCTTCAGCGTGGAGACATGCGTGAATGGACGTACCTTTGTGCGTCAGGCCTGGCAAGCCAGTACCTAAAAATCAACTGCCAATCATTAGCGGACCAGAGTTCCACTGTGGCGACCCCTAACCGGGAAAAGCTGAAAGAAATAAACAAACTAACTGCTTTTCCTTCACAACTAAATGATTCCCGAGCATAAAGTGCAATTAGGTATAAACAGTTAAGTACTTAAGGTGCTGTGCACTGCGTTAAGATAATGCGCTGTATTAAGACAATGCACTGTTCAAATTGTTCTTGGTTTTACTGTTGATGCAGTAGGAGAAAATAATATTCCATGAGCTGTTTTTGCTGCTTGTCCTTGTTACTTCCAAGGTAATAGTATATTTTACAGCATTTTACATCGAAAACTGCAAACTGTTTACACTGGAGATATAAGCACAATTTTCTTCAGGTCAAGCAATATATTTTGTAGAAATATTTGATTTTATACAAGCCCAAACAGTCTTTTATTCACTGTGGATTAACTTAAAGTTTGATTTAATGGAATGGCAATGAATAAGCATGCAGGTAGTGTAACATTAATTGACATATAAATACGAACACAATGGCAGAATACATTAAAAGAGGCAATATGTGCAACACAAAAATCGAGAGAATTTGCATTTAGTTTCTAACAGACTGCACCTGACTACAAGCTACTTTCAGTACCATATCTGTAGGGCTTGCAGATATTAGCTTTGCTGTGAGTTTTAATTTGTTAAGAGTATGTGTGTGTCTTGCGTGATTAGCTGCCACCAAATGATACTTATCTAAGCAGTTCTTGCTGGTCTGACTGAGGTGTATTTATTCTTGGTTTTAGGGCACTTCCTCTTTATTAGCTGGATATATGTAACATGTCTCTGCTAACTGAGCAACTACTGGTCTGACTGAGGTGTATCTATTCATGGTTTAACTTTTACGGCACTTCCTCTTTATTAGTTGGACATATGTAACATGTCTCTGCTAACTGCAGAACTACTGTCATTCTGAAAGTAAAGTAAAACCTGTAGGTTTAACAGTCCTAAAACCAGAGAGAGAGAATATTTGTGATAGACTGCTTCCAGTACATTCTATTAAATGTTTTAGCCAATATTCCCTGATGGGATTATTGTAGGTCATTAATAAAGACAATTAAGGAAGTCTTCAATTAAAAAAAAATAGTTGATTAGAACTTCAGCTGTGCTTTATCTGTATAAAATATGTCATCATTGTGTTATTACTTGTATAACAACATATTTCTTGGCATACTATACACCTGTGTAGCACGGGTTATTGCTCTGGTCTGAGTCTGTGACATAGTCGGTGAGGTCAGAATACATCAAGAGTTGTACAACAACCAGCATAAAGAAGTAATCAGCTTTTATAAACATGTGCTGCAGCATGCTTCTCATCCAAATTATTTTTCTGTACAATGCAAGGAGCATTTACATTCAGACTAAATTATGAGAATTTATAAATTAGTCAGCCAGGCATTCAATATGCATGTTGCACTAACAGCAACCATTTTAAATTGATGTAAAGCCATGGCATCTGCAGCTGGAAACATACCGGTCAAGTGATAACAAGAGGCATTTCAGGAAAATGAAACAGCTGTAGCATGATCCACCCTGGTCCACTTTGTTGGGTTTCTTCCTTATGAATTCTCATCCCCATTCATATGATCTTTAAATAAGAGCAGCCTTACTCACAGTGAATACTTTTAGGCTCAAATAACCTTGATTGTGCAGATGAAATAGCCTGCCATCATTTTGTTTTTTTTATTTTAATACATTATGTGTTTGGATAGGTACATCGAGATACTTAATGGGTAACTTTGAAAGGCAACATTGGTTTAAAACATAGCCTGAATAATCATGCCGAAACAATAAGAACATGAGTACATGTGACAAATGTTTACAGTGTTATTTGCTTACATATAAATGATAAAAGCATAACTTTTTTTCTCAAAATAATGAGATCTTTGAAGCAGTTTTCAGCTACAGTTCACAGAAAACTTTTTACTTTGTTTTAGAGATATCAGATATGGAACAATCAAGCAAAAGTGTCAGTAAGCAGAACATACTTTATTCCTAAAGTGCTAAGAAGAAAATGAGAAAAAAGTTTCTCAAAAGAAAATCAAAGCCAGAAGACAGCCTTCTTCTCAAATTATTTACATACCTAGAAAATGAAGTTGTCTGCACACTTATTATATTAAGTTGAGTAGTCCTCTCAGAGCCAATGGCCTGCTAACATGGAGACTTGGGGAGAAAAACTGCAATACAAAGAGCGACAGTTTACATTTAGTTTTTATATGTGTATGCAGTCAAAATAAGCAACTCCTCTTTTGGGACAGAACAGGAATCTCTGATCAAAACCTGTGGAGACAACTGGAGAGCAAGCAAACTCTACTCAAATAGCATTTGGTGGCCAGAACTGAACTATAGACCATAACTAAATTGGGAAAAATTCACATAGTTATTTAAAGACACAAAGGTAATTCAGACCTTAAGATGTGCAGTGTTAGTCATTCTATGGCTATTTCTAAAACTTTGACAGGGAAGATGACTTACGCACTTTGTAACATAGAGTACAGAGAATGTATTTGGAGTTTCCAAAAACTCTTACACTGGCACCAGGAGCTTAGGTTATTTTATTTTTTACATTTTGTTTAAAGCATTTCATTAAAAAACTTAGCTCGTCTGGACATAGGCCCCTTTGCAAGGAAACCAAGGTAGAAAATTGTAAGTACACATTTCGAATATAATTAAATTCAGCTCTAAAATAGTGATAAACAAGAATGGGGTAGAGAAAAAAGCAGAAGTAAAAGTAAGATACATTAAAAATGTATAACGATTAGCCATCACTGCCGTGTATTGCAATGTTTATAGTGTGAACATGTTAAAATTAACAAGCTGCACTTCAGAGTAAGACATACAATACCAGATCTAAATAGCATACAAGTTCACATTAGGTCAGCATTAGTGTAAGAAAATGGAGTGCATATGTGAAAATACAACACACGTTACTTCATTGCTGACTTCACGTTTGCATGATATGGCCTACTAACAGATGCAGAACAACTCCTTGAAACATCCCAGTTTATAATTGCCCAGCTACAAATGTTTTGTACAAATGTTTGTAACATATGCACAAAAACAGAAGACAAAAAGTACAAATTACTAAACCTCCCTTGCATCCACCATATGAAACCCCTCCACTCTCTTTTTACTTTTCTATTATTAAACTGAGGTCACTGCATCTCAGAGAAAGAGCAATAACTGATAGCAAATAAAAAAAATGTCTGTCTCTTTCTCATTAAGGCTGAGTAGTTGCAGAAGGCTAAACATAATAGAATATAATGAGTGAGACATCAGTTCTGTGGGTATGTATGAAGCTGTTATGGTTGACCACGTGTAATCTGAGATCCTGTGATATGAGTAACAGACAGTATATGCTTATTGACAGCATAGACCTAAGTATAAGAAAGATGCAGAAGTTACAGAGTGGAGTATCATCACTACTACTGCAGTGACAGATGTAACACTATTACAGACACTGAAGTATCATCACTACTACTGCAGTGACAGATGTAACACTATTACAGACACTGAAGTATCATCACTACTACTGCAGTGACAGATGTAACACTATTACAGACACTGAAGTATCATCACTACTACTGCAGTGACAGGTGTGACACTATTACAGACACTGGAGTATCATCACTACTACTGCAGTGACAGATGTAACACTATCACAGACACTGGAGTATCATCACTACTACAGTAGTGACAGGTGTAACACTATTACAGAAACTGAAAAATCATCACTACTATTCAAGTGACAGATGTAACACAATTAGAGGCACTGGACTATCATCACCACTACAGTAATGACAGATATAACACTATTACAGACACTAGATAATTATCACTACTACAACAGTGACAGGAGTAACATCATTAGAGATGCTGGAGTATCATCACTACTACAGCAGTGACAGACTTAACACAATAATACAGCAGTGATGTGTAATACTATTACAGATATTGGAGTATCATCACTGCTACAGCAGTGACAGATGTGACACTAGTAGAGACACTGGGTTATCATCACTAATACAGCAGTGACAGATTTAACATTGTTAGAGACAATGGAGTATCATCAATACTACAGTCGTGACAAGTGTAAAATTATTAGAGTCACTGGAATAGTATCACTGCTACAGCAGTGACAAGCATAAAACACTGGATTAGTATCACTATATAGCAGTGACATATGTGACATTATTAGAGGCACTGGGTTAGCATCACTACTGCAGCAGTTACAGATGTAACACAGTTAGAAACACTGGATTATCATCACTACTACAGCAGTGATAGCAGTGAAATTATTAGCAACACTGGATTAACATTGCTACAGCAGTAGTTACAGATATAACACTACTAGAGACACTGGAGTATCATCACTACTACAGCAGTTGCGGGTGTAACACTATTACAAAAATTGAAAAATCATCACTACTATTCAAGTGACAGATGTAACACAATTAGAGACACTGGACTATCATCACCACTACAGTAATGACAGATATAACACTATTACAGACACTAGATAATTATCACTACTACAACAGTGACAGGAGTAACATCATTAGAGATGCTGGAGTATCATCACTACTACAGCAGTGACAGACTTAACACAATAATACAGCAGTGATGTGTAATACTATTACAGATATTGGAGTATCATCACTGCTACAGCAGTGACAGATGTGACACTAGTAGAGACACTGGGTTATCATCACTAATACAGCAGTGACAGATTTAACATTGTTAGAGACAATGGAGTATCATCAATACTACAGTCGTGACAAGTGTAAAATTATTAGAGTCACTGGAATAGTATCACTGCTACAGCAGTGACAAGCATAAAACACTGGATTAGTATCACTATATAGCAGTGACATATGTGACATTATTAGAGGCACTGGGTTAGCATCACTACTGCAGCAGTTACAGATGTAACACAGTTAGAAACACTGGATTATCATCGCTACTACAGCAGTGATAGCAGTGAAATTATTAGCAACACTGGATTAACATTGCTACAGCAGTAGTTACAGATATAACACTACTAGAGACACTGGAGTATCATCACTACTACAGCAGTTGCGGGTGTAACACTATTACAAAAATTGAAAAATCATCACTACTATTCAAGTGACAGATGTAACACAATTAGAGACACTGGACTATCATCACCACTACAGTAATGACAGATATAACACTATTACAGACACTAGATAATTATCACTACTACAACAGTGACAGGAGTAACATCATTAGAGATGCTGGAGTATCATCACTACTACAGCAGTGACAGACTTAACACAATAGAAGACAATAGATTAGCATCACTACTACAGCAGTGTTGTGTAACACTATTACAGATACTGGATTATCATTACTGCTACTGCAGTGACAGATGTGACACTATTAGAGACACTGTGTTATCATCACTAGTACAGCAGTGACAGATTTAACTTTGTTAGAGACAATGAAGTATCATCAATACTACAGTAGTGACAAGTGTAAAATTATTACAGTCATTGGAATAGTATCACTGCTACAGCAGTGACAAGCGTAAAGTTGTTAGCGACACTGGATTAGTATCACTATATAGCAGTGACAGATGTGACATTTTTAGAGGCACTGGATTAGCATCACTACTACAGCAGTTACATATGTAACACAATTAGAAACACTGGATTATCATCACTACTATAGCAGTGATAGCAGTGAAATTATTAGCAACACTGGATTAACATTGCTACAGCAGTAGTTACAGATGTAACACTACTAGAGACACTGGAGTATCATCACTAATACAACAGTGGTGGATGTGACATTATGGACACACTAGATTAGCATCACTGCAACAGCAGTAACGTAATGTAACACTATTAGAGATCCTGGAGTATCATCGATACCACAGCATTAACAGGTTTTAACATTATTAGAGACACTGGAATATCATCACTTCTACATTAGTGACAAATGTAACACTATTACAGGCATTGGATTAGCATCACTACTACAACAATTACAGATGTAACACTATCAGAGACACTGGAGTATCATCTCCACTACAACAGTGGCAGATGTGACATTAATAGAGACACTGGATTAGCATCACTACAGAAGTGGCAGATATAACACTATTACAGACACTGAAATATCATCACTACTATAGCAGTGACAAAGTTAACACTATTAGAGACACTGGAGTGACAGGACTACAACAGCAGCAACTGGTGTAACATTATTAGAGACAGTGGAGTAGCATCATTACTGCAGCAGTGACAGATGTAACATGTTTAGAGACACTGGAGTATGATCACTACTACTGCAGTGACAGATGCAACACTGATGGGGACACTGGAGCAGAATGATAGCTGGCTAACCTAGAGTCTTTTGAAGTACCATTAACCACCTCCCTTCCCTCTCAGCAAAACCAAAAAAGCACTTTACCGTACTATTGTTATACCCTGCCTGCACAGAGCACTATGGTGCTTATGTCTTAGTTTTTTTAAAAGTCTTCTTTTATACTGTAGCAAACTATTTGCTACAAATATAGTTAGCAGTCATTATACCCTAAATGCATGGAGCACTATTGCACTCATGTTTTAGTTTCTTCTTTTAAACTGTAGCAAACTGTTTGCCACAGTGCTTAGTTTACATTAAAAAAGATATATATATTTTGTTTTACCTTTAAACTGTAGCAAAATGATTGTTACTATAGTTTAGTCCACACACGAAGCACTACAGCACTCAGGCTTGACTGCAAATTCAATACGAGGTTAAACAGAGATCGGGATGCAATTCCTCTCTCACCCCCACCCTAGCTATGCTAATGTACTAGAGTATCATCACTACTACAGCAGTGACAGATGCAACATTATCAGAGACACTGGATTAGCATTACTACTTTGCCAGTGAAAGGTATAACACTATTCAACACACTGAATTATCATCAGTAGTACAGCAGTGACAGGCATAACATTATCTGAAACACTGGAGTAGCATCACTACTACAGCAGTGACAGGTGAAATGCTATTATACATAATGAAGTAAGTGCCAAAGAGCAAAGGCTGAGACTGCATAGTCTTTTTGCAGTTTTGTTGGAACCAGTACTGAAAGTTATGGTTTGAAAAAGCTTTGGAAGCTGGAACATATTTTCTGTCATGAAATATAATATCTTGAGCTGACTGAAGTACATGGCTAAGTGCACTGTTGGAATATAATCAGTGGGATATTTTTTTTTACTTTTGTCTGATATTGTGAATTTGGTTGTAGGCAGAGGCATTTACTAAACAGATTATAAGTAGCACCTGTACAAATTAGGCAAAGGTATTAGTATTGCACATGAGTAGATGCTGAAGTAATGTCAAAATATAAAGTAACAGGAGGGCAATCTGGCCAACTTACTGTGGACAGCGATAAACAATAGTGATATGTATTTGGAGCAGCTTCAATAAACATAGTCAGCCTGTTGCATGCCCTGTCCATAAAAAGGAAGTGCTCGATTCAGCACAGATACCAGCACTGAATTTCAGCACAAAGGCAGTAAACTTGTTCATCACATTTCCTGGATGACAATGGAAGCTTATGCCAAATGTTATTAGGTACCCCACCCACCACTGCTGAGTGCTCACATGGATCATAAGCAAAAGAAGAATGTCAACCAACTTGCTAAGCTGCTGAATTCAAAATTATGTGAGAGCAGTACTCTAATATCAAAGCAGAGGAGGCCCCTTTTTTAATTTGTTTCTACAGCAAGCTTTTTGCCTTTTTTCCACTTTGCATGTCAAGAAAACTAATAATTTTCCAAAGCCACGTAGTTAATTGGATGTTGAGGTTTGCTGGCTTGCAGTCAGTACAGTATAAAACTGCATCATCAGCAAAATATGTCACTGCAGCCTTATGCAGATCATCAAGTAAATCTTTAATAAAACAGCAAAACAACCCAAGGAGTCATGATCATTTCAAACTTACAGTGCCAAATGTGCATGAATACATTTCCGTAAAGGTAAAATATCAACTATTTCATCCTGTTTCTTAACCCTTCTTTATTTTTTGTTTTCTCTGAGCATGGAAACCATAGGTGACCTCAAATAGGCAAAGTATTAAATAACAAATAGCTTTTAAAACAGTAGACCAAATTATCCTTCACAGAGAGTGTAGCATGCATAACAGAGTTTTAGCTAGAAACCAGATCAAAGATTCTGACATAGCCAGAAATAAATATAAATGGTCACATGTCATAGCTTCATAGGTAAGTACTAGGCTAGCTGCCCTTGCAGGCCATTTAAGCCTATCACATTTCCCATAACAGGTGAAAGTCAAGCCTTGCAACTTGTGTATGTGAGGTAAACACCTTAACCATTCCAAGCAGGCAGCATTCCCAAACCTGTGGGGAAAATGCATTTTAGCAGAGAAGGGAAACATATAAGAAATGGTTTCCGAGGACTTCTACTGATTTTACACAAAAATGAAGATGATCTGTTTTTCTGGAATATTCCCCTGCTGAAAACATACATGTGGTATTTTGTATTGTATTCTGAGGGCTATTGTACTGTGGTGGTGGTGCTGCGGTAGCGTTGTTGCCTCATAGCAAGACGTTGTCCCATTCGATTCTCAGCTAGAGCGTCTTCTGTGTGGAGGCATACGTGAATGGGGCGTGCCTTCATTGAAGGTTGTGTGTCAGGGCTGGTAACCCGGTATGTAAAAATCCACTACCAATCATTAGCGTACCGGAGTTCCGCTGTGGCGACCCCTACAAACATTCTGAGGGCTATCGTGTATCTGAATGCTTGTTTGGTTATTTGTCTGAAATAAAGCATTATCTTCTGTGTGGTGTCTTTTTGAAAACTACCAAATTACTGAGGAGGCACAACTTAATTTGCCTGGTGCTACACTTCTCTGAGTATGTCAGAGCAAGTGGAAAAACAGGTGGAAGGATTCCACTAATCCCTGGTTTTATACATTTGCATTGTGACTCTATATTTGGTACAAAATTATATTAACAATGTGAAATGTTTAAAAAGTTTTGATGGGAAATCTCGCAGTTGATCCTGTATGGAAAATACTGCAATATTTATTACTAAGGTTGATAGAAAATTGCATTATACATGATATCTGCACCCTAACAGTAACAGGCTTAGGTACTTAGTAGATATCATGAAATTTATACACATATGCGTGTGTGTGTGTGTGTGTGTGTGTGTGTGTGTGTGTGTGTGTGTGTGTGTGTGTGTGTGTGTGTGCATCTGCACATGTGTGTGAATGCTTGTATGGCTTGGGATTAACATGTTAGTGAAATAATTGAAATAATATGGTCTTCAGCTCACCTCTGTGGGATTCTAGTCAGATGGAAATTATAGTAAATATACTGAGGCAACTGACAGCATGCACAAAAATCAAGAAGCTTTCCTTTAAGTTTCAAACAGAAGCAGTGGGAAACTGCTGGTGGGATGCATGATTTTATTGCAGTTACTTTATTCAAAACATGAATGATCAACCACAATTAATCAATCTTGTCTTAGTCACATATATTGGTAGTACTAATTCATTATTGGGGAGTTAGCTAGTCTTCCGCTGAGGCTTACCCCCTGCGATATGTTCTTGTTAGTGTTCTGGGTGCAAGTTAACTTTCATCTTGGTGATGACTTTTTTTGTAATATTTCCCAGTGTGATCATAGTAACTTTGATTATTTCCTATGGATTTTCTCTTAAGTCCTCTCAGACCATCTGACTTACAAAATCCTATCACTGTTCAGCCTGAAACAGAATGCTTTCTCATCTAAATACTTTATAGGTGAATATATAGTAGACAATCAGTCTGCAGACTATTACATGCCTAGCCAATAACCAGACAGTGGACAAAGGCACAAATCAAGCTCTGTACCTTGTGTCTGGGAGGTATACATCTTAACCACTATGCCAATCCCAAACCTTTCTGTTAGCCGTTGAGGGCATAAAACTTTGGTTAAGATTTTCAAAGCTCACAAGCTATGATTGCATCCAATGTTATTTTAAAGAAGACACTCTAGTAATTGAGACTGATGTTTGAGAAACTGTCAAAAATTTATTTTTCTGCCAAGTTGTAGCTAAATCTATGACTAAGAATTAATATAACCGCACTTCCAAGTATCCAATGTGTAATATATGATAAAAAATCATTGTTTTACAGAGGCCTCATTGCTTATATACTTTCACATCAGGAATAAACAGGTAAGAAGTATAAACCAGGACAAGGGAGGTATTTCTATATTTTAGTCTTTATTCATGTAAGACAAATTCAGTCCTTTCTGATGTATTTACTGATAAACTGCAGAGCAGAAAAAAAAAAACATTTATGCACATTATTGTAATGTTTATGTAAACTTCATTCTCAGGCCTTTTGTAAATTTCTAATGTTCTCATATAAAGCACATTATAGTAATGTTTGCATAAAACTTCATTGTCAGATCTTTCTCTTTTTTGTAACTGTCATAACTGCCTGGAGCTTTTCTACTAGGATCTCCACTGAAAACAGGCCACTGGCTGAGTTGGACTAACCCGGTTAACAAATGACAAATAAATAAATAAAATTTATACCACCCTCAGAAAGAATAAGTGCAGTAAATTTGGAGCAGCTGTCTCTATGACTGTTTCTAAGAATTACATTCAGTTGACATTAATCTGGTGTATAACTGAAACAAGCACCTTTTGATTTAAAACTGGTTACAGAGGTGCTGAATGCTGAAGGGCATGCATATTGTATCAGTGTTGCCACTTCAGAAAAGCAGCCTCATTGATATTGAATTACAGTCACAGATAATGGAGCTTTATTTATGACAGATTTGCTTTGATATTTCAAGTCTTAAAAAGGATAAACAAACAGCTCCTGCCAGAAATAACTAAATGAGTTTTCTTTTATCTAGAAACATTAGACAAATGTGCCAAAGACCTAAAATAGTAATATATTAAAGGCACAGGAAAAACACTAGTGAATCACTTATTTGTTTAATAAGGAATTTCACACTTTTGAGTGGTTAAGTATATATGTATATATATATATATATATATATATATATATATATATATATATATATATATATATATATATAGTAAGATCCCATTCATTCACCTTGTGTGCATTACTAATGTTTTGATGAAACACAGTAGACTATGTGCGAACTACCTACCTTAAAAAGGGCAGAAATAAGGGATGGGGAGATGGCAGGATTCTAACATATTTCTCCCAAGGTATACAGAGAAAGAAAAAGTGTTTTGCAAGAGCTTCACCATCCAAAATATGCTTACACATACAGGAGAACATATACTTAACATATGCCACATATGAATGTAATAGAAGTTCATAAAAACACATACCTCTAATTTATCATTTCTGTCTAGTAACTGCAGGTGGCTCATTGCAGCTATGCGTCCATCTGCCCTTGTTTTTCCACTCTTCCATCTATCCCATGCTCCTTTGAAACCATTGTTTATTCTTTGTTCTACTATCTACACTGGTGACTTTTTCCACTGCTCCAACACTTTATCTAACAAGTATTGCTTCCTTTAATTGAAACAGAATCTTTGTTTCTTTATCATACCATTCAGGGCCTTTTCTTCTTCCTCGCTGTTTCTACTGTACTCAGCATTTCCCTTCTTCCTAACAACTCATCGCACATGGATCATAGTAGTAGGCCCAAGCATTTTCTGGGAACAGAGCACAACCAAGCTTAAAAGTGTGGTGTCAGACTTCATCAAAAGATCAAATGGGGAGGGACCAGAAAATAAAGGGTTGGGGTTATGATTTAAGTATGCAAAGAAATTAAATCACTCCTCCTAGGTAAAAAAAATGTTTTCATGTTATTGCTAAAAACTGCAGAACTACAACACATAATAAAACGGGTTACTCTATGAAAATAAAAACTTAAGGATTATGATGCAGCTGGTTATAAATTTATTTTTCACACATATTACTGAGACAATTTAATGTATATTTATGTTTATGATATATAAGAAGAAAGGAAAGAAAACAGATTGAAAAATGAACCCAGAGTGGAACAAGTAGTATCTTCAACTTACACTTTAGTGCAAAGATGAATTTGTTATAAATAAAATAAAAATAAAATAATAATAAACTGGGACTACTTGTGAAACTGTAGTCAATGATAAAACACAACTCTAGGTTTGGGCTTAAGAATCATATCAACAGTGATCAAAACAGTCAAAATGCACACTAACCAGAGAGTGATAAAGCAATAGCTTAGTCAGTAAGGCAATGTGACTCAGCTCTTACAGAAAAGACCAAAAATAAACAAAAACATGAGCTCAGACCTAAAACATAAAATGAAGTTAAGACTGCATTACAGTGTTCCAAGTTCAGTTGAGTACACCGAGTACAGCTTTGCACTAACAAACCTACAACAATGACTAGTGCCATGTAATGAATTACAATTTGCAAATAAAAGTAAGGCAAGGCAACACCCTGACAATAAGAATGTTTATTGGCCAAAGTGTTTCAAAAAATGAACACAGCTGACTGCTTGTTAACAAGCCGATACTATATGTGAACAAGTTTGATTACTGTACAATGATAAGGCAATGAAACACTGTGGTTTATCAAGCCTGACGTTGAACCAGGCAGGCCAACTTGGTGCAGTTGTCGTTTTTAGCAGTAACCCATGAGCACTGTCTAACACGCTCAGAGTCACACAGTAGGCAAATGGAGGCTTGGGATACTAACCAGTGGACCATAGAAAGCATCCTGGTAACATCTCCTGGCGTTAGCTGTCTGCACCAAGTGCCAGACCATGCTAGCGAAGTAATTTAAACATGAACATACTGCACACTTTGTAGAGATGCGAAAGCAAGAGTGTGAATCAAAGAGCATTGCTGTATACACGGGTCTATGTTACATGAACAAACGATCAAAATGTTGAGTACAACATACTCAACAACCTTTGATCGAATGTTCATGTAATCGGAGACTCCAAATATCAACATTTGGAGTTCCGAAATGTTTTGGTCGGCCATCATATTCAGTGTAGCGTGTGACGTAGACACGCTACACTGTTTGGAATGGCTAGGTAAGAGGCTGCTTTGTTTAATATATCAACTCCGAGATCGCTGTACATTGGGGAAAGGGCAATTTCCTGGTAATCACTTGTTCCCCAATGTACAGCGATCTCGGAGTTGGTTTATTTAGTTAGGGGTGTGTGGGGTGCGAAGCCCCCAACTTTATTTTAAAAGTAGACGTGTTTGTGTATGTGTGAAAGTTTTTGAATGATGTGAGTTTGTAGAGGTCTGTATGCATTGGTTGTATGTGTGTGTTTTGTATGTTATGTAGGGAAGGTGTGGGGCAAGCAAAAATCTCTCGATTTTGTTACTTTCAGGGTTTTAAGGTTTCAAGGTTTTGAACTTTCTATCATAGTGTGTCAAGTATGTATTACTCGACATTATGATCATTCGTTCTTTTAGCATAGACCCCGTATATACATGCAAGACTCTAAAAGTTGTAGGAAAAAGTCATATGAACAAAAGTTTATAATGACATTTAGTTGAGGAAATATAAATATACTGAGCTGATAATATGATAATGCAGCACCTATTTTGCAATTCAAAGTTACAAATAGCTTATACATATAGCTTATAAAAAGGAAAGAAACACCATTTTCAGTCATTTTGCTATCAGTTAGAATGTTTGGTGTAGTTTTATATTTTGTGATTTCATGGTTCAAAGTGCTGGTCGCCATGGTAGAGCTTTGAGGAGCAGAATGTTTGTTGATTGCGTTCATGTAAATAGGGCTATAATCAGGGCTTTGGTGAACTTCCATGGCCTACAAACTCAAAATGGGGAATAAATGGTCTTCCTATTCCTATGGATACCAAGATATTATAAATATATATATATATATATATATATATATATATATATCTCAATACACTTACAATGTGGACCGTTCTTTTGTTTGGTAGAAACATCCATTTGGGTGACAAATTACTTTTCAGTGGCGACAATGGGAGAAAAGCTCCATATACACATATTACAGTATTAGCAATGCATGTCACAAAGGGGAAAATATTGTAAACAGAGAGTACTGGTTAGCTCAAAAGACATCTATAAAATGTGCAGAAAGAGTACAATGCAAAACATGCTTGTGTAAGACCACAGAAAAGGAGAGCACATTGGCCAATATATAACATAGATGATACATTGAAACAAATACTATATTCATAACACATAAAATCCAATTTAGTTATCACTGGTTACAGCATGGTTTGAAAGCTTTTGCTTTCACATACAGCTTTAAGAATTTGGATAATGGAAAATAGTAAAGGACATTATACAGATGACATCTTCCTACTTGATTCATGTAAGAATACCTTGATCTTTCAAGTAACTACAATATTCCTTCACAAATTTATGTCACTGTTTAAATGACAATATGGTCCTCTTCAATCCCTGAAGTCTAACATCATGACATTTGGCACCCAGGAAGAACTCTCTCTTTATCCCCAAATCTAAACATTACTGATACAGACATCAACAAAGTACCTAGAGATCCCATTGGATCCTACTCTTTCATTGGTCAAGTATACTGACAATATTATTAGCAAAACACTGTAACAACTAAATCTATGCTATAGAATCTCATACCTCCTCACCCCCACAGTTTGTAATGCCTTAGCTAAAAATGTGCTTATCCGTAAAACTGAATAAGGGCTCCCGCTTATAATCTTACATTCCATCTCAACACATGCAAAATACAAACTAGTATAAACAAAATATGCAGATTTGCTCTTCTTGCATAACTTCAAACCCATCACTGCCAGGATCTACAGTGGTGTAACTGGCTACCTGTAAATGACAGGGCCGCATTTCTACTCAACTTTGAAATCTGCAGGCTATTAAAAATGTGACACTGTCCCCTTTGAAAATATAATTACAAATTAAGCAGCCTAACCACACACTTAAGAGACAGCCAAGAAGATAACATTACCCTCATTAGAGCTCAATTTAAAACGACAGGAGAAAGAGCTTTCTCTAGGCTAGGCCCAGCTATTTGGAACTAGCTACCCATAGAAGTGAGGTAGCAAGAGATATTGCAATTCTTTAGAAACAAACTAAAAGAACAACTGCTTAAGGACTCAAAATGCTGTTGTCTCCATGGCAATGGCTAGTCCTTGCAGCTCACACTATAATCTCATATTTCTTGTAAAAACATACTTTTAACAAGTGACCACTGGTTGAAAGCCTACTTTAGTTACACATAGTGTGAGTAATATCGCTTGCATTTATAACTGTAATAATATACAAATGTATTGTCTCTGCTTTGTTACTGTACCATGTATAAATTTGTGCATTGTTTTATTCGGTACTTACGTATTATTGCAACCACTTTGTGAGCTAGGGATAATTTGAGATCTTTTCACGAAATAATTAATGTTAACCTCAGATGGGGTGTGTAAACTCCTAACTACTATTCTGTGGCATTGCTTGTGAGCCCGGAAGAGGGATAAAAGAAAAATGCTTCTCACTCAGTAGCATCTTTTACGGATGATCTTCAACTGTCACCAGCTTATGTATTAAAAAAAAACTAACCACACGTACTTCATTCCCTGCTGCAGTTAGTGACATTTGGAACCAGCTACCCATAGAAGTGAGGTAGCAAGAGATATTGCAATTCTTTAGAAACAAACTAAAAGAACAACTGCTTAAGGACTCAAAATGCTCTTGTCTCCATGGCAATGGCTAGTAAACAAACTGCATTCCAAATGGTGGCTTCTACTTCCAAGAGTGGAAGCAGACACCCACTAACAAAGTCCTTGTCATTGCCAAACAAAACAATGTCAGAGATGCTGCATCAAATTCTTCCCAAGGGGGGCTAGAATTTGGCTATGCCATGTAGCTAGAAACTGCTGTGAGGCAGTCATGGGCACCATGTGAATTTCAAACTGCTGCACTAACAGCTATGGTTTGCCAACAGATGCAGTCATATGACATAGTAAGCAAAAAGCAGGACCTGTAAGCTTAATGTGTACAGGCACTGTGTACACAGTAAACTCCTACAGGTGAAATATATGGGATGGAGTTAAGGAAATGTATACACATCACTAAACGTTATTTTTTTAATTAAGTAACATTAAGCTTTAAAATACAATCATTATTATAATGACAATATCCTTAAACACACACACACTAATACAACCAATAAGGAATGGATTCTTCTCAACACCTGCTCCAAATGTGGTTGTGATAATACGTAAGTACCCTTTATTCTATATATAATTTTCTTCTTGTGTCTTGCATCATGGTACCCACTTCATGGCTGAAAAGGGTCTGTTAACCAGTCCCTTTACACATTATCAAATTGTGTTAAATACAAAATAAATAAAAATGTGACAACAGTTCCGCTATGCTATTCTAGCACATATAGATGAGCTTATTTAATTTTCACAGATACCACAGGATTGAAATACAACAATGCAAACTTTTCACAGCTATTAAGGCCTTACCTGGTCCAAAGGGAAAGCGTTCCCATAACAGGAATGGCTGCAATTTTATCAGCTGCCAGGTACAGTGTGATACAACTGGCTATTTCTAAAATGTCTTGGTCCAGCATGCTGCAAGTGTCCATGAGTCTCACATTTGGCATACAAATCCCCTGTATTACCATTTCCTGTATGGCAGGATACCTCATGGCCACCTAGTAGGTAAGTGTACCATAAATCACCCAATAGCCCATACCAACTTTTATAAACTGTGAGTAAAGTTCAGTGATTAATGACCCTGTTTCCATGTGCCTCTTCCCAATTGTGTTTTGCAGATGATGCAGGCTACTCAAATCTTGGCAAATGACACAGGATGAAAAATCACAGGCAGCTACAAAGGGAAGCTACAAGACCCTCCTTTATGTCATAAACTTGAGTAGACATTGAGCAATTTTCAGCTTGTTTAAAGACCATTTCCACCACCTGGACTAGTTTTTTTAGCACTCTTTTAATATTACTCTAAGACAGCATACAGAATGTTTGCTGCTTGTTGCATTTTGTACAATATGATTCTGCATCTGCTAGCAGGACTCCTGACTGGACATTCGGCTTCCGCCCATGTACTATCTGAAACTTGTAGCAGTGAAGGTGCATCAGCAGCCTGGCACCCCCACAAACAAGCTTGTGAATAGTACATGAGAGTGTGGGACAAATAGCATCCCCTAGTGCACAACTATGGGACTTAATAAATGCTACATGACAGTGTACTTTCACAGAGTTATAACTTGGTGCATGCAGTGTTAACTGTATGCTTGTGCATCAGACATTCCTATACACAAACACAGACACACACACACACACACACACACACACACACACACACACACACACACACACACGTACTGTTGATATGGTCACAGCCATCATCATTTCAACAGAGTTCTGCAGAGACACAATTTATTTATTTATTTTATTTATTTATTTAAATTTGTTGACCCTGAGTGTCCGACTGGACGTAGGTCCATTTTCAGCGGTGGCCCAGGGAGAAAAGCTCCACAGTAATATAAACAGACAGTAGTTACATTGGATTACATAGCGATTAACAATTTAACATAGCAATTACTTACAACATATTTACAGATGAAGAACATAGTACATCAGTAGACAACTAGAATCTTTATCTGTGAAGTACATAACAGACATTAACAAATGTTACAATGAGAAGTTCCTGCTGTATAATAAGTACTAGGCTTATGAGCATCTGAGCTTGCTATAATCAAGGTAGTTAGTGGAGTGGAAAGAAAGGTAGTGGTTGGATGGGGAGGGTGATATTAGAGTGGGAGTTGCAAAGGCATAGCCAGCATGTTTTTAGGTGCGCTTTTAGTAAAGTTTTGAAGTGGGTGCATGATGGTACGGAGGTAATTGTGGGTGGGAGTGAGTTCCATAATTTGGCTATGGCGCAAGAGAATAGTGCTTCACCAGCAGAGTATTGGCTTTAGTGATCTGCAAGTGATTTTTGTTGCTGGATCTTAGTGGTCTGGTGGTGCGATAGGGTTGGAGTAGATTCTGGAGGGATGGGACATTTAGTGGATGGTTTACTAGTTTGTGGGCGAGTGAGAGTTGATACCACTCACAAGTGGTAGACACAAGTGTTAGGTATTCTAGCAATGGGAGAGTGGAGGCTGCAAAAGTAGGCAGAGCTGTGAAACTAGGCATGTTTGATGACATAGTAATCATTCATGCAGATGCAGGCTCATTAAAATGTTAAGGATGTTCTGCTTTGCTTATTTAACTGGGTCTTATTCCTTTAAAGCAGTGGACTGTAGGTATTATCTGGATTTTTATTTTTTTCTAATTGTGTATAGATGCCTCCATTCCATGGGTAAGTATTATCTGTCTGGAATTGTCACTTCTTAATTTGATAAATTCCAAACCTATATTGAGGATAAAAGTGCTGTGCTCAACTTTTTTATTAAAATACATCTTTTGAGATTTCCTGGTGTTTCATTTGGTTACTATTAGTATTTTTCTACCCAGTTGTTGTTGTTGTTGTTGTCTCTTTCGGCTTTTCCCGGTTAGGGGTCGCCACAGCGGAACTCCGGTCCACTAATGATTGGCAGTTGATTTTTACGTGCTGAGTTGCCAGCCCTAATGCACAACCTTCAACGAAGATATGCCCATTCGCGCATGTCTCCACACTGAAGACACTCTAGCTGAGAGTCGAACCGGTCAGCGTCTTACTGTGAGGCGACAACGCTACCGCAGCACTACCACCGCGGATACTATTTTTCTACCCAGTGCTGTAGATATACTTTCTGCCCTATCCTTTATATTAGGAAATGTTTTGAATATGCTCAGCTTTAGAATCCTGTTATTTAATTTTAATATATTTTTGCATTTACTTTGGCATTTTGATGATCTTCTCATACACACAGTAAATAATGTCAAACAAAAAGGTGGCAGATATGATGTTTCAGCAGATTTAAGTATCTTTATGAATCACATTACCGCCCAGTTTTGCACATTTCATCATCATCATCATCATAAATAAGTTCATATAGCCATGAACGACCTTTATGCAGCAGACGAATATGCACATCAATCTTACTCATACATGTGCATGTCCATGCTTCATGTGCAAAATGCAACCTTGCAGTTACCTGAGCTGCTTATAGTCACTTACATTAGGTGTGTTTCACATTCTAGCAGTCTTGCGTTCAGACAATAGACAATATTTTGATTTGTAACTTTGGACAGCAAATATGACTTCAGTGAACGTCCAGGAGAGAGGACACCAAGTTGCCACCTTAAGGAGAATAAGATCGTCCTACCACTTTATGCCACCAGGTGTAGGGAAAGGTTGTAAGGAGGGCAAGGCGGTCCCTTCCATAATATGGACATCTGGACCAATCTAGCAGATCATCTGAGCCATGGGACAGGAACTCCAAGAAATGGAGAGCAGTGCAGGCACAGATCTGATAGCTTGCAGAGATGGTAGCCCTATCAGGTTGCCCAGTGGATAGCAGAAGTCGAGCAGTAATTGCTACTATTATTATGTAATGCAACAATTATTAGAATAGACTGGAGAGAAAATACATTTAAAGTTTGTTTTTCTTTTCATTTTCTTCATTCTTTCTTTGCTAAACCTGGTCCTTACCGTTCTCAATACTTTCCAGCACTATGCTGCATTGCATATAGCTGCATGTAACACAGTGCTGTTCTTCATTTATTTTATTTTATTTATTTTACATTTGTTTACCGGGTTAGTCTAACTGGATACATATCCATTTTCAGCAGAGACCCGGGGAGAAAAGCTCCACATTTAAAAAACAATACATAGACTTACATCCAGCTACATTCTTAGTATACATAATACAGAGAGACACAAAATTACATTCTAATAAATTCACAAGTACATGATGTGTAAGTAAACAAATACAGATACGTTAAGCAGTCAAGAGGATTAAGATTTTAATCTCAGAGGAGAAGGATGAAAATTTTTTCACAGATCAACTCTAGAAATATAAGGAGAGGGCAGTCCAAGAGGAACTAAACGTACAGAGAGAAGGGCTTGGTGATTAGAGGAGATATGTTTGAAGGGATCTAGAGAAGCGAGGAGGGAAGAGACCTTTAGATAATAGCATGTGGGTGGTATACGACTATGGGATTAGTCAGGATTGTCACAAGGACATAGCCAGTGTGCCTTAAGGAATAATTTGAGATTAATTTTAAAATGGCTGAGTGAAGTGGTTAGTCTTAGGTTATTAGGAAGGGAATTCCAAAGCTTTCCAATAGAATTGGCATAAAGAGCATCACCTCCTGAATTATTAGATTTCGTAGTTTGTACCAGGACACTATTTGAAGATCGGAGGCAGTTGAGATTGGAGTAGGGGGTCAAGAGTTTGTTCAGTGAGGGGGTTTTATCTGGTTCCTTAATTATTTTAAATGCTTCAGTAAGTTGGTTAAGTTTGAGAAGGTTGGGTAATTCTAACCAGTCAAGTTTCTTTAGGTTAAGGCAGTGATGAGTACGGTAAGGTGCTCCTGTGACAAATTTAGCGATATGGTTATAAGCAACTGAGAGTTTGTTAAGCTCATTTTTATTGAGGAAGGATAGCACCGGGGAGGCATACAATAAGGTGGAGAGAAGGTGTGTACGTGCAATGGTTAGTTTAGTATTAGGAGTTAGAAAGTTCTTAATTCTGTACATGGAACCAAGTTTCTTGTTTACTGTCTTAATGGTTTGACTAATGTGCATATCAAATTTGAGCTTGTGATCAATGGTAACACCTAGTAGTTTGGTGTTGGTGACAGGCTCGATGATGGTGCCGTTGGTAGATTGAACGTGAAAGGTCCTATTATTAGAATGTGGCAGGTATTGCCCTAAGGGGGTTGCTGAGGTGGGGAAGATTAGTAGTAGTTTAGTTTTTATTGGATTTAGGATGAGTTTCCGTTCAGAGAATCATTTTTCAACAGCAGCAAAACAGTGCTGGGTGACTACTTGGAGATTATGGAGAGAGACATCAGAGAAAATCAGGGTGGAGTCATCTGCATATTGAATGCAGGTGGCTTTGGGGATGACAGAATGGAGATAATTTATGAATACAGAGAAAAGAAGGGGACCAAGTATAGAGCCTTGGGGAAATCCTATGGTGTTAGGTAGCAAGTGAGATAGCTTGCTTTGCCACTGGACTGCTTGTTGTCTACCAGAAAGGTAAGCATTAAACCAGCGTAGGGCTAAGTTATCGAGGTGAAGGGTTTCAAGGGTGTGGAGCAATAGTTGGTGATTGACCATGTCAAAGGCTTTTGACAAGTCAAGAAAGAGAGCAGAAGTAATTAATTTGTTGTTACGGTTGCTATTTACTGAATCAACAAAGGAAAGGAGGGCAGTGGTTGTACTATGATGGGGGTGAAAACCATGTTGACCTTTGGACAGAAGATTGTTTAGGGTGAGGTAGTGTAGGAGTTGCTTGTGAGCACACCTTTCCATAATTTTTTCTATTGGAGACAATATTGCTATAGGTCTATAGATCGATGTTTCCGTGGAGGAGCCTCCCTTATGAAGTGGGATGACGTATGATATTTTCCAAATTGAGGGGATGGTGGCCTCTGTTATAGTTCTGTTAATCAAGATTGAGATGGGATAGGCTATAACATCAGATGCTATTTGTAGGTATTCAGCTGGGAGACGATCAGCCGATAGAGTGGATGGTTTGAGTTTCTTTAATAGGGTTCTGATATAGGAGATGGATATTGGTTGAAGATTAAAGGCGGGTAGAGATTTGCGAGTGGCACTGGTTAAGGAGGAGGAAGAAGTAGGTAACTGACTGGCTAGTGACTGAATGGTCTCGGTGAAAAAAGAGTTAAACGTATTAGCTATTTCTTCAGGATCTTTACCAATGAGTCTTTCAGGAGTAGGGGTAGTTGATTTCCCAGAATAAAGGAGGTTATTAAAACCTGCCCAAAACTTCTTTGGGTTATTTTGGTGTTTATATTGGAGATGACAGAAATAGTTCTTTTTATCCCGGGTAATATCTGTTTTTGTAGAGTTTCTGAGCTTCTGAAATTTGATGCGATCTAGGGGTGCTTTGGTGGTACGCCACTTTTCCCAGGCCTGGTCTCTAAGCTTAATTTTTGATTTGGTTTCTTTGGTTAGCCAAGGTGCTATCCGGACCTTGGGTCTGATGAGTCGGTTAGGTGCATGAGAGTCCAGTATTTTTAGGAATGTGTCATTAAAGTAAGTCACACTCTCATCTATGGGAAGTGTTTTTAGCATGGACCAGTTACAGGATTTAAGTTCTGCTAGGAATTGTCCTAGGACAAATTTCTTCTTATTTCTAACTAGTCTATTTATGGGGAGGTTTATACACGTCGATTTATGTTTTATGATGAAAGTGACAAGGTGGTCGCTAAGATCGTTGGGGAGGCTCCCAGTGGTATAATTAAGTGTGTCTTTATTGGTGAGAATCCAGTCGATAGTGCTTTCTTTTTGTTGAGCATTACCTATTCTTGTAGGAGATGTTATGTTTTGTGAGAAGCCATGTAGGTTAATGAGCAGGGGATTCATCTGGTCAGAGCACTGGGACCAGTCAATGTTAAAGTCTCCTAATACAATGGTTTCTTGAGGGTAGTTCGAGGTTAGCCAACTTAGAGTTAGCTCCAAGGTTTCTAAGTTTTTCCCTGGTGGGATGTAGACTACAATTAGATTGATACTTTTTTGGTTGTTTAGGCATATTTTAGGGCAATTAGTTCCATATTAGAGACCTTGGGAGGTTGTAATGGATTCATAATGATATTCAATGTGTTTCTAAACATTACAGCTATTCCACCACCCTTTTTTTTTTATCCGATCAACCCTAAGTATATTGTACCCAGGTGGGAGAATCTCTTCATCCTTTGTGGATGGTTTGAGCCATGTTTCAGATAGACACATGATGTCTGGGAGATGTGTGGCTAACATAGCATGTAGATTATGAATCTTGTTATTTATACTTCTTAGATTAAGATGGAAGATGAGGAGGGAGCTAGAGGATCTTTGAGCTAACTTTGGGGTGACAGAGTCTAAGTTAATGGATGGGCCTGGGTTGGGGTGAATATCACCGTCTTTAGCAATACATTTTTTCAGATGATCTAAGAGTCGTAGTAGTTTACATAGTATCTTTAGACCAGTTTTTGTAGTGGTTACTTTAGGGTAGCGTTGGGTGAGATACACACTTTTAGAGCATGATTTTGTAGTGGGGTAGTTAGAAGGAGAGATCAGATTCAAGGGAAGAGTTGTATGATTGCAGGTGTGACCATTGGGGAAGTGAATACCCAATAGAGTTTGGTTTTCATACCTTGATAAGAAATAAGGGATAAATAGGAGAAGAACTGAAAGTGGGATGATAGAATTCGTTATTTTACCCATGTTGTGAAGAAAGGATGGCTAATTGTGTGGGAGGAGTTAGGAAGGCCAGCTCATATATTGGTAGATAGCCAGAATTATGGGAGGAGATATATTGACTTGCAGGGGGGCTGTAATTGTTCATTTATTGTTCCATTTTACACCCACTTGTCAAGGTGGTACAAAGAAGACAGTGAGTGGCTGGGTGGGTGGGTGATTTGCATGTGTGCATAAAAGGTGTAGAGCCTTAGCTGTTCAACAGGTTTTAGTCAATCAATAGGTTTTTGGATGGATGGCCTTATGTGGAGGTGTAACATATTTGTGGGCATACTGTCAGGGTTTACACTTCATGGTGTGGCCCCTACCATCTGAGGAGTAGCTAGCTATTCTAGCAACTGAGGTCATTCCCTGATCTGGTGACCCCTTTAAAAAAGAGCAAAAAAAGCTCTTCTCCCTCTTTAAACTGTAGCAAATTGTTTACTACATTAATAGCAAGCAGTTGCTATAGTTGTGCATGGGTCTATATTAGAAGACCGAAAGATTACTTCAGCGAAGGCTCACATGAGCGAAAACACTGGTAAATCGAACTGCTGATTGTGGGGGGCTGTGCCCCCACACCCCCCGCTAACTATATATTCCAACTCCAAGATCGCACTACAGTGAGGAAATGGCAAAAATCCCACTCCTCACTGTACCACGACCCCACAAACACCCTTATGTTTACCGGTATTTTCGCTCATATGAGTGTTTGCTGAAGTAAACTTTTGTGTTTATAATATAGACCCTTATGTGTGTGAGGAGCTAAATCACTTAACTTACTTAAAGAAAGCTTTTCAGTTCTGACAAGAAATGCAATGCTGGCATTCAGAAATGAATGTCAATAATACACTGAAGGCAAATCGCACCCCCCATGCAGCTCCCTTTACCTCATCCTACATATGCTATGCATACCATTAAGTCCCTTGACCTGTCACAGTGCATTCACATATCAGGACAACATAATATTATTTTTTACACATGCAGACAATACTTGTACTGCAATGCTCTATGTCTTATTCTGTTTGCTTTGCTGCATAGGAAGACATTGAATTTAACTGCTGCACCTGTTACAGGAGGCTAGAGTAGCTACTCCCTAGACCTCATAACTGCATCTCCTTTCTTTAATAACTTTCTATTTATTTGACATTATTTACTCATTCCATTATACTAATGCTTGTTGTTTACCATTTTATCTTGCTCTGCAGGTCCAGAACAGCATGAGAGAACTCATCTGCAGCCTTTTGATTCCTGCTGCCAGTACATTCCAGGACTGCTTTGTAGGAAATAAGTGGTGGTCCCTTCCCTACAGGCAGCCATTAGCAGACCCAGTTGCAGGCAGTAGTAGTGTGCGCATTTGAGAAGGTGCTGCTATGGCCATGTCACCTGTAGTGAGTGGAAGAGTCATTGAACTGACAGCTTCCAAACATTGAGACACTTAAGAACTCAACACCAAGGACTGCCTACTATGATGCCCATGGGCAGGGCTCTTATTAAAGGTCTCTGGACTAGTTAGGTAGTACAACGGTCCTGTGTCACCCTGAAATTCCCATCATCTGTGCACCTATCCTACTGTCATACCCACCCATTTGATGTTGTGTCAGCAGTTGTCCATCCTGTGTCTGTCTTTCTCCTTCCTTTACTGTGTGATCACCCACCCATGTCTGTCTTGTATGTTTTCTCATGTTTTGTTATACTCTTCAACTCTTACCTAATTAACATACCTGCTCTTGCTACCCTATATCCTTCCTCCTCATCACTTATATATTTCAGAAAAAGAGTGTCTATCTCCCCCAAAATATACCCTCCTCTTCGATAACTACCAGATTGATCCTCTTTTGTCAACCATCTGTACTTCACTTATATAATCTTCCCCCTTTTTCAGCTTTACTATTCACCCTCTTTCTACCCATATAAAAGAAGTAATTTGGTGTCCAACAGTGGACACCTAAGCAGTAAAGCTGCTGGTAAAGTGGGTTTATCTGCTTGCCATCACTACTGTGCCAAAATACATACAGCTTCTCACAGTAAAGTCTTGTTATGTTACCACTAGGCAGTGCTTACTTCCTCACTTACCTTGTAGCAAACATACTATGTTAAAGCAGACGTTTCCCATGTGTGCACATGTTATGTGTCTGTGCATGATTTCTCCGGCACACTTTGACTTGCAAACTTGCAGCTCTGTGCAGTTTACATGGGCTGCATGTGAAAGCCAGTGCCACTGTACTTGAACATACTGCATTGGCAATCAGATTTGTGCTGTATGTATAGCAAACTGAGGAACTAAAGAAAACAATTTAGCACCTATAAGTCAACACCATCAACTAAGGTCGTAATCTGATTAAGCTGCTCACAGTTATAAAATGGTCCTCTGTCAGAAATTATTTTAGAAAGTAATTTTCCTGTTTTTGTATTCAGTTACAAGATACAAGGACACAAATTGCTGATTCAATGTGTCACAAAAGTAGCATTTGAGTAACAATGATCTGCTGAAAGCAGAATGCCTGCAGAAAGTGGCAATGACTTACCATTGCAAAGAAAATCATTTCTTAGTTTCCATCTGATATTTGCAAATGGAGCAGGCATGGGTTTCAGTTGAACCAGTCTTGATACACAATCCATTCCTGTCTGGCTGTTCAGCAGCTTGTTTTTAATCTCTGTGTGCCATACTTTGAAATGTTGTTACTGGAGGGTCTATATTATAAGATCGACGGTTGAAAACATCAAACAACATATGGTTGACACCATATGGTCGATGTCTTCAAACGTCAATCGTATAAAAAGACAAAAAAAAGAAAAAAGTACCCTAATGGGTTTAAGCAGGGGGACACCCACCATGTGGGGGGCTGCGCCCCCACACCCCCCACTACTTAAATATACCAACTCATAGACCGCACTACATTGCAGTAAATGGAAATCTCCCCTTACAGAGTTTTCCATTTACACTCTCGAGATTCTGAGCCAGAATCGACATTGTCGGTTTTCGAGAATATAATATAGACCAGTTACTGGATGATCTTGCATGTTAGCATGAGTTGGTGGTCACTATTGTATGACTGAGTGCTAGTGCAGTATCATGTCACATAATATACTGTGCACTGGGGCTGACTGCTTTGTCAGTAGACTGACTGTGCCGCATTAGGGTTTCTTACTTTGGGGGATTATAGAGTATGTTTTCAGTTTCTGTGACATTAGCTTACAACAATAACATCTGATGTTGTTCTGTACAAGTTGGGGTAGGGGCTTACTGACTGACAGCATTGACATTGTTAATTAACAGCATCTGTGGTAAGTTGGCTCCCTATTGAAATGTTGCAACGCCCAATACTGAGTCCTGACATGCTGAAAAAAAGACAGAAAATGCAGGGGCTAAAGCCCCTTCTACACTCAATGTGGGGGTCAAGCCCCCGTACCCCCCCAGACATATATATACCAACTCCAAGATCTCCATAACTCAGGGAAAAGGGACTCTATGCCTTATTTTATTATTTATTATTATTTGTCTTTATTAACCATGAAAGTCCGACTGGGATAGAAATGCCCTTTTCAAGCTGAAGTCCGGGGAGAAACGCACTTACAAGTGTTCATAATACAAATACATTTTTATTACATTATTTTAAGTCATACATAGTATTGTGTCTTAGATTATTATGGAGTGAAGTAAACATGGTAGTTAGCTGTTCAGAAAAATGCTATGTTCAGAAAGAAAAAGTAAAACAAATGGAAAAGCATTCATTTACATTTGCATTTAGTTTTGTATTTACAAAGTTGAGATAAGAATGAGCGAGAAAAATAAAATACTTTGAGAGAGGTGTGGACAGCAATAAAACAATAGAGAAATATCGATTGTTTACAGTAGGAGAGAAAAGTGAAACTGTACTAAGCTCATCACCATCATGATGGGGTTCATATGTCATGAGTTAGGAAGGGGGAGGCATGGTTTTGTTGGAGGTGCAGTAGCTTAATAAGTTACTTTGGTAGGTATTAACTAGGTGAAGAGCAGCAGTAGAGCCAGGACTGTTGTAGGTGCTGTTTTAGTAGGTTTCTAAGCCATTTATCCTTTTCTGTAAGTTTTAGCTGTATTGGAATGGAGTTCCATTGTTTTGTAACACAGTAAGAGTACAGTGAGTTACCTGCAGATTGTTTTGATTTACTTATACCTAGGTGGGATCTGTTATTGGAGTGTAGTGTCCTGCTACTACTGGTATGGTTTTACTGGTACTGGATGCTTGTAGAATGTTTTTTAGAGAGGGTCCTTGTTTTGTGTGTATTTTTTGATAGTTTGATGAATATGTTGGTCATATTTGAGTTTGTCATCTATGATTACTTCAAGCAGTTTGGCTTCTATCACAGTTTCTATTATTGTATTGTCAGATGAGACAATGTGGAACTTATTTTTCTGATCATTATATTATTTTGGTATAAAGAGCATGTGTTTGGTCTTAAGCATTAAAGAGCAGATCAGCAGTGTTTACCTAGGATTATACAGAGGAGGAGGAGGACTCTTAGGTGGTTTCTTGGAGAGTTTTTAGTGTTGGGAGAGCAGATTATGGTTGCATCTTCTGCATACAGAACTATGTTTGCCTGGTTGGTGGCAGTATGGAGCTCATTAATGAATATGAGCCCTGTGGAACTCTGACTGTGACTAGGAAGAAGTAGGAGAACTCATGTTTCCATTTTTCTGATTGTTGACTATTTCTGAAATAGCTATGAGACCAAGTTTGAGCAGGCATAAATATGAGAGGCTGGTGACAGGTTTTGATGAAATACTGTGTCAATGGCTTTGATGATCCAAGAAGAGTGTCAGTACTGGATTGCTATTATTTCTATGTTGTTTGATAATACCTGTGAAGCTAAGAAGAGCTGTTGTTGTACTATGGCTGGGGCGGAAACCATTTTGGGTTGTGGACAGAAGATTGTTGTCTCTATGATGTTTGAGGAGATGAAAGTGAATATGTTTTTCTAGAATTTTTGATAATGCTGGCAATTTAGCTATAGGTCTGTAGTTAGACAGGTCAGTTGAATTTCCTCCTTTATGTAGTAGTACTATGAATGCTTTTTTCCAGGTTGTTCAGACATGGTTTTCTGTTATTGATTGGTTAATGAATATTGAGACAGGGAAGGCTAGAACATTAGCAGTGAGCTTCAGGTATCCTGCTGGCAGGGTAGCAGCTGTTAAGGCTGTTGTACTGAGGTTTACTAAGTATTTTTTATTGTAGCAGTTGGGAATGGGTAGAAATAGAAAGTTACTGTGTTGTTGTTGTATGAGGTTGGGATAGTGAGAGTGTGGAAGAGTTTCATTTATTTAGAGAGAGTATAGTGTTTATAAAGTAGGAGTTGAACTGGATTGCTATATTGTCTATGCTGTTATCAGTTGCTGGTGAAGGAGTTGTTGTTTTGTTGACAGAAGACCAAAGTAGTTTGGGATTGTTTTGGTGTGAAATTTGGAGGCTGGAGAAATGTGATTTTTTAGTCATTGGTTATTCATTTATTTGCAAGATTTCTTAAATATCTAAAATGTTGATAATTAGATTGGGATTTGTATTTGGACCATAGTTTCTAAGTTTTATCTCTTTGAAAGAGTACCTGACGTGTTTCTTTTGTAGCCAGTCTTCCGGTTTTGACCTGACTGTGTTCTGAGTGGTGCATGTAAGTTCAGGATTTTAGGAAAGTACTATTGAAATGGATTACTGCATCATCTAGTGGCACAGTATTTAGGATATTCCAGTTGTAGAGTTTGAGACTAGATATGAAGTTGTTTACATTAAAGTTCTTTATATTGCATACCTGTCTGCATATGATTAGATGGCTTCCGACAGCATATATAGGTAGGTGGCCACTGATACTGTCAGCTAGGCATCATATGGAGTTTATTTTATGTTGCTTATTTGAGAGGATCCAATCTAAGGTGGATTCCTTATTTGTGTGCTGTTGTACCCTTGTAGTCTCATTTATCATTAAGAGAATCCAAAATGATTCATTAATGGGGTGATTGTATGATTTGGATCCCAGTTTATGTTGAGGTCACCCATTATGATTGTTTCGTGGGGTATATTGTCAGATAGTCTTTGTAGAAGGTGTTCTACAGTGGTTACTTTTTGTCCAGATGGGATCTAGAGTCCAGTGATAGAGATGCTTTTTTTCTGTTATTAAGTCTGAGAATTATTAGATATTTTGCATTATAAGTATGGGTAGAAGGTGTGGGAAGAAATGAAATTCCAGGGAGTTTTTTATTTATAATTGCAATTCTTCCACCCTTGCTTGTTTTATCTGTTGACTCTGAAAATGTTATATCCTGGGGGCTGTATTTTGTTATCCTTTACATGTGGTTTTAGCCAGGTTTCAGTAACTATGACTATATCTGGGGAGTAGAATGTGAGGATGGCATAGAATTCATGGAGTTTATTGCAAGTGCATATAAGATTAATATTAAGCAGTGTTAGGTCAGATTTCTTGGTACTTATTGGTGAGAGACTTGGGAGATGGGGGGCTGTTGATACAATTTATTACATAGTAACAGGGCCAGGGTTTGGTTGGATGTCACCAGTGAGTTTTAAGCAAGTCTTGGAGAGATGGAGACTGAAGTACCAATGTAGATGTGTTTTTAAGGTGTAGCTGTATTAATTTTAGGTAAGTGTTACATATTTGTTGCTAAAGAGGTTGTTTAGAGTTAGAGTGTATATTCTGGGTGAAATGTTATGTTATCTACTGAGTGATGTTATGTATGATGCACGTGAAATGAGGGTTGGTGGGAGAGGTAGTTTTAGGTGAGATGTGAGTCTGATATGGTTGTGTGTGCAAGGTTGGTGAAAAGTACTAATGAGATTAGGTACATGTTTATCATGCTGTATGGTGTAAAGAGTTGGAGGGTATGTTGGAATGTTTGCAAGGTTTAGTAGTTTGTGAATAGTAGATGGCTGCAAGTGTAGCAATTGATGGAGTGACTACTGTATGAAGGAAGGTCAGAGGTGCAAGTATGGTGTATTAGATGAGGAGAGAGAAAAGAAGACGTGTGGGTGGTAGAATAGTGGTGTAAAGTTATCCACGTACAAAGATGAAAGTTGACAATAAGTGAGGGAGGTAAGGGGGATGTCTGATAAATGTAATTTACAAAAAAACCTGAGTGTGAATATGAAAGGCTACAATAAAATTAACGTGGGTTTGAGAAAGATCCAGAAAGTAAGAAGTTAGGTGACTTGCATCTTGAAGAGAGGGTGAGTCCGAGGATGATTGTGTGTTGGATGCACTGATTGATTGTAAAAGATATGTGAGTGTAGCTAGTTTGCCTTAAGTTTAGTAGTAGTGGGGGTGGGTGAGAAATGGGGATAGGATAGGGGAGCAGAGTGGTCCCCAAATAGTGATAGCAAAACAGAAAGTGTTCCCACCACCTGCAAAGTAATTGGAGGAAAAACAATCACTGAGGCTGAATTATACTCAAGGAATGAACAAGTAACTGAGAGACGGGCAGTTCTGTACCAATATATTAGGTAAAGGAGCAGAAATTAAGCCATTTTTATGCTGTGTTGTTTAGAAGATTGATTATTATCTGACAATATTGGAAAATTAGATTTGCATCCAAAGCTTATTCAAAAATGATTTTATCTTTTTGGAAGGATATTAGATAGCCACTATCACAGCTGAGTCACTTTGTTTTGTTATAACTTGCCTTTGTCATACTGTCTACTCCTACAGTATGTAGAGGGATTGCTGATATTGTACTGTGTTGTACTTTTAAAGGGGGGTGGATGCTGCAGTCCTGAAAACATCCTCTTTGGCAGAGATACCTAGTAACTATGAACCTGTTATCAGTTTGCCATCCATTCCCTATTGCAATATTACTAGCTTATCATTTTGTAATGTAACACAGGTAATTTATTCCCCAATGCAACAGACACTTTATTTGTAGATGAAACAATGAAATTTAAAGTTGTTTGCTAGCAGCAGCCTCTTCATTGGTTACAGATATCTTTAACGTGGAATTATTTAGATGACTTTTACTTCTGCAGAGATTGTGCATATTTACTGATACTTGTGGATTGTACAAGTTTGAGTAGACTTTTATGATAGAAATGTTCTGAATTGGACAGTTTTGTCAATATTCCTTCATGCATTTTGTTTCATTGCTTACTGGAAAAGTGTTCAAAACAATAAATTTAAAATGTGCTCTAACAAGTGTGCTGTATTATACAAGGAATACAATTTAATACAATCAGCAAGGTGTATCAAGAACACATGTATGTTTCATGTGCAAGGGGCGTATGATTTGAAAACAGCTCAAAGGTAATCTTTATCCGACACTGGCTAGATGCATTTTCTTTGAATGTTGGTTTCAATGCTGTTTTAATGAATGTGAGTTTCAAGGGCAGAGAAGTTTTAATGCTAAGTCTATTTTCATTGTGAGAATGTATTGCTTTGTTTAGCAGATGTCTATTAGTGTTTGTGCTATAAAATGCAAAATAAAAGTTTTAAATGAAATCCAGATAATCATTGTAGAAGTAAAGCAGTATGTACATTTCAGTGTTTATGGTAAATGGGGCAAAATAGCCAAGTAATGGGACATTGGAATGGCTGTGGGAGGGAGGCTATGTATGGGGGGCCCCATTTGACCATGATTTTGTGAGCAGGGGAAGGGCGGCAAACTCAAAGACAGCCCCAGGTGGCACAAACGCTAGCTACACCTCCAGTCAATAGGCCATGGAGAATGAGTTTTGGAGGTCCTAGCAACCTATGATATTCTTTTGCTAAGATTAGAATATTGCCTACCATTAAATGCCCTACTTTTACTACAAAATCTACATACTGCAAGTCACTAAAAACAAAATCCTAGGGTTCATAATCTTCTCCCTTCCCAGTGAATATCATTGCTACACATTTAAAAAAAAGGTTACCATTTACTACTGGGTCCGGGATATATTGTGTTTGTCTGTTCTTCAGTTTGTGTTTGAAAGTTGGTATCCCACAATTCCATTGGAGAGGGCGGGTTACATAATCATGTATGCAATTTTTATGTTAATCAGCATACAGATTTGTATCTATTTTTCATGGACTTTTGTCCAGATTTTTGATGTTTCCAAGTTGAGAGGTATGATAGTGATATCTTCCACATAAGCGGAAAAACATAATAATTATTCAAGAACTATTGATGCAACTAACGGCATCAGCATGAACTTTAAAAGGAAAATTACATCAGCATATGAACCATCTTGATAGCTTAGTATATGTAAGCCCAGATTTTTGATCATTCATTGTCCTCATTACATGACTTAGCAATCCGAATGTCATCTTTACACATAATTTCCTGTCAGGTTTGGGTCTGCCTTAGAATTAATGAATTTTGGTGTAGTTCAGTTTTAGTGTGTTGTGTGTACTGTTCAGCAGAAAATAAGAAATGCAAGATAAACATTGAGCAGCATTTTGCCTTCTCCAAGGATGATGCCACAATACGAACAGAAGATGATTGACTTAAATAATTGTTTTAGTTTTTGTTGTCATTCTAAGGGGGTGCAATATTTGTTAAAATGGAAGGAGATGGTCAACAGACTGTGGTCCTTTGCTCGGGATGGTCTGCACCTCTCACCTCTAGACTATCGAATATTGGCTAAAACATTGTCCTCCCCCATAGTGCCTTTTTTAGGCAATGCCAGACTATAAGTACTTCCAACATAGCAAATCAAAACCACGAAAATCTCATGGTGTTACGGCTCAGTGCTAGCAGTCTAAACAAAAAAACTTCACTTCCTACAAGCTCTCTTCACCCAAGAGAATGCTGACATCTGTGCAGTCACTGAGATGTGATTTATAGCTAGGGAGAGCACACTGTCAGTGCAAGCATATAATGGTTTCCACACATTTAGACCAGCTACTTCACATGCAGGGAATAAAGGTGGAGATGCTGAGATTTACATAAAAAATAAATATACTTCAAGGTTAGTCAAACAGGATAATGCACTTGTACTTCTCCATATTCAAATCACCATATGCAAAACCCCATAACATTTTCTTGCAAGCTACAGGTCCCTCTGTATGACCCAAGAAACCCATAACTCATATTTCAGCTTACAGGAAACACTCACCATACAACCTAATACCATATTCATGCATGACTTTAAATACCCACTATTAACTGGGAATCATATAAAATACCAAATGTGCAGGCTAGAGATTCATAGATTTTTGTAAATACAAACTCCTTGGGTTACACTCTCAGTATGCCAACCAACGACGCAAACATACTGGATCTGGTCCTCACTAATATGGGAGAGTGTTGCACACACCCCTAGTGGAGTTTCCTCTCTTGTAAGGTTAAACCACAAAATAGTCTCCTTTGAAGTAAAAATAAAACCCAGAACCCCAGTTAACCTTGGAATGCTCATAAATGCTCTAAGGCTAACTCTTACATTTAAGTGACAACCTGGCAACATTTCAAAACCCCATAAACCCCGAGAACACTGCTCTCTATGGGGAATTGTTCAGAGAAACCCTAAACAAGCATGTTAATAGCTGCATAAAGGCAGCTGTACTGACTAGGAATAAGTACAGTACTAACTCAAAAAACAAGCCACCCAAATTAAATCACAACATTAATAGGCTGTATAACAAAAGAAAGAAAACCAATAGAAAAATTATGAGGTACAGCACCCAACAAGATAAAAACACTTTCATTAAACTAAACAAACAACTCAGAGGACAAATAATGTCTACCAAAGCCAAATATGAGGTACATTTGGCCTCACAGGCCAAGGACAACCACAAGGCATTCTTTAGCTATGTCCACACCTTCAAAGGCAGTACACAATTGTGTGCAGAGCTCATTGTTAATGGAGTCATTTATACTTAGCCAGAAGATATATAAAACCTATGGCATACAAATTTATCTCTAATTTTACCACTCTCCCCTTCAACCTCCCCTCAGTAAATACCATCAAATATAACTCCCCTTACTATCACTAGGGAATAGGTCCTCAGTACTCTCTCTAAGACCAAGAACACTGTATTGATAAGTCCAGACAGTATCCCAGGATACCTTCTAAATAGCATGAAACATGACCTATAAGGTCCTCTGGAACTGCTATTTAATTGCAGCCGCCAAACAGGCTTCATGTCTCATGAATGGAGAACAGCAACAGTCATCCCTCTGCACAAAGGTGGGCCATCTACAGACCATGAAAACTACAGGTCCATAAGTCTCACTACTTCATATGCAAAGCTATGGGAAGAATTATCATGGAAATGATCAGTAATGAAGTAGGAAACTTCCAGACACTGGACCTAACCCAATTTGGTATCGTCAAGGGCAGATCATGCCTAGTCAACCTGGCGGACTTCTTTGACAAGGTCACCAAAGCAGTGAATGAGTGCAAAAGGTGCACACTGCCTAACTTGACCTGGCCAATGCATTTGACACAATACCCCACTAGGGCATTGCTGATAAACACAAGAGGTTCTGTACAAACCGTTATGTCACCCAGTGAATATCCACCGGCTCACAGACAGGACCCAGGAAGTTAGAAATGGGGAGTCCACCTCTACAAAGAGGCCAGTCACAAGAGAAGTGCCTCTAAGATCAGTCCTGGGACTCCTCCTTTTTGACATTTACATCTCTGAAGTCAAGATCAATGTCAAGGGCTTCTGGCTGACCAAATTTGTAAATGATTGCAAATTAGGATCAATCATAGAATCCCCCACCAACAATAAGGTTCTTCAGCATGAGCTGACACAGACAAATAATTTGTGTCAGAGCCATGGACTTAAACTAAATGCCAAGAAATGCATAATAATATCCTTCAGAAATTCATCAACCATTGGTGACTATCATATTGACAGCACACCACAAGAGTCATCAAAGTAGTCAGGGACTTGGGGACACACATAGGCAGTAATCTAGCCTTTGACCATCATGTGTCTACAGTAGTGAGGAAATAATAAAATTTTGTGCAACTTACAAACAAAAGTATAGCATCTAGGTCCAAGGAAATCATTGTTTTACTATATTCAGCATTCAACAGACCTGTCATTGATTTGGTATGTACCTAACCAGGCACATCCAACAACTGGAATGTCCATAGAGGTTCCCCACTAAATGAATACAGGGTATAAGTAACATATCCTGTGCAGACGGTCTCAAAGCCTTATCCCTGTATTTTGTCTCCTATAGGCTTTTGAGAGGAGATCTATGACTTGTATACAAAACACTGTTGGATGCAACAGTGATGAACCCCCTGCTTATCTGCAAAACAAACATCCCCAGAGTTACCTGTTCTAAAGACTTAAACCTTGTCTGTGATAAAAATAGGACCTGCTGGATAGACAGGTATGTATCCCAGGGACTACCCCTTCTCTAGAACAGATTCCCTGTACATGTGAAGCAGAGTTCCTCCCAATTCAAATATACCTTGGAGAATTAGATGGGTAACAGTTCTTTCATCTCTGGTTTGGCACCTATGTGTCTAATGGACACAGGCAGCTTGTAAATGTTTCATCTCCCAACCCCTGCTTACATTTATCAAGGGTACCAGAATTTGTCAGAGATTTCTGGATGCATGGCTAGGCTGAAAAAGGCCCTAGTAGTCATTAGGGTAATATACACCCACGAACCTATGAACAATTAAATAAAGGCAAAGGAAATGGCAACAACAAATTGGTTATGGCTAATAGCCTGCTGCTGTTACAACATGTACATGGAAATCCTACCCCCTAAATCCCCAAAAAGTAAAACTTGTCAGTGTAAATAGTTTTTCTGCAATTAATTATTTATATGTAAAAGTATAAGTGGATTAAGGGGGTGGCATATTTCCCTTACATATTATAAAAAAGCAAGTGAAGGGCATACCACAAAAACAACCCCCCCCACCTGGTGAAACTTTAATATCAACAAGCTTTGCAACAAAAGTAAAGAATTATTGACTAATAATAATAATAATAATAATAATAATGAATATTACATACCATTAATAATTAATAATATATAGTATAATAATATATAATATATTATAATACATGCATTATAATAATAAATATAATGCAATATAATATAATTAATATATTATATTATATTCAATATATTATATTATTAACTGTTATATTATTAACTATTATAGTGTTATATAATAATATTATTGACTAAATGTATGAAGAACAGTGATGACAGAGCCCTTATCATTAAATTAAACAAGCAAAACAGGTGCTTAATTAAATCTGGCAAAACCAAGTTTCGGGCAAAAATAGACATTTAATGGCTTGTTGCCTTCCAGATAGGTAATTACGTAACCATGACAAGGAGTTTTGTGAAAGTCTTTTGAGGAGAGCTGAGTGAAAAATTGCTGGTGCCAGACAGAATGGAACGCCTTTGACAAGTCTAAGAACATGGATATAAGCAGACCATTGTTTTATGTTGGTTTATTATATTGGTAAAATGTAGTAGAGCAGTAGTGACCCTGTGCTGGGGCCTAAAGCTGTGTTGGTTTATTATATTGGTAAAATGTAGTAGAGCAGTAGTGGCCCTGTACTGGGGCCTAAAGCTGTGTTAGTTTATTATATTGGTAAAATGTAGTAGAGCAGTAGTGGCCCTGTGCTGGGGTCTAAAGCTGTGTTGGTTTATTATATTGGTAAAATGTAGTAGAGTAGTAGTGGCCCTGTGCTGGGGCCTAAAGCTGTGTTGGTTTATTATATTGGTAAAATGTAATAGAGCAGTAGTGGCCCTGTGCTGGGGCCTAAAGCTGTGTTGTGTTATTATATTGGTAAAATGTAGTAGAGCAGTAGTGGCCCTGTGCTGGGGCCTAAAACTGTGTTGTGTTATTATATTGGTAAAATGTATTAGAGCAGTAGTGGCCCTGTGCTGGGGCGTAAAGCTGTGTTGTGTTTCTGAGAGCAGGGCATTTGAGGTTAGGTACTGCATCAGCTGAGTAGCAATTTCATTATGAGCAAGGTGGGTATTGGACTAAAATTGAAGAACTGTGGGGGGGGGCAGATGTATTTGTGTCTAAGAGAGATAATATTTATTGTATAAAGTAGGAGTTAAACTGTGTGGGGACAGAGTCTGTTGTATTGTCTGCTTTTAGAGAAGAAGTGGTGGTCTTGCCAGGGTGGAGTAGTTTATTTAGTGATGATCAAAAACTTTTTGGGTTGTTTTGATGTTTGTCTTGTAGGTTGGTATAGTGTGCTTGCTTGTCCTGTGTGACATGGAGATTTGCAAAGTTTCTAAGATCTCTAAACTAGTTGAAGGCATTTTGAGTTCTATTTTTATACCAATTTTTCCAGGCTCTACCCATTTTAATTGTGCTTTTTATTTGTTTCTTTTGTTAGCCATGCTGCAGGGTTGGACGTTACTCTTATTACATACTGGTGCTAAGTTATTTAAGGTCTGTAAGACTATGTTATGAAAGTGTTCTACAGCAGTATTTCATGGCATTGTTCTAAGTACATTCCTGTTATATTGCTTTAGTGTTTTATTGAAAATATCTTTGTTCAAATTAGTTGTGTTTTATATTTGATTATAGATAATATATGTTTATCTAGGTTATGGTTAGTTCAAATGGCATATGTTGGTATGTGGTCACTTATGCTGTTTGTCTGTTTGCCTGGTTTGTTTGTAAGGATCTCATTTAATGTTGAGTGCCTACCTGAAGTTTTATTGATTCCAGTGGGTGTAGTTATTAATTGTTTGATATTGTACAAATTTATGGATTCAGTGGGGGTATTGGAATTTATAAGTTGCCAGTCTATATTTAAATTTCTAATTTTTATACCTTCATGATTAATTTGTTGGGATATCCAATACAGGATGTTTTCAGTAGTATCAATGTTATTCCTTGTTGGTATATAAATTGCTGTTAAACATATCGTTTTCCCATTGTTGATTCTTAGGAGTGTTATTAGAAGTTCAGCATTGTTAAAATTGGGTATTTTCTGTGGGAGTAAGGTAACGTTTATGGAATTTTTATAGATGATTGCTACACCACCTGTACTCTTGTTTTGTTTGTCATGCCTGAGTATATTGTATCCTGGGGAGGGGTGACATAATTATCCTTTATTTATTTTTTTAACCAGGTTTCAGTAGCTATAACTACATCAGGAGTGTATTTAGCAAGGTAGGCATGTATGTCATGGATTTCATTGCACATATTTCTTAGGTTCATATTTGGTAATATGAGTTTGGGTTCTATTTTTTTGTTGACAGGTATTAGGTGATGGGTTTATTTTGAGGTTGGAAATGCTGGTTTTATAAACAGTAGGACATGGATTGGGGTGAATATCTCTAGTAACTTTTTGAATTGATATTTTACAGAAGGAAGAGTGTGACTAGTTACATTTTACTATTGTCTTGGTAATTGATCGTAAATCTGGATACTTAGTTTCAAGATATTTACAGATAAACATATCCCATTTGCTATGTTTGTAGAGATAGGGTGCTATGGAGAAAGACAGGCTGGGTAGATGTTGACATTCTTTGTGAGGATTCTTTGATGTCTTACATATATGAAGGCGGTAGATTTGATAATTGGTGATGAAGGCTAGTAGAGTTAGGATGAACAGTAAAATAATCTGATTTAGGGACATCTTATTTAACTTGGGCTTTATATTTGCTGTAAATTAAGATTAGAAAATGTTAGGAGTGTACTGGGTTGGTTGCAGACATGTAATGTGATAGTTATAGGGCAAGGAGTAAGACAGTTTGAGAGACAGTACTGGGTGGTAAACTAGAGTGATGGTTACTATCTGGAGTATTTCTATTCTTTGTTTTTTTCTGGAGGGAACCAATGGTATTGGTTTGAGGGATACGCAGGTTGTGCAATGGAAGTATAAATGTAGAGTTAAAGGGGATGGGTGGGAATTTGGAATAGGATAGGGGAGTGGAGTGAGCTCAAGTGATAGTGAGGGTAAACAAAGTGGGTTGAAAATTTGGCAAAGAGTCAGAGAAAAACAATCAGTGACTGAACTTAAACAGCTAAAAATCTGCTGAGAGGTATTAGTAAAAGGAGCACTGCAGTTTAAAAAGCCTGTGTGCCAGTAGATAAAAGTCTTGATTTTGTTGCTGTAGGATACAGTTTTTGTAGGAGAGGAAGTCCAATATCACCTTGACTTGACTAATGGGGATATCTAAGATTAAAAATTGCATCTGACTCTTTGAACATTTGTCTAATGGTAAGAAGGTTTCTATGGACTTTGAAATTAAATGTCCAAAGGCTATAACCCCTCGCCCCTGAATGATCAGCAAAACAGTGAGAAAAACTAAGCCAAAATGCAGGACCGCAGCTCTGGAAAAGTACAAGTTCAGAACTGAAGATGGTTACACAAGTATCTGGGGCAAAGGAGAAATAAACTTAAAAAAGAGAAACAGTGAGCTGCTTAAAACAATCAATGGAGCACAGCTGAAGGAGAAAGTACAAATGGGACAGCTGTGTTTTAAGAAAATGGAGTTATTATAATGGACATAGTTCTTTCTTTTAGGCTGCCATAATATGTATAATTAACATAAAATATAGCCCACAGACTGGTATTCAAACTGCAGACTTCACTGTTACATACATATTTGCTTGCAGGTGCCCTTCTATAGAATAATAGAAACATGCTAAAGAGGCAGTTGATACACTGAGTCAATAGTGACTGTGCACAAATACTGTCTCAGAGCTGAAGGTGGTTTAATAACTGTTTCAGGGCAAGGAGAAATAAGAAAGGAAGGAGAATTAAGGGTGACTTTCTTGGAGATATACAGATCCACTGAAGAAAGACAGAAGGATATAAATAATGGGAGTAGCAAGTGTAGAACAAGTGAAGAAAATATAAGAGAAAGGAATAGTGTGAATAAGAGCAGTAAGAGTAAATCTCTGTGTCTGTTAGAAAGTAAAGAGTAAAGGCTGACTTGTAGGATGTCTGAGGAGGAGGATTTACAGACTGTAGGATTATTGCTTACAAACTAGGACACTGAAACACTTGTTTTTAGAATGTTCGCTGTGCAGACTAAAATACATGCAGAAAAGACTGGCTGCCCCTAACACTTACTTAAAGCACAAGGGCAGAGGTGGTACAAAGTTTGTCCCAAATAAATGGAGGGTGGATTGAGTGGATTCAGACTGAAATTTGGATGAGCCTGCTGTGTCTATGTTTTAGGGATGTTTCCAATGAACTTAAAGCACAAGGGCAGAGGTGGTACAAAGTTTGTCCAAAATACATGGTGGATGGATTGCGTAGATTCAGACTGCCTTTTGGATGAGCCTGCTGTGTATATGCTTTGAGGATGTTTCCAGTAAATCCTGTAATTCCCTTGCACCCTACTAGAGGGAGGGAGAGAGAGGGAGGGAAGGATGGAGGACTTGACCCAGTTGTTTGTTATTTAGGAACTTATTTGGGCAATGATCTAACTTTTGATCAGCATGTGCCATTGTGGTAAGGAAATCCTTATTTATTGCGTATCTCATAAACAAAGGAATTGTGTCTATATCCTGGGATGTCATTGTCCCCCTTTACTCAGCCATCATTAGGCCATTCATTCAGTATAATGCCCCTTTTGGCATGTATCTGTAAAGGTACATGCAAGAAGTGGAGTTCCCACAGGCATACCTTACTAAAAGGATAAAAAGGCCTAAACAATTTGTCCTACATGGACTGCCTCAAGGCCATATTGTTTTTACAGACTAAGAGGTGACCTGTGCCTATCATACAAGGAATCTTCCAATCTATTACAGATGGACTTATTCCACATTCAGAAGTCAAATTGTATCAGGAATACTCAATCCAAGGACCTAAGCCTCTTCTGCAACTTTGACAGAATGGTTTGGAGGCACATGTATATCTTCATAGAGGATACCACCCCTTTGGAACAAGGTCTCCAGCCATGAAAAACTAAGCTCATTCCTAAACACGTTGAAGTCAACTTGGATCAGTGGATGGGAAACAGGAAATAGGAAATTTACCCCAGAACTGCCCCCCTTTACTACTATTGTACAGAGCCAGCTCCTAAAAACTTTATTCCAATGTGTTGTACCCTCCAAATATCTATACAGGCAGCTCCCACACACCTTACCCCAACACGTTTCCTATTCAAATATCTATGCTTTGACCTAATAATTATCACTAGAGTAATATATAAATATATATTTTGGAAATGGTTAAGCATATTTAAACTACAATGACACAGGTTAATTTTAAGCACCAAAAGGGATAATTGGCTAGCTGTAAAATGGCCCAGATGGGCATTTAGCCAAGTAATAACCTATGAGCCTATTACACAGGAATTAATACTAATTAACAAGAACCCATTGTTACTGGTATTGCCGATAGCAGCATGTAAGAGTTCTGCCACTCCATTCATCCCCCACTATTTTTTATTATATTTTATAAATCATTTTGCAACCAAAGAAGGGCTGAAATGCAAAGCAGCCCTGACTTAGAAGCCGTGACAGCAGCTGTACATTAGCAATGCAAAAAATAATCATAAAGTACACAAAGGGCATGAAAATTCAATAGGTAAAATGCAGAACTCAGTAAAGGCAGTCATTAAAACTGGACACCAATGCACACAAAGAGGACTAATTGCAATGAAGTCTGTTTGAATTATTCTGTTTTTTTTGTCACACCATGTGATATGTGAAAGACTTGCCTGTAGTGCTTTTCCCCAAACTATAGCAGAATGTACAAGTCTAAGGGAGCATTGTTTTTTTTTTCTTGTCCATAATGAGAAAAGGTGTATGATGAAAATAAATGTGTTGTTTTACAGATACCGTTGTTTGTGTTTGTTTCAATATTTTAAAATATTTTGCTTGGGATAAGTACTATTTCTCACAGTTTGGTAATTTCACTCCTGGATTCAGTCAACATACATACATTGAGGGTACCTTTGGGCAGGGTTTGGACATGCATACATTGAGGGTACCTTTGGGCAGTGTAGCTTGCTATTGCACATATATAGGTTACCCTACTGCCATTTATTCCAATGTGGTTATGCTGCATTTCATTTTCATTTTTGTCAAGAATTTGTTTGGTGACTTTTGGGGGGGCTTGGGGAAGGCAGATTTACTCAATTTTTGGAAATTCATTTTGACAAACTGCCATACAGACATGAACAGTGCAAACTATAAGCCTTATGCTTCATACTGGCTTTGCACACATTGCTTGTGTACCTGCTATACCTTGCACAGACAATGGTATGTAACAATTTGTGTCATATCACAACCTGTGTGGCATACGCCGCACTGCAGAAGGCTCCTTTGCTTGTTTATTTTTCGCGTTGTAATGCACCAGATGGAAAGCCTGTTACTTCATGCCTATATCCAAAACAAAATTTAAATAGCATTTTGCCTCACTCTGCTCTATTTGGGTTACTTGTTAACTCATATAGCCAAAATTAGACGTTGCATGTATTTTCAAATTCCTTGTGGGAGGTACAGTTTTATGACATACTCATAAACAAATGTGATAGCAATGAAAAAGGATATTCTAGACTGGAACAAAGAGCCCCAAGTATCTCAGCACATCCCAGGCAACAGAGGTGTCAGGCTAAAGTAGTGAAAATAAACATGCATACCCTATATATGGACTGTGGTAATAAAAAATGAATACACTCTGTTGTTTCCAAACAAACAAAGCTTTAATAAAAAAGAACATATTCTACCAGATCTTAATGGTAGACCAGATCAACATCTTTAAAAGAAAACTTAATTTTTGCCAAACAAAAAATCAAAAAGAGTGTTTTAAAAGGACAAACAAGAAAGGAGCAGGAGGCTTCAAAAATTACAAGTAAGTAGAAGGTTAGGTTTGAATAGTGTAAAAAGTCAAGGTAACTTAATCCATGGAAATGACAGGACCAGCAGAATTTGAAGGCAGTGAAAAAGGAATCAGGCTGAAAACTTTACATTGCAAAGCAAAGTGAAAATATCCTACAGTAATTCCCAGAAATCCTGATTCTTGATCTAAATGACCTGAGAAGGGCATTTAATATTCCCAAATCCCCAAGACCTGCTATCTAGCAATGTAACTTTCCTATATTCTAAATAATGCATGATGAGTTTTAAGGATTACACAGTACCAAACAAATAGGAAAGGACTGACATCTCTGTAAGTGTAAGAGAAGTAACACAGACACAAATGGCTATGGATTGATTTGTCTTCTACATAAGATTGTAAAATTACTGGGAAGAAAGCAGCCTAAGTATGATTATTTTTAAAACAGCTCAAAGGAAAAAATGTTTGTTTAGTCAGCCATAATTAATGACTAGAGTAATCTGTGTGAGAAAAGTCAACCATCAGCACTGGACAAATGTAAGATTCTTCCAGATAAACATATAGAAAATAGGGTGTATGCTGGAAATTAGGGAAGGTAAAAGTGGAACTGTTTTTGGACTTCTTGCCTTGCTTTTATAATATGGTATGTCATATCTTTAAAAATTGAGTAAGCTTGCTGTTAGGTGCCATAATTAATTACTTTTGAGTTTTGCCAGCAATATTGCGTTGTTCCTTGCTGGCAAGAAGCCAAGACAAACAAACAATGCCTTCCTCCAATTTATACTGCGGTTTAGAGCAACCTGAACATTTTCATGTCACGTTTGTTTGAAAAGACTGGTCAAGGTTTGACAGTTGTTTTCACTGCTAAATGAAAAAAATGTGGGTAATGCACTGTAATAAATAAGAATGTATATGGATTCATAACAGTGAATTCTCTGAAATAAAAAACAATACTTTAATTCAAAAATGAATATTGTGAAAGTGATCCTAATACATGAAAGATATAAAAAGTCTTAACTTGAAAGCAAGCATGGACAAATTAGATAAAAATGGCAATGGGTGATGGGAGAATACTTAGCAACAGATATTATTACTTAAGGATTTCTAGTTAGGTAAACATCTTACACAAGATCAGATGAAAAGAAAACTTTCTTTGGGCTCAGACATAGTAAGACTTGTTAGGAGGGGGGCACATGCAGTTATCAAGGGGGAGGGGTGGATGCATGCTGTGGTGCATGTAGGTACCAATGACTGGCAGAGGAGACAAAAGAGGGGGCAGCAAGCAAGGCCAGGAAAGTGATAGAGACATATCAGGACAGGAAGTTAGAGGCAGCATTTCCAGAAATGGAAACTGTACCACCAAACAGTACATTGAGGAAGGTCATGATTACGGAATTATAATGACTGGCTGTGGCAATGGATAAGAGAAAACAGCTTCTTTCAGGTAGAGGATAAAGATCTGTCTGAGACACCAGCTGAATAAGGAGGATATAGTCATTGGAGCCCAGAAGGGAATGCAATACTCAATGCTAGGTTAGAAAGGCACATCTCAATGACTGCACTTCTAGTCTAAGCTTGAAATGGGTGGGATATGTCACAGATGCAGATAAAGGGTTTGTCTTATTAGAAAGTAGAAATAAATAATAAAAATTGCCCTAGAAATAGCAGAGGAGCAAAGAAGACTGATTTAGAGTGACCTTTTAGTATCACTACATAATGGAAGGAGTCTGGTAAGACAATATGAGAATTGCAGAGACTGATGTAGGTGGACAAGGGTGATACTGATTGTATTATACAATACATACACCTTGTGGAGTTGAGCTTCTTGGATTTATTTGCATCCATCAAAATATTTATGATATATATTTTTCTCTTTCTCTAGCTGTGTTTAAGACTGGTTGTCAATCTAGAGATGCACATTCTCTTTCCAAAAATGTAGTCCAGCCATTAGGATTGAGAATAAAAAAGAGTAACAGATGGATATAATTAAGTCTCAAGAAATGCCCATTAGTCACTGCTGTGACAGGTTTTAAAAGCTCTTCTCTCTGTCTCTTTATCTGTCCAACATTTTATTCATGATTCCTAGTGCCTGGATAGTGACATTTAGTGTGAGGAAGATTACTCCTTCCATATCCTCTTCCTCAGATTCTTGAACTTCAGGCAGAGGGTTGAACTGATTAGTAGATGGAAAATGAGCTAAGAAAGATGACTATCATGATGGTGGTTTCTTTGGAAAGAGAAAGCTAGGGGGCTTTAACACAGGAGTAAGTTTATTTACTTTATCATCAGGTAATTTTCCTGCATTCACTGAGCAGGATCTGCCTTTTTTTCACTTTTGTCTTCCTCTTCTCTCAATGTCTCTGCAGTTCCTGAAGGCATGTGTTATGTAGTGGTGCACTGGTGCAGTGGTTAATGTTGTCACCTCACAGCAAGAGGTTCTCCAGTTCGATTCTCGACTGGGGAGCCTTCTGTGCGGAAGTTTGCATGTTCTCCCTGCATTCGCATGGGTTTCCTCCAGGTACTCCAGTTTCCTCCCACATTCTAAAGAAATGCGACTGGAGCATTTCTCCCCGGGCCTCCACTGAAAATAGGCTCTGTGTAGCCTAGTTGGACTTTCCCGGTCAACAAATGTTTAATAAATAAATAATAAAAATGTGGAAGCTTGAAAGACAGTGACTTCGGAAGCAGGTAGACTACTGCTTTTAAATGTAGTCAAAACTCAGTTGTCTACCTTTGTGACTGACTTTTAAGATAGCTTAAAATTGGAACTGGGTGATATACCCCCAGTTGTTCATGTATTATGTAATACAGGGACCATAGTGGCTATTAAGGTAGCTGGGAACTGTAATTGAACAGTTTACCTAAAAATCTTTCATCAGTCATACTTATGCACCATTGCATTCTGATTGAGAAATGATGCATTGCTGTATCAAAGGCACCTGAGATATTTTCATTGCTGGTCTCAGAACCTAGCCCATTTCAGGATGGCTTCATGCATATTAAAGTCCAGTTGATTAGAGTGCTTGATTCCACATGTTATTATGTGAGCTTTTTCTATCACTGGATTGGACAGATGTTTGAAGAAATGCATTATGTGTTTGGTAACAAGCTGTAAAGGTACTGCATAGCAGTTTGTTTTTGCACAAAAAAATCACTGGCTTGTAGTTTTTAGAAACATTTCTGTGGTCAGCAGCTTTTCTTTATGTTTCAGTTTTGCAGCATTACAATATTTAATGTTATGCAGTATTTGGATTCTCTTACCTTACCAGTTGACCATCATATCTCCACAATAGTTTGGAAAGCCTTTTAAATGACCAACTAATTTCCAAAGGCATCTCCACTAGAATTAAAGAAGTCCCCTTTACTCATATTTTAAAAGACCCATTATTGAATATAATGTACCTTTTGGCATGTATTTATCTAAACATATCAAACAAATTGGAAGACCTCAGAGATTCATAACTAAAGAGATCAGTGGCTTCTAAAATCTTACTTATCGCAAGAGATTATCAGTCCTTTCTCTGTACTCAGTCTCTTACAGACTCTTCTGTGGAGATCTATGTCTATCCTTTTGTGCTATGAAAGACCCAATCGTATTTGATCTCCTATTCCTTCACAGAACTGATGGTGCATAAAATACTGGGATAAAGTAACTAAAACTTCATCAGTAGATATCTAAGATGTTGGCATTATGGATTCATATCCCAAAGAACCCATCACCTCTGAAGTAAACTTCCACTACCTAGATAACTGATGGATAGCCTCAAATTCCTGGCCTATCTTGTCTTGTCCTTCTTGAGGCTAGAGGGAAATTTTGAAAAGGTTTTTTGGCTAGGCTTGAATTGGTCTGCAGACCAATTGCATAGTACTTACATATGAGCCTATGAACCACTTGTATGAAGGAAGCCAGCCAATATTTCTTCACTGTTAAAAACCTCAGCCTGTGGATTTCCTTTAGAAGTTGTCATCTCATTTCCTTACCTAGAAAGCCATAAAAGTAGGAGATGTTCATATTTAGCAAGAATTGCAGCAGCTGAAGATGTTCAGTGGCTAGGTTTGACAGACACACACACACACACACACACACACACACACACACACACACACACACACACACACACACACACACACACACACTCCTCCCTGGTTCTGTCTTTTTTAGTGAAAAAGTACGTCTCCTGAGGACACAGAGAGAGAGAGATATCTAAAGAAACATGTTGCTGTAGACATATCCCCTGAGTACAGCACCACAACACAGTGGCCGAGGCGCTAGAGTGATAAGAGAATAAACGTGATTTTTTTGGATCCTGGTTTGCTGTTTCTGTGTTGTGGTGCTGTGTTTCCTGGGTTTACAACAGTTCTAGTCGTTGCTGTATATCCCCTGAGTACTCTGGTAATTTCAACTTCATACTCGTAAAACTGAAATCCCACTCATGAGAATTATTCATTCTGGGAGACATGAGATATAAAGTATCTTACCAACTGCTTCACTGATATGAGGACTACAGTAAGAGCATTCAGCTTGTTTAGAGGCCAAAATGGTAGATTAGATATACTTTGAATAATACAAAAGATAATAATGTTAATATTAGCCCAATAGTGAAATACCATGACAGAGTACAAGAAATAAGTTGTGAGATTGAATGGCATCCAAGAGGAAATTATCTTCCTTTTAGATAAACAGGATTTTTCTAGTACACTATTTCTTAAGTTCTTGTAATATCGATAGCACTTTATCTGTAAATCTGAAAGACGTTTGGCTAGGATGCACAACTCTGACCTACTGCTGAGTCGGTAAACTCTAAGCAAAGGTGGAGAAACTTTTTGTTTGGGAGCTATAAGTAGTAAAAGAGGGAGACAATGTGCAGAGTGTGGCTATTATAATAAATAATAATGATATTAAAATAAATAATTATAAGAAAATGTGAATTTTCTGGGCTGTATTTCCTGTTTTATTTTTCTGGGCTGGCTTTTAGCAAAACAAAAGAACTGGAAGAAAGGCATAATGAAAACATATTTCTTTGTAACGTTTGAGCATCAGTAATCAGCACTCTGAGATAAAGAAGAAACATGCATTACAATGGCAGCTGTTTGTAATGTGATGCAGTGGTGTCAGCTCTTTTGTGGTGAAAACACAAAACTATGTAGCCTCCATTTTTAAATGCATTTATTAAATTCACTTACTTTAAACAGTGACATAGGTACACATACATTAACAGAAAACAAATCATTGTGAATGTTGTCATTATAAGTATCATATGCATGTTTTCTTTTTTAACAATTATAATTTACTCTATTACATAAATTGCTCAGTTCTTGCCTTCCCTTAAAGTTCACTCCTCCTAAACATATTTTTGCTATATTGTTCCCACAAAGTCCATTTATTTCTGTGCAATTTACCCCTTTCTTTTTCTAAAGATTCCAACTCCAGTTCCTTTATTTACTTTACCATATTCATAACTTCACTTACTTTTGATTTAGAATCTGATTTCCATTTTCTATTAATTGCTTTTCAAGCAAATAATAATAGTAAACATATTAAGGCCTTGCTATGTCTAGACAATTCAGTTCCTATATCTCTGGCTCAAAATAATCATTTTCTTAGTTAGAATCTTTTAATCCCTCACCCCAAATTTCTGACAAAAATACTATGCAGGGAATTTTCAAAATATGCTAACTCATTACATTCTCAAAAAAAAAAAAAATGAAACAAATTACTTTTCTTTCTCTCTCACATTTTCATCCCACCTCTAGCATTTGCTATCAACCTAAGGAAAATTATCTGAAGTCTACTTGGGGTATAAAATTGCAAACACTTCATGTAAAAGTCCTAAACCTTCAGATTTGTTTTATATGTGGGAGCCATAAAAATTTCCTCTCATTCTTCCTTTTGTATATTGCCTTTTCTTTCTCTCTTCTCAATATTTTCTAACATCTTCTGTTAGATTCATACCATGTATTATTTATATGCTCTACAGATTATCCCTTTTTAATAGCAGCTTCTGTTCTAGACTTAACAAAAAAATTAACTAGAGCTGGTCTTTCCCTTAATACTTCCCTATCCTTTTCCCTTTGCCTGTACTCTGTTAACAATCAGTGGTAGGGAAGATAGTCTGACCTTCTGCTTGGCCTCATCCCACTCTATTAGCTTTGCGTCTGTCATTATTTGCTCCCAATACCATGATTCCTTTGTGAATTTTCCTGCAATAAATTCCATTTCCATTGGGCCTATTTTCTATGTTTCTACTTACAGTCACCACCCCCCCCCACTAATAAAATGTCCTTTCTCCATTCTTTGTTGGCTAAGTTCTTAGAATGCGTTTCTGATACTTTATAAATATAACATTTTGTAGGGCCGTTGCTATTCTTCCTAAGGGCCTGCACCCAAAATCATACTCTCGCCTTATTTCCTGAACTACCATTCCCATTTCATCATCATTTCTGAGCTTCCACATCTTAAGATACAGGATTTTTGTATCAATATTTATTAGAAGATTGAAGTAGCTTCACATCACACAGAAAAATTACTAGTTTGTCATGCTCAGTTATTCTGGTTTGGATACGGCATCAGTATGTTATAATGTTATGAATAAAAGGACATAACAATGTTGTGATTCCCCCCACTGGTCCAGTAATCAAGGAGCCTCAGTCCTCACCACTGGCACTAGGGGTGGGCATCCACATTGGGACGATAACAAGTACACAAACAGTAAAGTGCAATTTCCCTTAAGAGCATACAGAGACCACAGTCAGTCTGAGGCTGGTTTCTCACTCTTTCTCCAGATTCCAAATAAGACTCCTCAATGGCACAGCTATAGGATTGAGATCTCAGCTGAGTGGTCAAACCAAGACCTCCAGCACCTTCTCTGTCCAACCAGTGTTTGTGTCCCTGCCCAAGTAATAGACACACACACACGCACGCACGCACGCACACACACACACACACACACACACACACACACACACACACACACACACACACACACACACACACACACTTTGTGGTTTGATTTATAACCCACACACACACCTTGGAAAGGCTGGCACAGGTTTACTAGCTATGTCCTCTTCTGCCCCAATTATAAGGTAGTTTTCATCACCACTAGCCACTACTTATCAGCTACTTTAAGGCCTTTAGCAAAGGATGGCCAATCTTACTGTGTAATGTTACTATTAATCCAATTGGTAGTTTGACCATGAGCAAGGCTATTAGGAGTGGCCTGCACAGTATCACCAAATAGATATGCAAGTACTTTAAGAGCTTAAATATGTCTCACATATATCAGCCACAAAGATAGATTTAAATATATTTAATAATAAATAATAAAAGAACAAGAAATACTCAGTAAATCATCATAGTAACTTCAGAGTTCAAAATCACAGGAAACAATTAGAACAACATTATAGGACAGTCTCAAATAAATACAGAAAACATCTAAACTAATCTTTACTATATTCCTTACTGAATTTAAAAGAATTACTATACCGTAGAAACGTACTATTACAGCAAGGCAAATCAGATGTGGTGAGTGGGCTCACAGCTGATGCTGTCAGGTCAAAAGACAAAATGCAAAATGTACAGTCTCTCTTTCAGACAGTTCTTAAATTAGGATTTCAAATATTACTGCTGGGATACTTGCAGCATGACATCACCTTTTGTCACCTGACTTCAGTTCCCAGGCTCAAGAAACAACCTTTGCTAGAAACTGCCAGCATTTAGCATCTCCCTGTGAAAATATATAGCCTTCAGATGTTTGCAATTACTGGAAGACATAAAACAATAAAACACTTACAATACAATGTGTAAGGCTCCCTAGTTCTAGACATTATGTCTCCTGTTGCACAGAAACTGACAGATAACATCTCTTAATTACATGGTTATAAAATACTTTAATTTCAACTAATTTTTTGAAGTTTTGCAAGTTAACCTTCTATGTGCCAGTTCTCACTGTTAAAACATATACATTTACACAGTTACAATAGTTTATATGCATTTCTGTTCTAATCCAGCAGAGTACACTATGGTCACACCTCTAAACTCAATACTGTACAAACCCTTTTCATACACACACACACATCTGTACCAGCAGTTTGATATACACATAACATACAGTTCTAATACATTTGTAACATAAGCATATGAATGGTGTTGACATTCACAGCTGACATATAATTATTTACAAAATTTCAGATAGCTGGGCTGACAGTGTTTCCTTCTGTCACACTTCTATATAAATCATATTAATATTCACAAATGACATATAATTATTTAAAAAATTCCAGTGAGCTGGGCTGACAATATTTCCTTTTGTGACAAATATAACAACATAAAGGGAATAAAGTAATACAAGAAGATCAGCTTAAATAAAAAAGAAAACTCTCACATGACAAATTTTGGAACTGAAGGTAATACATGTTAGAAATCCAATAACAGGACAAGAGTTTGTATTCAAAACTTTTGTTGACTGTGATAGTAAAAATCTTGCCTCTCTACCTACATGTGTAAAATGCAATGCAGTGCATTTTACATAGGAAAGATTAATAGGAAGTTGAATGAAAATATAGGAGACCATATGTTGGAATTTAGGAGACACATATGAATCCATTGTTTAAGCACATCACAGAATACTTGTCAACAAAATAGTTTTAAGTTTGCAGTAAAACAGACTATATTAGAAGAAATACAAAGAAGAGTACAATAACAGCAAGAAAAAATGCTGAATATAAAAGGATTAACAGAGTTAGAGCTCATCAGTTTCTTAGATTGAATGAACAAGTGAGTACTAAACCAATATTAAATAATTTGCTTAATAGCATAAAGTATAACAATGTCTATTATTATTAATTTTATATATTTGTATATTTATGTAATTTCTACATGCTATTTAAAATGATGTAGCATAAAAAATCAAGTGTCATAATGGTTTGGATCATGTGATGTTCATAGGTTCATAGGTTCATAGGTGTGTATTAGGCCCTGGGGCCTTTACAAGCCTAGCCCATAGGATTACCCTGGCATCGTGCCACCCGACTTTAAGTTAAACATGTTATTTAAATAGAGTTTTAACTGTAATAAGTAATTGCCTGAAGAAGTGTTTTATGCAAAAGTTTAACTTGCAACAATAACTATTAAAGTGTTTCAGCTTACCTGTGGTTCCAGGACACTTTATTGGATTACACTGCTCTATGAGTATTGAGATTCTTGATATTGATATTTTGAATATAGAGAGAGGGACCAATATAGATATTTTGTTCAGCCTGACCTTGCAACTGTTGTCATAGCATCCTTAAATGATTTTATTTGCTTACTTTGGCATTTAATCCTTACTAATTTGTAATCATACCTCTCAGATGTACAGATTTTAACAGAATGTCCAGATTTTTGCCTCATATTTTGGTCTATTCCTTATAAAATGTTGGTTTCCTGGCAAATCACAGGATTGAAGTCTGAAAAATAATGATAGATGCCAAGGCTTTCGACACCATCCCCCACTCTGGAATTATAGATAAGCTCACTAAACTAGGTATAAATCCCTATGTCACAAGATGGGTTGCCAACTGGCTCACGGACAGAACCCACACTGTGAAAGTAGCGGATTCCAAGTCCGACATCAGACCAGTGACAAGTGGAGTACCACAGGGTTCAGTCCTGGGTCCACTCCTGTTTGGTATCTACTTCTCTGAAGTGCAGGCCAACACAGAAGGTCTTTGGCTAACAAAGTTTGCAGATGACTGAAAACTAGGAGCCATAATCGAAACTCCTAACTATGTGGGCAAACTACAAAAGGGCCTCACTGAGACAGATACCTGGTGTCAAAGCCATGGCCTGAAGCTCAATGCCAAAAAGTGTATTGTCATCCCCTTTGATAAAAACTCTGTACCCATGAACCACCACATAGCTGGTAGTCTACTTAATGCCAAAAATGTGATAAGAGGCCTTGGGACACAGGTGGGCAGTAGACTCTCCTTTGATAATCACATAGCCACAGTGGTCAGGAAATCCTTCTACGTGGCTCATCTCATCACAAAAGGATTCTCATCTAGAAAAAAAGAGGTCATTGTTCCCCTCTACTCGTCACTCATTAGACCCCATTATAGAGTACAATGCCCCTTTTGGTATGTACCTTACAAGACATCTACAACAACTGGAAAGGCCACAGAAATACCTCACAAAGAGGATTACTGGCCTCAAACAGATGCCCTATGCAGACCGTCTCAAAAAACTGCAGCTTTACTCCATTGCATATCGCCTACTCAGAGGCAATCTCTGCCTAACACACAAAGCTATGTCAAACCCAGAGCTTTTAGACATGCTCCACTTAAAGAAATCCCAATCCCTATGAGCTACACACTCTAGGGATCTAAACCTCGTCACCACAATAAACAGAACATGCTGGAGGGATAGATTTCCTGTCCCAGAGACTTCCCATACTCTGGAACAAACTACCTATCTATATCAAACAAAGCTCCTCATTAGCACTGTTCAAGAAAAATCTTGATGATTGGATGGGAGATAGGAAATTCACCCCAGGGATCACTTCTGTGTTTCTGCTCGACAGTGGCACAGGAAAATAATTTTCTTGGGTGGCGAAAGCCAGGGTACCTTTGGCTAGGCTTATATAGGCCCTAGGGCCAATAGCCTAGTACCTACCTATGAACCTATGAATCTATGTTAATATAGACCCAGATTTTCTACACTACTTCCTTCACTTCTCAGGTATTCCATAACTTCAGGTTGTATTTGGTTTACTTCTCCCTTACTAACTTTCTATTCTATTGCCTCACTTTGTTTTCTTATTTTTTGTATTGTGAAATTTTCCATATCTGTGTGCCTGTGTTTCTCTTCATATATCTTCAAAGCTGCTTTTTGGATTGATTAGTTTGGCTTTCTCCTTTGCATAAATATTGCACCATATCAGATCTCTTTTTCTTTCCCATGTACATGTTTCTTTTTTATACCTTTCAAAAATCTCTGGGTTTTGTTCTTTATATTTTTGCGCTTCTTCGGTCACTTCTTTTCCCAGGCAACCCAAAGTTTCTTTGTCTATGAATGTTTTACATGTATGTGTTATATTAATGAATGCAAATTTGCATTTGAAGTTTTTGACAATTTTTCTGGTGCAAGTATTTTTCTTTCCTCTATTTTCTCTCTTAATTTTTCTATCTGGAAATTCTGGGCTTTTTGCATAATAGTAACAATATGTAATTTCTTCCTTACCCTCAGTAGTCCACCACATCATCTTTATGACTCGTTTTTAGCTTGGCTGTTTTTGTGTTTTTTTGTTGGACTACTACTTCCTTCAACAACAAGAGGAATATGCTCCCCCTGAGCCTGGCCTAACCTCATTGTAGAACTGTTTCTGTGTTTTGAGGATTCTACATTGCCATTTTCCCAATCCTGGCTTGTGTGTAAACTTTTTATCCTGGAACTTGTGCACCCAGCTGTCTTTTTTGTTTTTTTAACCTACTGCTCTCCATGAGATATGCTATATAAAATGCATTCTATATATCAGTGTTGTCTTGTTGAGATTTTATAAAAACATGATCTACCATGAGAAGGCACTCTCCAAGACTTGAGGAGGAATTCAGTTCCAGCAATACTGCTCTCCTTTTCTCGTCCTCCTCGGTCAGGTCCCTGCAGCACCCATACCACTACTCAGAATGTAATGTGTGGGGAATAATCCAATGTTTGTTTATAAATGGGGAAGAATCTTAAAAAGAAATGTGAAAATAATACTTTTAATAATGGACGGTGCAGTGTTGCAACAGTAGCGTTGTCTCCTCACAGCAAGAAGTTCTCTAGTTCAATTCTCGGCTAGAGCACCTTCTGTGCGGAGTCCACATGTCCTTCTTGTGTTCGTGTGTTTTTTCTCTGAGTGCTCCGGTTTCCTCCTACATTACAAAGGCATGCATCTGGAACATTTCTCCCTGGGCCACCACTGAAAATTGGCTTTGTTCCAAGTCGGACTTTCCTAATAAACAAATAATAAATAAATAAAATAAATAAATAATGCCAATAGCTCATGAATGAAGCTTGGCATTAAAAAGTGCGGTATGCATAAACCAGTGTTTTTTAAACACCTTTATTGAATTATCACTTGTGACATAGGAAAATTTACATTGATACAAAAGTAATCAAACTGTATTAAAAATTAACATTAACAAACATTATACTTTACATATATTGCTATATATCACATAACTTAAGCAAAATTGCATAAATTATTCAGTACCTGCCCATCTTTATTATACCATGGGAACAATACATACAGGGGAGGCATGAGATTTAAAAGGAGGCAGGACTTTGTATGTATAACCAGTGTTAACATATTTGGGAAGTTGACACACTTCCAGTATTATAAGTAGAATGTCCCTTGAAACTGAGGACCCCTGCCAGCTGTAATTCCAGTGGAATGGTTTATATTGTGGTTTGTACTACAGTTTGTCAGGAATACCATAGTTATTACGTGGGGAAGACTGAATGTCCATCTCCATAAAAGGGTTTATGAACATTAATATGACATAGTGAAAGCAAATTCTTAACAATGCATTATGTACACATGCCCAACTGTATGGAGAGAAAGCACATTTTAAGTCTGCAGTCCTTGAGAAAGTGATTATGGTCACTGGTGGTGGTGGTGTGTGTGAAAATCATATAGAGTTTAAAGAATTATTGTGTCAGTTGAGGTTAAATGCCTTAGCCTGGCTGGGATTAAATGATCATGTTTCTATTCAGAGTAACTTCAAATTATGCTCTGCTAAATTGTAGTCACTTTTTAGCAACAAGTTTTAACACATAACAAACATATTTTTAGCCTATTTAATGGTTTTAATCTAATTTATTTTTTTAAGCTAAGTACCTGGAAAATTCCTGTTATATTTATATTCAAGAAAAAAATCCAAAATCCACTCTGTTGTTCCTTCAAACCAGCACTTTATTACACACAGAGTGAATGCTTTCATCTGTTCACATTCAGACATCTTCAGACTCCGACTAAAAGATAAAACTCGGCTAATAAAATAGTAAAAAAACATCATGACATAATCTAAAACACATACAATGAAGCCCCTTCTTTACAATCAGTCCTTTCACGTGATTGTAGTCCACAGGACACTGCCAGTCATGCCCCATCTTTAAAAATCATTTCTTGCACATGGTCTTAAGCCTCCATTTATTTAAAACACATTTAAAATGAATTTGGTCATTAGCATCTAACACACAGAAACAAACTTATTTAAAACCTGTGCATTTTAAAGTATGTAAATACAAATCATTTTTCCATTCTTCTTTTTTATTGCATGGCAGTATTCATACATTCTTGAACTCAGTTTCCTAATAGCGCTGTCCACATAAAAGGCCAGGCATGACAGACACTCAGCAACATAAATGACATTAAAAGTTCTATAGCTGCAATATTTTCATGCAGAATAACTTATTCCCGTATTAAAACAGAAAAAAAAGAACTGTTTGTTACAAATCTACACGTGATTCCACATATTACATGAATATGTTCCCTTTATTCTTAAATCACTTCCTTCTGTTTCCCTTTTCTGTCTTTAAAGAATATTCTTAATGTTGTAACATTTTTATTTATAGTAATGGGTGCTGTACCCACTACTTTATCTGCTGGAGGATCTCCAGCCAAAATCTTTCAATTATTTGTCACTATATCATCCACTGCTGAAATGTCAAGTGTATTAGTTAATACTAAACCTGTACTTGTTTACATCACTAACTCCCATCACACAGGGATTACTGTCTTATTCATCTTTCTCAGTCAATGGTATATGTTAAAGTTTTCTTCCTTTTTTATATCAGTGGACATCTCCTCAATGACACTTACATGGTATCTCCTTAGACTGAGCATTTCTCGTTCAAAATCACACACATTTGTGGTTAGCCTACTAATCCTCATCATCTGACCTCTTACTATGTTACCCTTGCTATGGCTTTGTCCAAAGTCTATAAAACGTTGATGGACTTAAAGAAAGTAAAGCTGTTGCATTTCCCATTAGGAAGTTTACCTTCTTCTATAAACAGCCTTTCCTCCTTTCCCCAAATATCCTTTAATTGTCTTGCTGTCCTATTTGTTAAACTGAAAAAATATGCACATTTTCAGCTGTCAGCTTGCATTTAAGCTGTCTTAGTTTTTTCTTATAATCTGCTCAGTACGTTCACTGCAGACAATGGACCTTATTGAATAGCATGTAGAACAAGCTGTGCTTGAGACAGCGTCTTACTGGGACGTGCTTCTTTCATTGCTACTGACTACCTTCCCTGCTTTGGTAAATCAAGTTGTTCATTTAACAAATCCACTGGGTAACCTATGTCTAAAAACAATAACCATGCTATTCTCCTCCATTGCTTCAGCCAGAGCTTGAGCTTGAAGCTTGAGCGAAACAAAAACCACAAAGGGACAAAAATGTATTCAAACTATTTAATATATTTAAAATGTAAATATAGCAAATATATTAAGTATTTTGAATATGAGTTTGTCCCCTTGTGTTTCTGTTTGGATCTGGTTTGTGATTTTTTTGTTATGTTCTTTGTGCTCTTTTCATTTGGGTTATATAGAAAACACCTGCATTCTAATGCAAAACTTCATTCTAATAATTTGGTATCAGGTTCTTAACCATTCTCCAGATCTAGCTTTTTGAAATATTTATTTTTGCCTTAGAAGTGTAAATCTTGCAGTAAAGGGTACTATTAGCACTAACAGTTTTTCTTTACAGCTTGCTCTTTAGACATCCTGCACCTGTCTCCTTATATTGTGTAACATTAAAAAGTTAACAACACATTTGTGCTGTTGAACACCAGTACTTAAATGGGCACAGGTGTCCCATGGCATTTCTTTTTAAAAGCAAATATTGCCCCCCGTTCTTTGAGAATAAATAACCCATCATGACTGAACCAAAAATCTCAACGCCAAAAAGACTCAATTTATCCTTTAAGCCAGGTAAGCAAGTGCGTAAGATGGGGCCATGTAATGTATATCACAGCTATGTTTAGCTGAACATAACACTGCCCATTGTATATAAAACATACTGTTCCTTGAAAAAAAACAGTAAATGGATTCTGGCATACAATGTACTGGCACCAGGGTTATCACCCGTCCCTGTTTATATAGGACTGTCCCTATCTGGGAAGTCGTGTCCTACAAAAATATTTTTCTAGTAATTGCATCAATTGATTATGTGATATCTAAAACCCCTTAACATGACATAAAACACTAGGAATAGCTCAAATTCTATAACTGTGAGCTTTTAGCCTCTGGGAGGGGTTGTGAATATGGATTGTCCTACAAAATTATGTTTCCATAAAAGCTATCCTTTTCAGTTTGGGCATCTGAGAAGGTGACAATCCTAAATAGCACAATGCCAACATTCTCAGTACTGGCTGAGGAGAAGAGGAAAGCTGCTAGATAAATAGGACACACAGCTTCTCCCCCAAATAATGATCACACTATATGCATCACAACATTTTTAACTACAGTAACAAGATATGGCTTAAGTGAAACAATCGCAAACTTTCAATATGATAGAAAAATGAAAGCTTGGCTGGAGATCAAAATGAAATCTATCAAAGTTGTGACTTCTTTTGGGTAAAATATTGTCATAGTTAATAACCTGTTTCAACCAGATTGAAACATAACTGCTACAGAAAAGGATGAATCTTGGGGAGGGGAACATTACAGCAAATACTTTTCCAACCAGTAGTTTGGAAGGTGCGTGTGTGCGTGTGTGTGTGTGTGTGTGTGTGTGTGAGTGTGTGTGTGTCTGCGCGTGTGTGATTTGGGACTGAGGGCTTCTAGGCATGCCAGCAGACTCTTCATTTGCTAAAAATGTAAGTGTTATCTTTTATAAATCTACAGAGGTACACTAGAAACATTGAGCTCAGAATTCCATAGACCCCTACAAGTCATCTTAAAAAGACTGATCCTGTTTGTCTCAGCTTAAGACATAACTGCACCAAAGTAATGTTATAAATAATTTTCTCATATTTTTCTATCCTTTTACATCAAAGCATGTCTTAACCTGTATTACACTGATAATTCTTGAAAACTATAATGACCTTTCCTTCCTATAAACCTGTTTACTTTTTACTAGTACCTTCAAGATATAGGAATGTAACCAAGACAATGACTGTGAAATCAAAAATAGTAACTGGTAATTTTATGATAAATATATTTTAGCCAGTAGGAAGCAGTGTTCATATTCAGGAGTTGGTCAGAAGAAATTATGTACTATGTTTGGAGTAAACATGCCAAAAACTGGCAGAGAAAAATGCAATGCTGCATTTACAAAAGTATATTCAATGTCCTAAATTTGGTATGTAGTATTTCTGTTACAAAATACTAGCTTATTTCTTGAATGTAGGCAGTAATAAGTGTCCATACAGTTCCAAGTCTAGCCTCCCCACTGCTTACAATATTGCTATTGGATTTGAGAAGCGCTAATTAGTTTTCCAGATTTATATCCGGTGTAGAGGATTAAACTAATGAGCTGTAGAAAAACAAAGGTTCAAGTAATAGGTCTGGAAGACACTGCAATTGAAGGGGATGGAATTATTTGCAAGTTTTTTTTATTTAGTAGGAATAAATGCCATTCTCTGTGACAAAGAACTTGCCGATATGAAAATGCATTTTAACACTTTGTATTTGCAGAGCTCATGCTGCTATAAAAGGAATTTGTATATCTTAAATAATCACATTTCAAAGTAGAAACTGGGTAAAGCAAATTGTTTTGGATTAATTATTTCTATTAGAAAATTGTGAAACAGCAAAATAACCTAGGTCAGAAATTAGGTTTTATCATTTAAAGCATTGTTAAGTAAACTCTGTTATTATTTAAATAGCTGTTAACTAAATTATTTTATCATTTAAATCTCTGTTAAATAAATGCTATTAAAGTATTTTTGCACAATTCTTTAGCACACCTTACCTGTGTTGTTAAACAGTAGAACACACATCAGCTACATTGTTTTATATATTACTGATTGAATATAAATTATTACTTTACATTTCCACAAAAAAGTGTATAGCTAAAATACATTTTCCTCTGAAATGTATTGTATTCTGTTTTTGTATTTTAGTTGTGCATCGTATCCAACCAAGATAATGAGAGGAAACACAGTGTATAAGGTCGACCATTGCAGGCCATTGTCTAACTAGGATTTTAGCCAAGATTTCACATTTCAAACACAAACTCAGATATGTGTGTGTGTGTAGTTTTTTGTGTGTGGTTTTGTGTGTTTGTGTGTGTGTGTGTGTGTGTGTGTGTGTGTGTGTGTGTGTGTGTGTGTGTGTGTGTGTGTGTGTGTGTGTGTGTGTGTGTGTGTGTGTGTGTGTGTGTGTGTGTGTGTGTGTGTGTGTGTGTGTGAGTGTGTGTTTGCTTGTCTTACCCTAATTTTTACTTAGTGTCACTGTAAGCGGTAGTTCAGTAGCTGTCCCACCACCTGTTGCCCTTCGGTCTCATGCCACGGCCACTGCTCAGCAGGTGGCAACATGAATCATGTCAGATGTGTGGCGGTGGACCATGTCATAATTTCCATCTTGACCAACCATAGCATTGACATTGGTGCCAACTTTATGGGAGACATAGTCATGGAAGGACCAATTAGCAGAAGTCGAAGCAAAGAGTTATCTACCATGGAGAAGGAAGGCCTCTGGTACCACCTCGTTTTCTGCCTCTGTAAACTTGGACTTGCAGGTGGATGTGGCTTTCTGTGCCTGTGTCTTCTACATATCTCTGCTGATGTGAAAAACACTGGCATTAACAGCTGTGGCTTTACATGGATGGTACAAATCCTAGCAGACATAGTATAATAATAATACAATTGCCAGAAGCATATCTAGGGTGGGGTGAAGGAGGCTGCTGCCCCAGGAATAATGTGCAGGTCTAATTTTTTTTTATACTATTTTTCTTAGACCATAGAAGTGGCTTTTTATTCCTGTCATGTAGGGTGTGAAAGCATAGATTCATAGATTGTTGATATGCTAGCAACCCGGGGCTCTTTCTAAGCCTAGCCAAGTTTTCCCGAAAGAATAATGATGTCTTGCATTTAAATAGCCTTAGGACCTAGTACTCCTCCTAGAAAGGAGTGCCAGATCATAGAAGCGACTTTTTTCCCCATTATGTAGAGTGTGAAGGAGCAGGGTGTTAGGACCTGAGATTCCTCCTTCAGAGAAAGGGAGTGCCAGATTGTAGAAGAGACCCTTTTTTCTGCAGTCACATAGAGAGTGAGGGTATAGGGCTTTAGGACCTGGTGCTCCACCTTAGGAGAGAAGAAGCATTAGATCATAGAAGGGACCCTTTTTCAGGGAGCAGCACCAAGTCCCAAATGATCCAGTTACAGCTCTGACAGCTTCTATGCTTTAAAAAAAGGTCTGATACTGAAATACATGCAGCTGCAAAGCAATCTTTACCTGACTGTCAGGGACTATTGTATCCTTAACACATTCCCCAACCCACAACAAAATTACCAGCACATAACCCTTACAGACATAATAGAGAAATAGTCTGTCTGCTATACATTTGTAACTTTCTGACACCAGAAAGTACTTGTATCTACAAAACTACAACATAAGCTTTATCTGAATGTCAGACATTATTGTGTCCTAAACATAATCTCCACCCCTACTCTAAAAATGCCAGCACATAACTGCAAGATAACAAGCACAGCAATAATTTGTCACAACCTTAGTAGAAATTTTGAATGTGTAATCATTTATTTGTAAGGTATTAAATTTACACTGCTGTATTGCACACTTCAATGTTGCTACAAACTATAATAATGTAACTGCATTCTACTATGGCTATTCCAAGACAGCTTTGGCTAGTACATGTAGATGTATTGGAAAACTGAACTTCACTTCTAGGCATTACAATATATAGCACACAAAAAACGTTTATTGTACAAAGAAGTAGGTGTAAAAAGAAAAACATTATCTTATGTAAGAAGATAATCGTATTATCTTGCAACATGTGATTGCTGTAGGAGGATTTAGGATTTAAATAAAGTTCATCTTTTGTAGCACAATGATGATTTGTGGCTCCAGTTGTGCATTTGTCTTGTAGATCTCCCTCTGTGGGCATGATGGGTAACCTAATTAGGGCTAATCTCACTATTGTTTCTGAATCACTCAATTTGCAAGATATGTAAACTTAATAAACATTGCAATGAGTTGTTCACAATACCGTACACACTCCTGAGAACATCCAGTAAGCTCTGTGCATGTACAAGAAGATCAAATTAGAGTGGGTGGGAAATCGTCATGCTCATACCTCTCAAACGTACCTCGATATGAGTAATGCTCCTCAATGTAAGTGCTAACAAGCCTCAATATGAGTAATGCTCCTCAATGTAAGTGCTAACGAGCCTTGATATGAGTAATGCTCCTCAATGTAAGTGTTAACGAGCTTCGATATGAGTAATGCTCCTCAATGTAAGTGCTAACAAGCCTCAGTATGAGTAATGTTCCTCAATGTAAGTGCTAATGAGCCTCAATATGAGTAATGCTCCTCAATGTAAGTGCTAACAAGCCTCGATATGAGTAACGCTCCTCAATGTAAGTGTTAACGAGCTTTGATATGAGTAATGCTCCTCAATGTAAGTGCTAACAAGCCTCAATATGAGTAATGCTCCTCAATGTAAGTGCTAACGAGCCTCGATATGAGTAATGCTCCTCAATGTATGTGTTAACAAGCTTCAATATGAGTAATGCTCCTCAATGTAAGTGCTAACAAGCCTCGATATGAGTAATGCTCCTCAATGCAAGTGTTACCAGGGCTCAATATGAGTAATGCTCATCAATGTAAGTATTAATGAGCTTCGATATGAGTAATGCACCTCAATGTAAGTGCTAACAAGCCTCGATATGAGTAATGCTCCTCAATGTAAGTGCTAACAAGCCTCAATATGAGTAATGCTCCTCAATGTAAGTGCTAACAAGCTTCAATATGATTAATGCTCCTTAATGTAAGTGCCAATGAGACATGTTCCTCATATTTTTACACTGAAAGGGTCTACCACACATTCAAGCATTAAGTCACTTAAGTGTATATTGCCTTTTTTTGTATACTACCAGTACACACCCATAGCTCCTTATGGTGTCCAGACCTTTTTGGGTCTGGCTTCTTTAACTAAGTGACTTATCAGCTAATAAATGACAGTATTAGAAAGTGAAAAGATTTATTAGCAATACAGCACTAGCATTGTTAATCTAGGATGCTGTGCTGTAGAGAAATTAATCTAGTGATACAAATGTACACTGATATTCTGGACGATGCAGTGGTGCAGGGATAGCATTGTTGCCTCACAACAAGAGGTTCTCTAGTTCGATTCCTGCATGGAGTGCCTTCTGTGTGAAGTCTACATGTCCTCCCTGCATTTGCGTGGGTTTCCTCTGGGTGCTCCGGTTTCCTCCCATGTTTCAAAGACATGCATCTGGAGCATTTCTCCCCAGGCCTCCGCTGAAATTGGCCTCTCTCTAAGTCGGACTTTCCCAGTAAACCAGTGTTAAATAAATTAAAAAGTAATTTGTCATTTATTCAAATTTTCATATTTACATTTATATTTTCATTGCTGAGACCCTACATGTTACTGAGGGGTGTGGTGTGAAATGCCATAGTGGGACACAGGAAAATCCATTGTCAGTGTACATTTGTATCACATTACACCTGAAATATTGCTAGCTATTTGCTAGTAATAATGAAACTGAACAGTATCTCCATATGTACTTAATATTTTAAAAAACAAGTGACTTACACACTGTTGCAATATACCAGGTCAAATCTTAGAACTTCTGCAAGAAAACTGTGTTATTTGCACTGTAAGGTGTACATATTTAGGATCACTCATTCTTCTTTCTATTGCTAATTATACAATTAAGCATATGTTTTCATATTTCTGTAACTATCTTAATAAACATGCACTCATAAAAGAATTTCTTGTTGTCATGTAATACCTTATGTCTGGTTAATAAAAACTTTAAACCAATATATGTCTAGGTAGTACAGTTTCCAATATATCACAATTTGTTTGTGAAAGTTTAATAAAAAATGTAATTTGGGGTTTGTGTGCATTACAATATATTATAGAGTTTATGGAAAGACTGAATTTACTGACTATTGTAGCTGTAAAGAATACTTCTTACTAATAATATTTCTATTTGTATGGTTTTAATAGCTTTTATTTTTCACAAAATATTTACATCTGTTTATCTTATGCTTTTTAAGTTTTTTTTTCAGAAAATGCTGTGGAATGCAAGATATGTGTAGGCTGCTACAGGTGTGGCATTCCACACCACATAGGTGTTAATGAGTTAACTGATATCCCTGGTAAAGTATACTGCATAATATTAATTCATCAAAATGACTTTCTGTAAGTCTATCATGACACATGTTAACCATGCTGCGAGCTCACTAGCTGAACTAGCTGGTAAGCTCTTAGTTTCACATGTCCAGTTGTTCAGCATTGTTATGACAGGCAGTGTTCCACAAGCTGTGGATGGAAGGCTGATACAGTTTTCATTTTATCTTTAACCATCTGAAGATGGAGTTGCTGTTGAGCATTTATTCAAAGTAGCAGATAGTGGGGATGGAGGGCTGTCATGTTTCAAACCGTAAAGTGCCACTAGAGCCATAATAAGTAGTACTTACATTTTATCATTTTGACATCGAACTCGAAATGAGGTGCCTGCCTATGCCTGTCTTTGTGTGATGGCCGAAACACATGAGAAGTCATTTGGGTTGCCATTTTCCTGGAATCTTTGAAGGTGAGACAAGAATGTCTAGAGCAGATGAGTGTAGTACTCCTTTTATAGCACAGAGGTGGTGTGAGCAGGAATCAAAGAATTTTCTGTGCATCCTCCATATGCACAAATGAAATATACTTGTGAAACCAAAATAATAAAAAAACAACAGCAGGCAGGCAACTTGCTTCAAACCAATTTTATGTCAGCGCTTTCGTCCATAAAATCAATGAACTTCATCAGACAATGCATATTGTATAAAGACACTCACTTATAACACCCTCTCAATTAATGACATCACAAAATCCAATTAAAATCTTAAAGTAACCCTCGTCAACAAAACATTAAAACAAGTACAAAATATACTCTAAACATATATAAAAACAGTATAGAAAAACTTTATTAAAAAATGGCTAAATAATACTCGCAACCTTATCTATCCAAAGCCTTTAATCTTAACAAACACTTAACTGAACAGGATTCATTCAACCCTGCCTGAACATAAGGATTAGTTTTATTTGCCATAATAATTCTTACCTTCCAAAACCAATTCCCAAGGTCCACACCTAGGATCTTTTGCCACTTGTTCTACCACTATATATTTGAAAGTGTGTGCAGGATTTTCAAAGGTATGTTTATCCAAAGCTTTAGTTAGAATGTGTTTTGTAATGTGGTATTGATGTTCATAAATTCTTTGCTTGAATGAACGTTCTGTTTTTCCTATGTAAAATCCATCACACTGTTGGCAAGTCACGAGGTAAACAACACCAATAGTATCACAATTGAATTTACCCCTCAAATTATAGTATTTATTATGAATATAAACCCTATTGCTCACTTGAATGTATTTACAAAAATTTCAACATCCACATTTATACATTCCAAAGTTATAGCTTCGGTTATGTGATTTATCTCTAATAAGGTCTTGATATTGCAGCCCCTTTTATAAGTGATATGAGGTCTGGGATCAAAAACATTGGCAATACTATTATCTTCCATTATTAAAGCCCAATTCTTCAATAATATGCTGGTTAGGCCAATGCATCCTCCATATGCAGTACAGCTGAAGGCTACTGAAGGAGGGATGTACTGGGTCACAGTACAACGCTGATGCCTGGCATTATTTGACTAAGGCCCTTGCCAGTGTGAATGGTATCGCACACCACTTCAGTGACGTGAGGCACTGCAAGCTTAATGGGAGGCTAAATCGCCTGTACTGTAAGTATAACACATTACCAGTCCATGCACCCTGCTAATGCATGGCACCATATACCCTTTCATTCTGTGTTTCAATACACTGGCAGTTGGGTTTTAATCCCCTGATGGGTGGTATGTTGTTTTTTACTGTTCAGTTTTCAGGATTCAGTGTTATTCTAACATTTCACTGAAATGTGTGTTTTAAGACCCCTTTCTGTATAAGTTCTTTTGTGGCTAAACATGTTAATGCCCTGGCCTTGGGAATATCATTGCCAAAGGCATGTTATCTTGCTAACATATATTCCATTCCTCTGAAATGTATTTTTCAGTCAGCTTTTCTGCAAGTGCTTACATGGCACACCTTGCTGATGCCCTTTTCTAAGGAATATCATTAACAAAGCAAGGGATTTGACCCCATTTATCTGTACTTCATTGTCTTGATATCACGGGTTCTATTCCCCTGAAATGTGTTTTTCAGTTGCTTTTTCTATGAATGTCATCTAAGTGCAAGAAATCTGGACAAAATTAACAATAACTGGGAGACAATAGCTCATCAGAAACAAAGCTTAAATATTACTCTTATAAACTTAGAAAATTGCTAGAATTTGGATTTGCATCAGCATACATTTTCTGAGGGATATGAAGTCTGCTGCTTAAATGTTTGTCATTATTTAGTGACTTCACTCCTCAATGATATTTCAAAAAAACCCAGATTTTATGAGAAACAGACAAAAAATATGATGTAAAAATCTGAACATTCTGCAAGCATCTGGATAACTGAGAGGTAGTGTTTCCATGGCATGTGTTGCTAATGCCCGACTTTAGGAAAATATTTCTAAATGCAGGGATTTGAACCCATCTAAGTGCATTTTTGTTGTCTTGCTATTGTGAGTTCTACTCCTCTGACATGCATTTTAATTGCCTTTTCTATGAGGGCTTCTGTAGCATGCCTTGCTAATGGGGATATTATTTCCAAAGGCAGGGGTTAAAACCCATTTAGGTTTCATTTTGTTGTCTTGATAGCATGAGATCCATTCCACTGAAATAGGTTTTTCAGTTATCGTCTGCTGTAAGTACTTCCATGCATGTCTTGCTAATAACCAAGTCTACAGAATATTGATGACATAGGCAGGGGTTCAGTTCCATTTCTGTGTGTTTCTCTTTTTTTTTTGCAATCATGTGTTCAAGTCCTTGAATGTAAACATTCTTATCAGGAACATGCAGATTATGTGGGTGCATTTAGCACTTCTAATTAATATTTTTTTGTATTCTTCTGCCAGTGTTGAGCTAAGACATTGAAAGATACAGGCTCTTACCCCAATTCCAGTCTGCTCTTTCCATATTTGCTTACGCTGTGTTCTACTCTCTGCTTGCTTCCCCTTTTTATCTCTGTTCTATACTCCCCTTTCAAATGTGTAATATGGTCAAACATAGACAGACACCACACACATGCCCACAAAAGGGTTATAATTCAAAACCATTTTTCTGTGGTCATACATTGCATTAGGAAGCAACAGAGATAGACATATATCACCATAGAGAAATAGCATTCCAGAAGCTATGGCAAAAATGATGAAAAATCCTTATGTACAAATTAGGCATGCAAACCAGTTAAGGTTTGCTGCACATGCCAATCTGAAATAAAGTACAGCTAGTGTTATTATTCAAACTCCTATAATGACTTTGGATACCCATACAATTATTCTTACTGTGTCAGTGCACTGGTTTGGGGTTACAAATCCCCTGGGGGTTCTAAGTTGTTTTATAACTTTTGGTTTGCAGTTTGCACATGTGATACATTTTCCTGATATGTGTATATTATGACCCCTTTTAATCTGGCAGCTGCAGTGGCTCCCCTTTCCAGTAAACTGTGGATATACTGGCATGTGGACTGAATAGCTGGACTGACTCCCTTAGAGTAACATATATTCCTTTTTAATGACATACACAGTAGAGGACAGGACCACTGCTCACAGTCTGATGTTGTCTGGACTGTAGTACGTCATGTTACTTTATTGTATCACATCTCTCCTGTGTAGGTTTTACATTCTGCAACACACAAGTAGTGTCACAGCACATTCTTCACTCTGCTTTTCCAAAAATTGATTGGTTCTGCAACTCTCTTAGCACTTTATGCTGTCTATTTATTTGGATTCTGTTGCTATTGTATAATCTTTACTCTTCTCTAAGCCATCAGTGTTAAGTTGCTTTCCATTGGACATTTCTCTCTCTCTCTCTCTCTCTCTATTTTTGTTACTGTTATTACATCAATGTTCTACACCAGTGTGTGCATACTCACATCTACTACTGTGGGTACCCATGCTCCATCAATGTATACTTGAGCTACTTGCACTTCACTGTGGCCACAAGGTAGTTTAACATGATCTAGCCATGGATCTGTGTTGGAACCATGACAAGAGGCTATTCATCACATCCACTGGCCTGGTCGCATGCATGTATGATAAGCCTCGGGATCATTGTGCATGCAGTGTTGACTCAGCTGTAATCAAGGATGTGGCATTTATGAATCCCTGAATATGTCTTATGATTTCATATTATGCAACAATGCATGTAGTCACAAACATAGACTACATATACAATAGTAAGTGTCATACAATTATAAAATGATGTACTTTTTACAAAAAAAACTAGGAAGATGGGGATGAAAGTGTGAGGTGAGAATGTGGGGTAAGGGTAGATTGCATTATGTTGCTTGAAGGAGAGAGAGGTACGAGGCAACAAGTATGTTTAGCTATCACATTTGTCCAGCTCTTGTCCTCCTCTATATTAACTCTGTACCAAACAGACACCTTAGATCTGAAAAAAAAAAATCTAATTAAAGTCAGTAAACCTCAACTTCCAGCTGGCCAAATGCTTTACTCCTTCACTACCTCCAAACTTTGGAATAACCTCCCAACCTCAGTAACCTCCATCTCATACCCTGCTCTCTTTAAAAAATCCCTCAGACAACACCTCTCTACCTGCTGGTTATGCCCATGCCAAAAATAATTTCTCTTCTCTTCTCACTACTCCCACTCCCTGGGGCTACATGTATGCACTCTTAGCAGGTCTGCTGCCACACCTGTGACTGTTACTACACTGCCTACACAGACCACTCCCTGGGGCTACAGGTATGCACTCTTAGCAGGTCTGCAGCCATACCTATGACTGTTACTACGCTGCCTAGACAGACCACTCTCTGGGGCTACAGGTATGCACTCTTAGCAGGTCTGCATCCATACCTATGACTGTTACTACACTGCCTACACAAACCACTCTCTGGGGCTACAGGTATGCACTCTTAGCAGGTCTGCATCCATACCTATGACTGTTACTACACTGCCTAGACAAACCACTCTCTGGGGCTACAGGTATGCACTCTTAGCAGGTCTGCATCCATACCTATGACTGTTACTACACTGCCTACACAGACCACTCTCTGGGGCTACAGGTATGCACTCTTAGCAGGTCTGCAGCCATGGGCTACAGGTATGCACTTTTAGCAGGTCTGCATCCATACCTATGACTGTTACTACACTGCCTAGACAAACCACTCTCTGGGGCTACAGGTATGCACTCTTAGCAGGTCTGCATCCATACCTATGACTGTTACTACACTGCCTAGACAAACCACTCTCTGGGGCTACAGGTATGCACTCTTAGCAGGTCTGCATCCATACCTATGACTGTTACTACACTGCCTACACAGACCACTCTCTGGGGCTACAGGTATGCACTTTTAGCAGGTCTGCATCCATACCTATGACTGTTACTACACTGCCTAGACAAACCACTCTCTGGGGCTACAGGTATGCACTGTTAGCAGGTCTGCATCCATACCTATGACTGTTACTACACTGCCTACACAGATTTAAATGCATGTAAATAATTGTATACGATGTTACTGTTTTTTCTGCCTTCCAACCAGTAATGTCTATGGCATCTATATGACCTAAAGTACATGTTAATATCATCGATGGACTACCATAAAACTGCAATGGAATTGCTAAAAAACTGTAAATAGTGCTACATTTTTGTTATTTGTATTTTTGATATCTGTATTTCTGTAATGTGACGTTTATGTGGAACTTTTCTCCCCGGGCCTCCACTGAAAATGGGCTCACCTAGGCCCGGTAAACAAATGCAATAAATAAATAAATAAAAATTAATTAGAATCTTAACTGGTGCATGGTAAGTATGCCCTCTATTGCCTTAGCTCTTCATCCTTTCTTTGGAACTCTTATTCCCAATAATTTCTAGCAATCCCTATAACCAATAGACTCTAAAATAAAAGTAAAAAGAAAAAAATAAAACAAAAAAGTATTGCACACAAAAAAAAAACTCAATTCCCAAGCTGCCATAAGAAACCTGCCGGAAACAGAGTACTCCCCACCTTTATCAAATCAACCAAGGCCAGAAATGAGGTAAAAATAGTCATCCAGGCAAAGGATAACCACAAAGCCATCTTTAATTAGGTTCATAGGTTCATAAGTGGTTACTGGGTTATTGACCCAAAGGTCTTTATAAGCCTAGCCATGTGTGCCCAATATAATAATAACAGAGAAACCCAATATAAAGGATCTTGCCTAAACTCGAGATCTTAGTTAGCAATGACTGCCCATATCTAGGAGGATCATAGATGCAATCCCTGGCAAGAACTTACGGTTTCCCATTCAGTCAACCAGGCTACACTTAAACAAGGTCATAGAGGAGCTTTGCTTGATGTGAATTGGTAGCCTATTCCAGAGGAGTGGCAATCTTTGAGAGACATATCTGTCTCTACAGCAGGTCCTATTTATGCCACAGACCAGATTAAGGTCCCTGGAGCAGGTTAATGTCACCCTAGATAGGGCTCAAACCCACAATCCATGGCTTAGGAGGCCAATGCCTTATCCATTGGACCACTGATACCCCATTTGTAAAAACTTGTACGTGCTGCTTACATTTGAGACCTCAGAAACAGTACCCAGCACTCTTTAGAATAATAAATGATACCACTTAGTCAGACCCAGAGGACATAGCAAATTTTATAGCCAACACCAAGTGCATGGCTACTACAGATGCAAACACTATAGTTACTAGCCAGATCCTCCTCCTCTGACATGCACAAAAGTTGTCCCCTCCTGGAATATGTATATATTTCTCAGTGTTATTACACCTGTGCCTTCATGCAGGCCTATCTGATATGGCTGGTGACATGCCATTATCATTGCTGTGTCATTTCACATCCCAGCTGCATTGATGTTTGGACAATTGTTTCTTGGATGTGATCTCACAGAGGCTGGTAAGTACCCCACCAACAGGTGGCATTCATAGATCCTGAGGGCCTGTAGCAGGTTGTTCAAGTCAGCTCAGCTGAATTTGTTCAATCTGTGTCATCTGCCCCATTTTGAACACAAGAGTACACATACGGGAGCAGAACACATAGCTTTCAGATGATGACTGCTGAGGACAGCAGGCTACCAATTACACATAGCATGATGTCATACAAAACAGAGAAATGACACAGGTGCCACTGCTATACTATGCTATGAACAATGAAGTATCCCAATGATACCCCAGACTGCAGGTAGTTATGGACATGTGCATGTGTACAGAGAGGTGGCTGTCGCTTAGAGGCATACAGGGACACACAGATAGAAGGATGGGCTTCCTGTTCTCTGTGGGTTGGTAACACCAATGTGGAATCTATGATAGTGAATGTCTGTGATGTCATGCTGTGTTTAAATCTGATGGGCCCCGTAACAGTTGTTCATACAGCATAGACTCACAGCACATATATGTATAACGAATACTGTGTTTCATAGTCAGTCCTTGTAGTGGACTGTCTTCTCTTGTCTACAAGGTGGGTAGGCAATTACATGTTATGTATGAGCTATATGGTTAGACACATTGCAATGTGCATTGGAGACAGATTACAGAGCGTATATATATATATATATATATATATATATATATATATATATATATACACACACACACACACACACACACACACACACACACACACACACACACACACACACACAAAGATATATATTCATTTTTCTAGGTAGGTGATAGGCACTAGAGACTCTGTCACTATAGTACCACGAGAACAATGTACTATTTCACAGTGCTATGTGTTCTGACAATTCTGCTTTTCTGTTGCCTGAAACTGGCTTACAAATGTTACATTAGTAATGCTTCTGCTGCTGTTCTCGTGTTGGCGCATGGATTCACATTAAAAATGGTTCTCTGTGCAGCATACATGCTAATGAAACTAAGTTCCACCTATGTATGAATCACTTTATTATTTCAGTGAAGTGCAAGGATGACATAATATGCAGCAAGGGTGCACACCACACCACACCACTGATACCCCATGTGTAAAAACTTGTACATGCTGCCTATACTTGTACACACATTCTGATTCACTTCTGCACAAGGCTGTACTGCTTATGATTCAGAAGTCATGCTTACAATGTGAATTGTAAGCCACCATCTGGTTCTGAGGGACAGTCTTGGCAATTGTATTCCAAGGACAAAAGGATTATGCTATTTCCTGTGCACAACCAGTTTAGGGAGTGAGTAATATAGGCTGCAGTACAAAGACCTGCATCACTGCTACCCTGCAGACCACCAGCAGTGAGGACCAGGCAGGAAAGGCCCTAATAGTATGCTATGTCATTATAGTTAACAATAAAGGCTGTTTCCTCTGTCAGAAACCAGGGTATACAAGGTGAGCTACTGTTTGAAACTGTGTGTGTGTGTGTGTGTGTGTGTGTGTGTGTGTGTGTGTGTGTGTGTGTGTGTGTGTGTGTGTGCTGTCCCTGTTGCTTATGTCTGAACAATTAGGCAGGACTATAATTATTTTATATGACAAGCTATGCATTTATATGTGGGTGAAAATAAGCTGGGTTAATATTTATTTATCCCCTTAACAAACATATTGTTTAAGTTTATATTAAGCTAAAAAATTAAAACAGCTAGCAAACTCCAGGTTGGAATTATACAAAAGTAGAATTTATTACAATGTTAAAAATAAATTAATTACTTAATGACTGAATAGCATTAATCAAAGTGCTGTATAGTAAGTCAGAAAAGCAAATCACTTACATTGGGAATGCGTACAGGGTCATACAATAGCTGACAGCTAGTTTCCTTCACTCCACTCTCACCTCCGCGATTTATTGAAATGCAACGTATGGTCTGGTGTTCTTCTGCTAGTTATAGTACAGCACTAATGCATTATTTTCCTTGCAGTGGTCATATTTGTAATTGAAACAGTGTGGGGCAGTTCCTTGGACTGTGCAAACTTCAGCATATAAAGATTCTTCCAATGGACACCATTTTAAGGCCCTCAGAGGTAATGCAGACAGAACATGCAATAAATAAATAAGAGGACTGGGAAATTACAGAGGCAACTATCAACAAGGAAGAAATAAAATAGACAAATAAAAAAGCAAATATGGTGTGACTTGTCTGGTGCAGTGTTTTATAGGACATTCAACACATTAAAACGGCTTCACTACAACATGACCAGAAGAAGCTTATTATTTCAGAGAGAAAATAAATTAAAGGAACAATGCGCAGAAGTAACAGCATTATGAAACATGGTTACCGCTCATGCCACTGAGGTTAAAGACATATGTTGTGTTTCATATCGTATGGAAACAAAACTTGATAATTTGGAATACAGGGCTCATGGCAATAACTTGTGAACATTAGGACTGCCTGAAGGGATAGAAGGAGAAGACCGAATCTCATTCATCACAGCTGAGCTTAGGCACTTCTTTAAGGGAGGCCACATGCTTGTCATTGAAACAGCCCACAGAATTAATCCCAAGATATGGAATATTAATGTTCCTAGACAGGGAGAAAGGATTTTTTTTTTGTCATAACCCAATATGAGAGCATGTATTACCCTGCATTATAGCACAGCCTTGTATTTCCAGTGGAAGGCTGTTGTTCTAGTCCTTCATAAGTGTAAAAGATTGGTGTTTGAGTACCACTGAAGTTTTCAGTAAGGTTAGTGCTGCTGAAGCAGGGACAAACTTATACTTTTCATCAGCCTATGGAATTTGAAACTAATATCAGCAACCGGTAATCAAAGGTTCATCTAAAGTCCCCACAAGGTGGAACACCTTGAATATCTTTTGTCCTTTTCAAGTTTATAAATGTATGGCAGAATGTCCCAGAAAGATTAAAATACAGAGGTTGGATGAGTAATTCAAATTGTTGGAAATGTTGTTATGTGGATACAGATCATTATCATATGATATGAGGATGTTTTATAGTATAAAAGGGTTTATAAAATTGTATCTTACCCTAGCTAGTGTGTCACAGGCCACCATTCCCATTTGGAGTAATATTGCCTTTTAGCTGCTTGGTTTGTTAGATCTCAAATGATATGTATACTAGGATTAGATATGCCACTGTGACTTATAAACATTGGAAGGCCTCAAATGAATCGGGAGAAAAATCTATTAGTTGAGTTACACAAACATCTCAATAGTCTTGACAAAATTGTAGTTGTGCAGGAATTTAATGAATTCTGGTCTGTCTTTATGTGTTGTTGGTCACAAAGTGTTTTTAGACTCTGCTTTTTGTTTGTCTGTTCAAAGCATGTTTCATACTTTGCATTCAATAACATTTATCTGAAAAAATCACTTACAGTAATATAGTGGTTGATAATCAGTTTAAAACTCAAAAGAAAACTTCCTTTCCCCCCAAACATCCTTTGTTAGCAGTTTCACCTTGTTTAGGGCTCTTTGGTCATTGATGAGCACTGTGAAGAAAAACAGCCTTGAGTTCTTTATCTACAATCTGGGCAATCCAGAAAATCGAGGAGAATTTCTTGCACATCACTGATGGTTCTCCTTGTTTAATGGTCTTTGGTCTTCAGTGAGCATTGGAAAACAAAACAGTCCTGAGTTATTTGTCCACATCTGGGGAACACAGAAAACTGAGGATAATTCCATGCTTATCAGTGCTGGTTCTTCTTTAGGTGAAAGACCAATTTAATTGCAGGTAGACTTAGATGGATACTTTTCTAGGCAAACTTCCCTTTTATTCACTGCAAAGGGATCTGCCTTTTGTATGGCCAGGCTCTGAATCAACAAAATGCAATATCACAGTCTTTAGTTCCTTTGCCAAAGTGTTGCTACATAGCAATCTTTGGTGATATACTCCAGGAAAACTCTTCCAAAATCTTCTGTAGCTGTGCTAGTTGGACAGTTCATACAGCTGAATGGCCAAATATGACTGTTCAAGTATCACCGAAGAAATAAGACAGAATATCTGAATGACTAAATTTTGAACCACACAAGTTCAAGTTTCCCCTGCAGAGTACATCTCTTGCAAAAACAGCAGAGAAGGCTTTGGAATGTCTTTGTTTTGTCTCTGCTGTGGACTGATTCCAACTGTTAATTCTTTTCCAGTGCCAGAATTTGGAACAATTTGTTTTTCTCTCCCCAAGTTTATTGCTCTTTGACAGGAGAAAATATATGTTACAGGAGGAAAGAGGTATTTTCTTTACAGATTAAGCTTTTGTCCACATCCTGTGAGCTTTATTACTTTTTAGACCACTTGACACCTTAATTCCACAAAGCAGGACAGTGTCCAGTTTATATGTGCTTTGAAGTCCATTCCATATGCGTGGCACCGGTGGGTCTGTATTCCTTTTGCTGAAAATTAGTACTAGTCCACATGTAAAGAAAGTCCTGTTGTCTCAGTTAAAAACACGTCTTAAATTGCTTGAATTCCTGTATTATACATTCCCGCCATTTTTTATGTTCTAGCACATTGCACATAAAGGGATTGGCAAGGTTAATGAATAGTGCTATATTAAGGCAGAATTAATAACTGCAATCAGTACACAGTAGCAATGGCATAGTGCAAGCAATTACAATAGTATACAAATGCCAATAACAGCATAATAGTAATAAAAATAATACTGATAATCATAGTTATCAATATTAGTAATATTTTTCCTGTAATCTCAAGATTATTCTCTACACTTGCTCATGTGTCATAACACTGCTACTTATTTTGGGGTACTGCATAGCTATTCATATGTGTGGCTGTGCCAACTCTGTCAGGCTTCTGATATCATGTACAGACATGTGGGATATCTTTCTAGTGTAGTTGTGAGCACATTTTCATGCATCTATTATCATGCAGATACATGTAGGACTGTAGTGTTTACACTGGTATCTGTATATCTCTCCTGAACCTATGTGAAGTGGCTCTTTTTTCCTTTGTGTCTTTGTCAGAGAAGGAAGTCAATCATTTTGACTGTAGCAGAAGACTTGGGACACAGAGTTGTTAGTGTGGCAAGTAACTACTAAGCTTTTCTGTGATATCTGTGTCATTTGCAAGACATGTTCAGCAATTTAATCCTTCTCCTTGTGCTTCTCCTATACAGGTCATGATGCCAAGGAATTACAGACATGATCTGCTGCCACTGATCCCTGCCCCAGTGGCTGCAGCTGTGGCAGGTGAGAGGAAAGGAAGTTCCTCATCAGGGGATCCAAACCTCTCCCAAACAAGTAGCATGGCACAATCATTTTCCATATTCAATCTGTTAATGTGGCAGGAGGTGCCATTAGTGGTTGGCATAGCAACAGTCCATTGAGTGGTCACTACCATGCACCTCCTGGAGTGCATTATAGATGCAGTTGACCTGCAGGTCCCTGTTATCAGGCTTTAGGTACAGGATGTGACCCCTATAACTGGCCACCATGACCCATCCAAGCCATCTTCTTGGTCAGATTGAAGTCACTCTAAGCTGTGTGGCAGCCAACACACTGTCCCCATCCAGTGTACCACATATTTGTGTGCCACAACCAACCACTTGTACATTACCCACTTCTCCTCATCATCATTTGTTCAACACTTGTTTTTCTCTGTACAGCCAGTCTTCCTGTCCTGCTCTGTGCACATTCACCCTGTTTGTGTGATTTTGTGTTTGTGTGTTCTTACTGCCTATCCTTCTCCACCTGACCACCCACATTTTCTCTATCACCCTTCCTACCATCCCTTCTCTGTAACTACATATTAAAAGGGGTATCTATCTGAAGTGTGCCTTGCCGTACTGCCCTCCACCTGCTTGTCCTTTATTCTTCCCTTCTTGTGCAATTCTGCTTGCTATATTCTTCCATTTCCATCTGTCCTATGCTGCTTCCCTCTCCCCTTATAGATGTTTGCACTGTGCTGCAGCTTAGTTGCATGTGGCATTTTCTTGCAGCCTTTTTCCAGCATGGGCCAAGTTGAAGTGCCTGCTGCTTCAGCTAATGCGAAGTCTGTGCTAATCAATAAGTTGCTAGCACATTTCTTCACAACGTGCTGTTTGTTCTGCTGAACTTTGATTGGATAGTAGATTTGTAGCCTTACTCAGATTTCTTAATCGGCTGCTCAGCTACACAAATTGCCACTGTTTGTGTAACTCTATCCACTCTACACTGCTGTGTGCTACCACTAATGGTGCAAGCCTTGCTCAACCATGCAGCAATGCAGCACATCTGTATGAATCTCAGCCTATGTGTTTTCCATGCTGTCCATCAGAAATCTGCAAGTAATATTCCGAGTGGCAGGGCAGGGAAGCCCAACCTGCAGGCCACCATCCTTTAAATGTCTTTAATTACACACACAGTAACATGAGGATACTAAATATAAGGTGGAGTTGCAATCTTTTTATGCTTAATGCCCAGCAGCTTTCCAAATGGGCAGTCTGAGTTTCTCCTTGTCCGTACCACTTGTGGGTGAGTGCATTTTTTTCCTGAATGTCACTAATTATGTCTTCTCAGCTTCTGTTATATATCTTGCACATGTACAGAAAGGGTCTTGTAAAACTCTTTTGTAACAGTAATATTACTAAACTGTAGTATTCATATATGGACAATCTCAAAGGATAAATCTAAGCTGTGCATAATATGAGAGCTGAGAATGCTATGAAATGAGGTATTCATATGTTTATTCCATGGTATAGCTTGGTACGCTCCTTGTACTCAGCTGAGAATATCCATGTCATTTTTTTCTATCAGCTATAGGAAACTTCATAGCTCACTGCATCCAAAAACTTGCTGAAGTAAATGCTGTAGTATATCTCTGTTTCACAGCCTTTTTAAAGTTTGGAATGCTTAGAGCAGACAGTATTTTTAAGATAGTAGGGAGTAAGAGCTGAAAATGGAAGTGGACATTTACTAAATGTACAAGGCAGTATTAATAGAGATACACAAGCCTTTAAATGTTAGGCTAAAGTCTGATTACACAACAAAAAATGTCTACATCTCCTGCGTTTATTGTTTGAGTTTTGTGGGTACATCTGCAGCTCAAATCTAAATGAAAATTATCTTTTGCATCAAGCATGATCAGTCCAGGACAGAAAAAAGTACTTTTTTATAAGCATTTTAATGGCTATTAGCAAATTAAACTGTTTGAAACTTCAGGCTTAATTTTTGAACTCTGCATGGCATCTAAATGTGCCCTGATACGTGAAAACAAACTGTACAATAGTTAGGCTAATGTCGAAGTAATGTAAATATGTCAAACTTAACTCACTGAGTATGTCATCAAGCTTATCACTAAAGTTATTGCTTGTGTTCATGTTTGCAATAATAATTCCAAACCTCTGCTACATACAAGGTATTGTAAGATTTCATCTTAAAGCATACATGATGGCAAACACAATTGTATTAATATCTGATTTCTGTCTAATGCAACTAAAGAGATGCTAAATAATGTTTGTATATGTTTTATTTGTAATGTAATCATTTTCATATTTCTCTAAATATCTCAACATTCAGGTAACACAGACATAACTGCATAGTCTCATATGAAAGCTGACAGTTGTACAAAGAATATCCTGCTGGCAATATGTGTTTTGCTTGAATGGTTACTGAAATATCTTAAGCTGTTTATACAAAAATTACAAAATTAATATTCACCGCCTTTATTTTGGCTTATAAAATCCAGTTTAAAGCATTGAACCAAACGAATGCTACTAATGTAAAGATTAATTTATCCTGAATAGTTTTTCATTTACAGTTTTCTAGTAACACTTATGATTTCAGAGATATGAATATTTCTTTGAACAGTAAGGCAATTAACTTCATTTTTTAAAGGTTCAAGCCACACCTACTTGGAGTTAAAAGTACACACGCAAAATAGCTCTACAGCTGGGAATGAGTTAATGTATGAGTGGGTCCGCTGCTTCTCTTTTTGATATAAATCATAGAAAAATTTACAACAGAGACTAGCTTACCAAAAATATTTGCAGATCAATTTCTGTTTCCTATGAGGCATAGCTAAAAATGAAGAAAAACTGACACTACTGATTAAATTAAACAAAAACTGAAACTAAAGCTGTCAAATTTTTTAGACTGTTTTCAATTTCATACCATGGCATGCAACCTCAGAAGTAAGCTGACTGCAGAAGGAATGATGAGAATACATTTTGGTCTAGACAGTTACAAGAAGTCAGATCATGATATATTTTCTTTTAAGCTTAGAACTAATATTTGTATTAACGTCTCTCTCATGCTATGTCTGAAAATGAATCCCATCAACATGTCTTGCAGAATGCTTAATGTTAGTCTTTACCTAATTATTTCTAGCTGTGATTTACATCCAGCTTCTATTTTAGCTGTCTTACAGGTTCAGAACACATGCTTCTGTAAAATTAATATCCCTTTGCCTTTAAATTTGCACCAAACCTGTTAGCTACAAGACTTGAGATGGATTTTAACATTTATTCAAAAGCTCCAGTCATCTTAATGCAGTTGCTTGTAATTTAAGCTATGTAGGGGGGCTAATTACAGAATTCTATATCAGCTAATAGTGTCAGAAAAACTAACCATGCAGTAATAACAAATTATTATTATGACATAGTTCATAGTTAAGGTTGGGAGTCAGCATAAAGGGGGTTGGGGTTAGCATAATGGTTAAGGTGTTTAACTCACAGACAGAAAGTACAAGGTTTGATTCTTACCTCTGAGGAAAATTGGGTAGGCTTAAAATGGTCTACAAAGACAGCCAACCTAGACATACCTATGAACTTGTAAGTAATATATTTATTCATTTGTTGACATTTGTTGACTGGGAAAGTCCACTGAGTCAGGAACCCATTAAGATCCACTATTAAAATATATACATAATTAAAGGCATTAAACAATTTAACAAAGCAAAAAAATATATAGGTTAAGTAATACAACAGGTGTTCATAAAATTAATGAAACTGACAGAGTTACTATTTACATATACATATACATATGTCAACAATTGACAGAGTTGCTATACACAAATAATACATACACTAGGCACAAAGTGCCAAAAATTATCATAGGATTTATCAAAGTGTATTCAAAAGAACTTTTGAATTGATAATGTAAAATAGGAACAGTTGAACTGTAATGGTTTGAGAGACGGAGGAGATAGGTAATAGTGTAAATAGGAAAAGAAAAGTAAGGGGGTGTTAAGGCATTTAGGTATTAGACAAAGGGAAGAGGGGATAAAATATAAAATGGAGGTGTGTTGTGGAAAAAGTTATATTAGCATAGTGACTGAAAAGAGGGAGAAAGAGAGGAAGTATAATATTTAGTGATGAGATTGGTAAGAAGACAGAGAAAAAGAAAAAAGGGGGTAGGAAGAAAAAACATATATGATAATTTATGGTGGCCTGGCCTATAATTTTGGGCACAGGAACAGATGTGATTGTTGAAGTGTTTCTTCAAAGATAGTTTGAATGCTTTTAATGAGTCTAGAAGGGTGATATCTGGGGGAAAGGCATTCCATTTCCTAGCTGTGGCATAGGAGTAAAGGTACTGACTGGCTCTTTTGTTAGGTTTGATAGTGGTTAAAGTTGTTTATTAGTAGATCACAGGTTACTGGATGAGGAATATAATTCTAGGATGTTCTGTTGGGCAGGGCAGCTATCTGATTTGTAAATTATTTTATGAGCTAGAGTTAGTTGAGTGGAATCAAGTAGTGCTGGAATTCAAGCCAGTTTAATTCCTTAAGGACTTGACAATGGTGTGATTGGTAAGGTATGCCAGTTGCAAATTTGGCAATTTTATGGTAGCATGATTGGAGTTTATTTTTAAGAGCCTGGTGGAGGTTGGTGAAAATGGGGGCCCCATATAAGAGGGATGGAAGCAGGAGGCTATTGGCAAATGTCTTTTTGGTGGGTGTATCCATGTAAAGTTGGTGTGTATAGAGTCTGCCAAGTTTAACGTGTTTTTTTATTATACTAAGTATGTGTTGTTCAAAGGTAAGTTTGTTGTCTATAGTAATGCCTAATAGTTTGACACGTGTTACTATTTCAATTTTTGTGTTGTCTCATGAGTATATGTTGAAGTTTTTTAGACTGGTTTAGTTGAGGATAGTAATAGCTTAGATTTTTTAGGATTAAGTAGAGGTTGAGTTTCATTTAACCATGTTTCTATGGGTGTAAAGGCATTTTGTGTTATACTTAGTATTTTTGGGGATTTTTGGAGGATGAGTTGATGGTGGAATCGTCTGCGTATGTGATATGTGTACTTTGAAGGGAGGCAGTATGCAGATTATTCATGAAAATATTAAAAAGGAGAGGCCGAATAATAGACCCTTGAGGAACTCATGTTTTATTAACTAGATATTCAGATAGACTACCTTGCCATCTGGTACACTGCTATCTATCGGCTAAGTAGTTAGAGAACCATTTGAGGGTGAATTGTGAGCATCCTACTATCAATTGTTGCTGAAGTGACTTAGCATTAGACACTGTGTCAAAAGCCTTTGATAGGTCTAATGGAATTATTGATGTTGGTAGTCCAGAATCCAAGGCTTTGTTCTTAGTGTCTGTGACGAAGAGAAAAACAGTGGTGGTGCTATGTGCTGGACGAAAACCATGTTGTGTTGGTGCAAGCAGGTTATTTTCAGTGCGATATTTTATTAGTTGTGTGTGAATACATTTTCCAATAGTTTGGATAGAGGGAAGAGGATAGAGATGGGTTGATAGTTGGTTAGTTCATTGGTGTTCCACCTTTGATAATGTAGTTATGATGGATTTTTTCCAGAGTTTGGGAATATTAGATTCTATGATGGATCTGTTAATGATGATGCTGACAGGGTAGGCTATTGCATTAGCAGCAAGTCTGAGATATTCTGAGGGGAGGTTGTTGGTGGATAGGGAGCAGGATTTTATTTTTTTAACTCGTTCACTCCATTGGAGCTCAGGAAGTTTACACTGTTACTTCAAATGGGTGGAGCATAAGCCTTTTGATAGAATCAAATTATGTCCTGACATTCAAAACAAATCTTCATATCTCTGGAACCATAGAGGTTATGAAAGAAGTATAAATGGAAAACTTTTCAGCACAAACTATTTTTATACTGGTAGTATTCTTTAGGTTCTAGGTCTTAAACTGAATTTTGTAAGTTGCAGTAAACAGAGTAACTATTACATTTGTAATAACTTGTAAACAATTTACAAAATCTGTATAATCACTCAGGTTGCACTCATACTGGCAGCATCATTGTATTCATCTTCCTAACAGCTTTCATATGAAGCTACGGACTTCTGTCTATGTTACTTGGTTGTTGAGATATTTATAAAAATGTGAAAATGATATCTGTGTAAATTAATGTAATAAAAACAATAGTTAATATCTATTTACCTGCACTAGACAGAGGTCAAATATTAATGCAGTTGAGTTTGCCATTATGTAAGCTTTAAGATGAAATCTTTTAAAACCTTGTACATAACATGATTTTGGAATTACTTGCGCAAATATGAACAAGGAATATTTGACGCCTAGAGGCGTCAGTAGGAGTTAACTGCAGATGCACCTGGAGGCATCACTCGGATGTAATGAGGTTTATGCACTAGGGATGTGTGTACTCCATATATAGAGAGGAAGAAGAGTCTGTAGGGCTGTTTTTTGAGGTACCTGTAGGAGGGGAGTTGTTTGTATGAAGGTCTGCCTGAGCTATATCTATAGAGTTTGGACTGTATGTGAGGCTAGAGTGGGTATTAGATAGAGAGTGATTTATATGGTTTAGAATACTATTGATGAAGTGGCAGTTAAACATTTGAGCCATTTTGTGTAGCTGTTTGTCTGGAGCTAGTGATGAGTTTTCTAAGGTTCAGAAAGAAGAAAATGTGACCAATATCAGAAAGAAGAAAATGTGACCAATATCAGAAAGAAGAAAATGTGTTTTCTAAGGTTCCAGGGGTAAGGAGAGAGGAGACGGAATTCCAAAATTTGTTAGGGTTATTTGCTTTTGCTGGATAGTTTTTGAGAGAAGTACATTTTTTTTGTCTGTGATGACTAATTTTTTGATATATTCTATAGCTGTTTATATTTGAGTTCATTGGCTTTATCTCTATTTTTGCACCATTCTTTCCAGGCCCCGTCTCTGGAGAGTAGTAGTTGTTTGGCGGCTTTAGATAACCAAGGGGCATGGTTTAGCTTAGTCCTTTTGATTCGGATGGGGGCTAGGTTGTTAAGGCTATCTCAGAAGACTATATTAAAATGACTAACTGCTTCTTCCAAGGATAATGTTTTTAGTGGGGTCCAGTTCATAGAATTTAGAATATTATTGAATATTTGTTGGTTAAAGTTAGCTGCATTTCTGGATTTTTTTTACGTATGAGGTTTCACGTCATGACTGGAGGCTCTATAGGTATAAACTGGTGAATGATCATTTACGATGTTAAGGAGGGTACCAGTGTCTGAATATTAATGGGGGTCTGTGACTAGGAACCAGTCTAAGGCTGAGCACCATCAGTTATTTTGCATTTGTGTGGGGCTGGAGATATGTTGTGTGTAGCCACGTAGATTTATCCTATTCATAGGGGAGTCAGAGATTAGATCAATAATATAATGGTAAAATACTTATAAGATATGATGGGATCTAGACTGCTGACATAAGAGGTGGGTATTGGTTAACTGTAATTGAAAGCAAATGTGTAGTGACAGCACCAACTAATCTAATTTGAACACAAAACATCTAGAGTTCCAAACGTGTAGCTAGCTCACAAGTAATATTCATATTTGCAGGGGTCATACGTGCACAAGGCCAAATGGAGAAGAGTACTGCTACATCTTTTGGTAAATATTCTCAATGCCAGTTAATAGTGCTGACTGTGTGAACGTGAAGAGCTGCACAGATACACATACAAGCTTTTGTTGTATCTGCAAGTTTGAAAAATGCATAAAAACTAGTGTGGTTAGATATGAATACAACAGACTGAATGTAAAGTGATGATTACTTTCGGCTATTTATGGCAATGGGAGGTGAGTGCAGGTTTGTGCATGCCCACATATATTAATGGCACTCAGGAAAGAGGATCTCAGCACAACTATGTAGAAGTTAATTAAAAAAAGATATATGGTATTAAGTACTGAATGTATGAGTCCTTATGTGGACACCCTGATTGGGACTTTATAAGGTTGGAAAGGGGAAGAGAGGACAGCTAGAAATGGGAAAGAGAGTGAGAAAAAGAAGTGCACACAAAAGGAAATTGTCAAGTGGGTTGTGTGGAGAAGGTGGAAAAGATGGGATTCTATGGATCTAGTGGGAGATAGACCCCCCATTCTTCAAACTTTATATAACTGGGAACTTGGGAAAGGAGTAAGAGAAGTGAGTATAGGAAAGAGGCTTCTGGGAAGAGTTAAGGAATGGATGCAACCTAAAAGACAAACATAGCAGACAGGACCACTGAGGGTCTGACATTGGTGGGTAAGATAATACAGATGGCAGACAGGCCCAAAAGGAAAAGGGTGAGGAGGTGTAAAATCTGGATTCACCCTGGTCCAGAGTACCTCAAATATTCCCACTGACCGATGCACCTGCAGTCGTTGATCCCAGTAATGTGGGTGGAGGTCTCTGGTGGCACAATGGATTTAGTCAACCAATTCCATTAACCCAATGGAGGAGGTCTTGCATTTGTTGAAGGTGTATCTCAACTGATGCCTTAACTGAATCCTCTACCAGGTCTCTGAGTTCATGCCTTTCATGGCTTTCCAGGCTCTGCTGCACTGGGATGCCCACAGAACTGGAGCCACTGCTCTGACCTTGAGAAGATGTTCCCAGGTGTTCAGCGGGAGATAGTGATCATTCCATGACTTGGGAGGTATGAAGCTGGGCTGCCCCTGGAATTTCTAAACCTTTAGAAAAAAAGCATAAAAATAAAAGAAGCACATATAATTTCTACTACATTACACTTTTTTTATACTGCTGTAAAAAATAAAAAAAAATACTTAATGTGGAACTTCAGCCTTGTCTCCTCCACCTGAGCTATCCACTGGGACATCTGATCTCCTGTCCATCTCTGCAGGTTGTCATACCTGTGCTTACACTGCTGCCAGGGCAGGGAATCACTGTCAGGGATGATAATTGCTCCCAAACGCCTGCCTGATATCTATCTTTTCCAGTCTATGCCAGTCACAGCTTGTTCAAGTTTCTGCAGGTATGACTCATGCAATAGGTAGAGAAGGATCTTGGTCTATTTCTCAAACCAGCTTGTGACTTGACCCTAGGCTTTCACAGATGCCTTCTGCAAATTGGCATTGATAAAGTGAAGGATGTAAGTGTAGGTCAGGAGACAAGAAGGTTAAAACTACACCATCTAAGGTGTGTCATCAGTATGCCCAACTCATGAAGCCATATGGGGTAGTACCTATGAAACACATATAGGTTCATAGATGTTTACTAGGCTAATGACCACAATGGCCATTATAAGCCCAAGCATGCATCCCAAATCTCTGACAAGTTCAGATACCGTGATAAGTGTAAGCAATGGCTTGGGAGATAAAACATTTACAAGCAGGGGCCTGAGAGAGGAACCATTTACAGTTGCCTATGTCCATTAGAGACATAGGTGCCAAACCAGGGATGAATTTCCTGATCCCCATACAGTTGTCCAAGTTGCACTTGAATTAGGTTAGGGAGGAACTCTGCTTCTCATAGATGGGGTAGTCTCTGGGATATATACCTGTCTCTCCAGCAGGTCCTATTTATATCACAGGAAAGGTTTAAGTCTTTATAATGGGTAATTCTGGTGGTGTTTGTTTTGCGGATATGCAGGAAATCTATCAGAGTGGGATCTGACAATACCCTGTATGTCAGACATAGATCTCCCCTCAAAAGCCTGTAGGAAACAGAATACAGGGATAGGGCCTTGAGGTGGTCTGCAGAGGACATTTTACTTATGCCCTATATTATTTTAGTGAGGAATGTCTGTGGATGTTCTAATTGTTGGATATGCCTGGTTAGGTACATACCAAAGGGGACATTGTACTTAATGATAGGTCTGATGAATGCCGAATATAGGGGAACAATGACTTCCTTGGATTTAGATACCATTTATGCTGACTGCAGTGGTGGTGCTGTGGTAGCATTGTCGCCTCACAGTAAGACGTTGTCCTGTTCGATTCTCAGTTAGAGTGTCTTCTGTGTGGAGACATGCGTAAATAGGCGTACCTTCGTTGAAGGTTGTGCGTCAGGGCTGGCAACTCGGCACGTAAAAATCTACTGCCAATCATTAGCGGACCAGAGTTCCACTGTGGCGACCCCTAACCGGGAAAAGCCAAAAGACACAACAACAACAACATTCATTTATAAGTTGTGCAGCATAGAATGATTTCCTCACTACTGTAGACACATGATGGTCAAAGGCTAGATTACTATCTATGTGTATCCCTAAGTCCCTGACTACTGGGTCACCTCTAAGGTGTGTACTGTCAATATGATAGTTACCAGGGGTGGATGACTTCCTGAAGGATACTACATCCCTTTTTGTTTACTAGTATTATTAAAACTAACAACCTTGGTGTTATATTTCTGCAGAAGATTCTTTAAATTATACCTATTAGTGTAAACAAACTTGGGAATACTTCCCACTGTACTGTACAATTTTTTATTCCCTTGTAAAACTTTGCAGTTATTTGTAATAATGGAGCGAATGTTTCCACCACCAATGGTCATACCTAGACTAAGGGCCAACCTTCTATTCATAGATCTACTACAGCCAGTATTAATATTCCTATCCTTGAACAAAAAGAAAGCCAACCACTGGTCAAACAAACAAACCACAAAATACCAGTGTATGGAGGTTCCAGAACACCAATGAATATCCAAAAAAAGTTTCCAAAGGCTTTATTCAAGAAACGAATATTCCTATCCTTGTTACTAATAAAAGCTTGCCTTAAGACAGGAGGAAAAAAGGCCTGTCTTTTTTTCCTAATTTCGTCCTCAATCTGCTTTAAAAACTTCTCATCATAACCTCTACTAATAAATAGTTTGGTAATGAATTTAAATTCTTCATCTAATATGAAATAATCGGTAGTCATATGGCTGGACCTAATGTATTGTCCCCTGGGCAAATTTATTTTCATGAACAAAGGATGATTACTATTATAATGCAGGTAGCTGTTAGTAAAAGTAACCTTCCTGTGAATTTTACTGTCAGATTCCATCCTACTACCATTCCATATTAATGTAACATCCAAAATATTCACCACTTGACCAGCCTCTCCTAATGTGAATTTCAAGAAGACAGACCTCTCATTTAATTCTTTAAAAATGTTTTCACAATCCACCTGACTACCTTCTAATACAAAGAACAGGTCATCAACAAATCACCTGTAGAAGCACACCTTGAAAGAATCCTGCACAAGCTTCAGAACTGTTTACTCCCACCATCCTAAAACGGTGTTGGCAAAAGAAGGTGCAGCTGGGGACCCCCTAGCCACACCACTGAATTGTTTATAAAATTGCCTGTTAAACGCAAAGTAATTACTGTCCAATAAAACATCAGTCAAGCTGCAGTAAAAATTAATTTGTTCAGCATTAATATTAGTAAATCTAGACATAAACCTCCTGACATATTCTATTCCATCCTCATGTAGAATAGCTGTAAACAGTGAACAAACATCGATGGTACACATAATATTGGTTCCAGATCTATTCTGATAAACCTGGTTAAATTACCGGAATTGATTAAAAAAAATCCCAAGAATCTAAAACAAATTACTCCAAATTTCTAACTAAAAGATTTAAGACAGAATCAATCAGTAAAGAAATCCCTTCCATGATGTAGTTGGGAGCAATGACAATTGGTCGAAAGGGGAGATTGTTCACCCACTTATGTAGTTTTGGAATCCCAAATAATATTCCTAACCTGGGATTATCACTATTATAAAAGTTGTATGTGACTTCATCAATCCTGTTTTCTAACAAGCTATTATATAAAAATGCATGCACTTGTTTATAACAATTGTTAGTACTACTACTGTCTACTTGACAGTATTCATTTATGTTTTTCAACATGTTTTCCATATGCTCTACATACTGATCCTGGTCCATTAGGAACAGCCCTCCCCCCTTATCGATCTTCATAATCCTTATATTGTTGTGGTCAACAATTTCCTTGAGAGCTTATTTCTCATCAAAGGATAAATTAAAATATTTGGTGTCAACTGTTTTTTTTTTCAACAAACTCCTAATGCCATCTTCACACATGGTTTCAAACACCTTTAATGTGTGACATAATGGTGGATTAAAAGTTGATGGCTTAATTAACTTTGACAATTTCGCTGTCTTAACATCATTCAGAATATAGTTCAAATTTAATTTCTGTGTAAACTCTTTTAATTCAATAATTGTTTTACATACATCTGCCCTACGAGCAGGCACAAACGAAAGTCCCAATTTAAGAACTTTTTTGTGGAGCGAATTAAGTTCAAAAGAAGACCGGTTAAATATTCTAGTTTCATACCCGTCTAATTGTCCAGAGACATACTGGATTTCACTCTCCCTCGTGGCCTCAATGACTGCATTCTTTCTGTTCTTGCTGGCAATGTGTTGAAAAAAGTGGAATTGGTTTTTGGACGAGCTCCTTTAGCTTTAAAATGAGAAGGTTCACTAATGGGTGAACGTGGTACGTTGGAGTCATGCTCTGGATGTTGCCTATGCACGTCTTGAACTTCCGTAGTATCACTGCTGTTGCTCTTCTCATTTAAAACCTCAGAAGATTCAATAACATTATCATTTCTTAGGGACCGTCTCTGTAAAGCAAATTTATCAGTAACAGAAACACAACCCTTGTTTCTGTTATGAGTACGCACTTCATTAAATTTTTTACGACCCCTAGCTTTTTGTAAGGGATCAGAAAAAGTGTATGCACTGTGTTGTTCATAAGCTAAAATGTCCCTGTGAAATTTCTTGTTTTTCTGAACCGTAATAATAGATTCTAAACACTCAATTTCACACAGCATATTATCATATTCTGTAATAAATAGGGAATCTGCAGAAAAATTAGTACATAATTCAGAGTCCAAAGCTATAATGTCCTGTTTCAACTCATCCATGCTGGTCTCATTCTTTTTAATCAATAATTTGAGAAATTCAAGTTCAGAATCATTGAAAAATTGTACCAGTGTAGAAAAAAATGGGTCGGATGTCTTAACACCATTGGGATGTCTGAAAAATCTCAACCCTTTGGGAATTATTTTGAGTTCAATACATCTGTGAAAGTATTTATTTTCCAAGTTCAAGCTTTTAAATTTAATGATAATAATCTACTTAACTCAGAATATTTTTCTTGATATTTACTCAAATTCTCAGACCTGGTGTAAGCTGCTGTTTTGCCTACCCCTCTGAAGGGGTCAAAGTTGTTCAAAACATCAGTTGTGTTTTTATATTCTGCTTCACCTTGATTCCTTAATTCCAAAGAATCTCCTTCATCAATTCCCACCGCAGTAACACTGTCATCATCTGAGCTGAGATGTTGATTAATCCCAGGACCAGGTCTCATCCTTTCAATTAATAAAATCTGAAGGGACTTCTGAATGTTTACCATGCTATCTAGCAAAACTTGCAACAACTTAGAGTCATTTTGACCAGGTGTAGGAAATACTGATACATTTAACAATGTATCTCTAGATGCTTCAGCCATGGTAAACCACAGGAAAATAACCAGTAAAACCACACTCCGAGGAAATAACACTATGGACAATAAAAACCTTGTATGTCGACCCATTTTTTTTCTACACAATTTTTCAACAATTCTGAACTTGAATTTCTCAAATTATTGATTAAAAAGAATGAGACCAACATGGATGAGCAGAAACAGGACATTATAGCTTTGAACACTGAATTATAGAGCATTAAGAATCTATTATTATGGTTCGGAAAAACAAGAAATTTCACAGGGACATTTTAACTTATGAACAACACAGTGCGTACACTTTTTCTGATCCCTTACAAAAAGCTAGGGGTCATAAAAAATTTAGTGAAGTATTCACTAATGACAAAAACAAGGGTTTTGTTTCTGTTACTGATAAATTTGCTTTTTGGAGATGGTCCCTAAGAAATGATGATGTTATTGAATCTTCCGAGGTTTTAAATGAGAAGAGTAATGGCAGTGATACTACGGAAGTACAAGACATGCATAGGCAACATCCAGAGCATGACTCTAACATACCACATTAGTGAACTTTCTCATTTTAATGCTAAAGGAGCTCGTCCAAAAACCAATTCCGCTTTTTTCAACCCATTGCCAGCAAGAACAGAAAAAATACAGTCACTGAGGCTGCGAGGGAGAGTGAAATCCAGTATGTCTCTGGACAATTAGACAGGTATGAAACTAGAACTTTTTCAAGGTGGAATATCCAACTATTCCCACCATCAGTGGTCTACCTAAGATACATGAAGACCTGCACAATCCCCCTCTACGCCCGATTGTCACAGGACGAAACTGGGTAACAGAACTTCTATCTGTTTATGTAGAAGTTTCCTTAAAAGACTATGTTAAACAGGCCGAGAAGGCCTTGAGGGATACAGGTGATTTTTTAGAACATTTGCATTGTTCACTAGAAGCTGAAGGAATTCCCAAAGATTTACTCTTTATAACTATGGATGTTTGCAACCTCTTCACTGTTGTCCCTATCAATATGAGATAGAGGCCATCAGTACGTTCTTAACAGACTTGAATGCTAAGCATGATCTTATCTGTGAACTGCTGAGATTAATACTTGAATCTAACATTTTCACATACGGCAGTGCTTACTATTTACAGAATTGGGGAGTAGCGATGGGTACTGCATGTGCTAACAGTTACTCAAATATTGTATTAGCCCAATGGGAGAAGACCAAATTCCTAGATGAATTAAATCCTTGGTTGCATAAACTAAGATTCTATGGACGTTTTGTGGATGATGTGTTTATTTTGTGGGATGGCAGTGTCCAAGATTTACTTGATTTTCAAGAATATTTGAATGGGACCACTGATTTCCTTAGGTTCACTCTTAATTATTCAAGTAAAGAAATTGATTTTTTTGGATGTATGACTCACCTATGATGTGGACTTAGGTATAAATACCTGCATTTATCACAAAGAGACATGGAAGAACCATTACCTACATTGAAATAACATGCACCCTCATCACATTTTCAAAAAATATCCTAGAAAATCAGATCATTAGAACTTCTAGGCTCTGTACAAGAGATCATGATTTAACACAAGAAACTGAGCAGATACAGGGCTTCTTACAGGATAGAAGCTATTTGGAACGAGAAATTGTTATGAGGCAGATAAGCTGGAGAATATTAGGAAAACAAATGGATGTCCTTCGTTCAGGAAAAAAGATGTGATGAGGCAAACAAAAAGGAATTCGAGAGAGACAGCGCATCTCAATAAGACTCTAAATTGTCTGCTGACCTATAGTTCTGACTCTCAACCAGTATGTGACACCATACGCAAGTACTGGCCAGTCTTGACAGAGAATGAAAAAATTAAAGAGATAGTAGGGGAAAAACCACATTTTACTTACAAGAACAAAAATAACTTAAAAAGGATACTATGCTTCAAAGATGGAGTTTCAAAAAGAATTGGATTCCAGACATCTAAGAAAGGCACATATAGATGTTGCAAATGCAAAGCTTGCCCTTATATAAACACCAGCCACTGCTTCTCACATCCTATTTCTGGCCAATACTTCCATTTTAATGGATATGCTACCTGCCTTTCCCGAGATTTAGTTTATCTAGCTAGCTGCAAGAAATGTGCAGCTTTCTATGTAGGTAAAACTAACCAGATGTTTAAAGCAAGGATTATGTAACATCTGCGAAATATCACTAAAGCTGATACTAACAATGCATTAGCCACTCACATTATATAGTTTCCCACACACTCATTTATTTTTATGGCCTTGGATCACATCGTACCCAATTTTCATGGAGGTGACCTTAAAAATCTTACAGAAGTATGAGAAACTAAGTGGATAATAAATCTTAGAGCCGACAGGCATCCAGGTATAAATAATATAGTACCACTGAAGCCTCTGCTTAAAAACAGACACTTCAAAATTTTCTGAAAAAATGTTCTGAAAGCTTTCTTCATGACTTTATTTTAATGTTAGGAAGGCCTGGTTTTTGCAGTTAGAGCTATAGCTTTAAGATGTTAAAAAGTGTATTACACCCACTCAGTATGATGTTACTAAATGACGTCTGACTGGATGGGACTATGTTTTTAAACTAGTGAGCAAAGCTCATTTTTAGATCTGATGAAGGCTGAAGAGCCGAAAGCACTCATCTTTTACTAGAGCTCTTGGATTTTATTTGTTTACCTGTTTGTTTGTTTTTATTAAAGGAGGAAGTGATTCTCATTGTGGTGGTTTTTCCAGGCTTTTATTCAGTTTTCACATGGAATAGAATATGTCAGGATGTTTTTGTCTAGATTTATTAATATTAATACTGAACAAATAAATTTTTACTGCAGCTTGATTGATGTTTTATTGGACAATAATTACTTTGTGTTTAACAGACAATTTTATAAACAACTCAGAGGTGTGGCTATGGGGTCCTCAGCCACACCTTCTTTTGTCAACATCATTTTAGGATGGTGGGAGTACACAGTTCTGAAACTTGGATTCTTTCAAGATGTGCTTCTACAGGCGTTTTGTTGATGACCTGTTCTTTGTATTACAAGGTAGTCAGATGGATTGTAAAAACCTTTTTAAAGAATTAAATTAGAGGCCTGTCTTCTTGAAATTCACATTAGGAGAGGTTGGTCAAGTGGTGAATTTTTTGGATGTTACGTTAATGTGGAATGGTAGTAGGATGGAATTTGATAGTAAAATTTACAGGAAAGTTACTTTTACTAACAGCTACCTGCATTATAATAGTAAGCATTCTTTGTTCATGAAAAGAAATTTGCCCAAGGGACAATACATTAGGGCCAGCCATATGACCACCGATAATTTCATGTTAGATGAAGAATTTAAATTCATTACCAAACTATTTATTAGTAGAGGTTATGATGAGAAGTTTTTGAAGCAGATTGAGGATGAAATTAGGAAAAAAAAGCAGGCCTTTTTTCCTCCTGTCTTAAGGCAAGCTTTTAATAGTAATAAGGATAGGAATATTAATACTGTCTGTAGTAGATCTATGGATAGAAGATCAGCCCTTAGTCTAGATATGACCATTGATGGTGAAAACATTCGCTCGATTATCACAAACAACTGGAAAGTTTTACAAGGGAATAAAGAATTGTACAATACAGTAGAAAGTATTCCCAAGTTTGTTTATACTAATAGGTATAATTTAAAGAATCTTCTGCAGAAAGATTATACAAAGGTTATTAGTTGTAATAATACTAGTAAACAAAAAGGGATGTTTAAATGTGGACACTGTCACATCTGTTGCTATATGTTGGAAGGACCGTTTATCATGTTAAATGATCCAGTTTATACCATCACTTTAACTGAAAGGTTTAGTTGTCAGACTAGGGTAGTAGTATTTATTGGCGTTTATTCAGGTTGTTCAGCTTTTTACATAGGGATGACAACCAGGCGGTTGTTAGAATGAGTAAGAGAGCACCAATATTATATTAAGAGTAAGGACACAAACAGTGCTCTGTACAAGCACACCTTGAGTTGTAACAAATTTCCCTTTTCTGTTATTGAACAAGGTCACTTAGATTTAAGAGGGGGAGATCTTAAACCTTTTTTGGAACAGAGAGAAACATTATGGCAGATCAAGTTAAGAGCTGATAGAAATCCTGGACTTTACGATGCTGTTAACATTAAATGTTTTTTAAGGAGTAGGAGGGTACATGTTAAAAAAATTTAGTGGGTCGCTTTAAATGTTTTAGTGCTGTTAATTGGGTGTAAATTGATTGTAATTGAAGTATTATTTAAAATGAGTGTTTTTTAACTTGAAATTGTATCCTGATGAAGTGTTTCTGATTAAAGCAGTTATTAAACAGAGTGGATGCTAATATTGTGACTTTTGCCTATGCTGAGTGGATTTTTAGCTGCATTTTAGCCATACAAGGTTTTTATTGTGCGTGGTTTTATTTCCTCGGAGTGTGGTTTTACTTGTTATTTTGATGTGGGAAAATGTGTTATGGTCTGATGAGACCAAGGTTGGCCAATTCCAAAAGGAATGTTTGGAGCAAAAACAACACTTTGCATCACCAAAAGAACACAATCCCCATGGTGAAGCATGGTGGTGGCAGTATTATGCTTTGGGGTTGCTTTTCTTCAGCTGGAACTGGGACTTTAGTCAAGGTGGAGGGGAATTATGAACAGATCCAAATACCAGTCACTTTTGACCCAAAACCATCAGGCATCTGCTAGAAAGCTAAAGATGAAGAGGAATTTTACCTTTCAACACGACAATGACCCCAAGCATACATCCAAATCAACAAAAGAATGGCTTCACCAAAAGAAGATTAAAGTTTTGGAATGGCCCAACCAGAGTCCAGATCTAAATCCAATAGAAAATCTGTGAGGTGACCCGAAGAGGGCTGTGCACAAGAGATGCCCTCACAATCTGACAGATTTGGAGTGCTTTTGAAAGGAAGAGTTTGCAAATATTGCCAAGTCAAGATGTGCCATGCTGATAGACTCCTACCCAAGAAGACTAAATGCTGTAATTAAATCAAATGGTGCTTCAACAAAGTATTAGTTTAAGGATGTGCACACGTATACAACAACTTATTGCACGTTTTTTATTTTTTATATTTTTCCCCTAACAGATTTGTTTGTTTTTCAATTGAATTGTATAGGTTATAGGTCACATTAAAGATGGGAAACGTTTTGAAATGATTTATTGTGGTCTCATTTTTTTATATCACAAAAACCTAGCATTTTAACAGGGGTGTGTTCACTTTTTATATCTACTGTAAATACATGGTATGGGTTTTCTGGGTCATAGAGGGGGACCTATAGCTTGCAAAATAGTGGTATTGGATTTTACCTATGGTGATTTGAATATGGAGCAGCTCAAGGGAATTGCCCTGTTTGAAAAGCCTTGTGGTATATTTATTTTTTTATCCAAACAGAGACACCTCCACCTTTAGTCCCTGCCTGTGTAGTAGCCAGTTTAAATATGTGGAAGGCATTGTAACCTTGCACTGTTTATGTGCTTTCTGTGGCTTTAAACCATGTCAGCAGATGTAAGCATTCTCTGTGGTGAAGAGATCTTTTAGGGAGAGGAATATTTTTTTTTGACTCCTAGCACTGAGCAGTAATACCTTTAGATTTTCTTGACTTTGATTTGCTATGTCTGAAGTACTTTCAGTCTGGCATTGCCTAAAAGAGGCACTATGGGGAAGACAATGTTTTAGCTAATATTCAAAAGCCTAGAGTGGAGAGGTGCAGACCATCCCTGGCAAAGCAGCTTGGTCTGTTGACCATCTCCTTCCATGCTGACAAATATTGAGCCCCCTTAGAATGACACCAGAAACTAAGCCAATTATTAAAGCCAATCATCTGTTGTTCTTATTGTGGCATCATCCTTGGAGAAGGTAAAATGCTGCTCAATGCTAGGCTCATATTAGCCTGAGACACATACTCAAAGAGCTCCATGATGTCTGTTTTCATATAGTCTAGGGAGGTACATTTCAGGTCATTTACTCCCACATAGACTATAACTGAGCCATATTGGTAATTGTGGTCCAATGACCTGAGTGCATGTGTAATGTGGCAGATCCCAGCTCCTGCTAAGCAAGTTACCGTAACTTTCTCCTTACTCTGTCTGGTGAGAAGAGACATCAGTGTGTCTCACAATGGAGTCTCCAATGACTAGAATGTTGGATTGTGTGGGGACTTGCCTTATGGACTTATAGGTAGAGGATCCATGATATGTAGGTCTATGTACTGATGTGGGTGTTGTTTTAAAAGAGTGCATTTGGGGCTGCTGAAGATATTTGTTATGTATACTTTGTCTATGAGGTGTTTGTGGTTTAGGAAGGTTACATTTAAGTGCCTCAACATATGTGGATCTATATGTCTGCTTTGAATTGTGTGTGATGGATGCAGCATGTGTACTACTGCCAATCTTATTGACATTAGGAGTACTTCTATATGAAAGCTTTCCCTCCAGTGACATTGTGTAAATACATCTCTCACATAGCATATCAGTTTGTTTGAAAATTAACTGGTTGTCAGTAAACTTGAGGCAATTTCTACATTGCCTCAGGATGCCCATATCCACCAAGCTGGTAATGGAGATAGTGTGAAAATCCATATCCATGGCAACAGACCCTTTTTTATTGATTGAACAGTTGGAGTGAGAATATAAAACAATGTCAGGAGTATTTGGTTTGCAACTATGGGGACAGTGCTTGTCACTGCAAACTAGCTGTCCTGTGTGCAACTAGGTGTTGGAGAAATTTCAGTCTTGCTTATACAGGAGAAATGCCCCTCAAGGTATCTGAGTCACTATAGTGCACTGCCAAATACTTGAAGAGAAACTAATACATAGATCCTGAAAATTTAAGGATGAAGTATTTAGACAGATATTCTAAAGTTACCAACAGAAGCACTACTGAGAGGCAGAATGTGGGCTCTCCAATAATGAGTGGTCTTGCAATAGATGTTTAAAGGTAAGATGAAAAAAATGGGTTAATATCCTAAACAGTGTTTACTATGCAGTTAGATATGAAGTGGAGTAACTTAAGTTTTAATTGTTTAAGCGAAGAGCCACTAATTTTAAAAGAACAAGATAGATAGATAAAAAGAGGTGGGCACATTTGTATTCTGGAATACAGTGCAACGGCCAATAAATTTAAATAGTTGAGGGGGAGTGATTTCAGAAAATGATAATTTTGTGCTTACTCTTACCAGCCAGTGAAAGGGGGAGATATTTTAATGTTTAGACTACATGAATCTCACTTTTGTAAATCATTACCTAGGATTAGAAATGTTATATTTTTTTAACAAATTGTACATTATCTCTTTATTTTTCACTGTTCTACTACTTTATTTACTTTTGTCTATATCCTGTGAAGCTTTTCTCCCTAGACCTCCATTGAATACGGGCTCTTCCAGGCCCAGTGGACTATCCCAGTCATAAATAAATAAATAAATAAATGAATAAATATGTGGCCAAATTAACATAAGGGCCAGGCAACTAGAAAGACTTAAGAATACAACAGCAACAGAGTGGGAGGGTGGGGAAAAAATTAAAACATTTCTGCATGACACACAAGAGACACAACTGTAGTCTCTTTCCAAGTTACAATATGCAAAGACAGAATACAAGTAAAACACAGTGTAAAGAAAACAAATCACAGTATACAAAATAGAAAAATGCAATAAAGTAATACAAAGTACAAGAAATCAAAAGCAAACTAACCTTTCCCTCACAGCAAGCTGTGGAAGAGTCGGAGTGAGCTTTTCCCGTAAAGATATATGATTGTTAAGGTTGGTTTACTAACTAGACTGAGCAAGTCAGATGGACTTTTATATTTTTTTTACTAAGTGATATTGTTTAGTTATATAAATGGAAAACTTTAAGCAGTGTAATATCCGTAGATGTGTTGTAGTGGTGGCTTTTACAGCACAGTAATGTACTTAAAAGGCTACGGGTGTTTGTTTTGCATATCAAAGTGTTTATGATAGCCTGGCCTTAAGGTTGGTAATATAACTTGTTTCTCTTGATACAGTCATTTTTTGATGACAAAGTAGTTCATTGCTACATGTTTCAATTTTGTTGGAGTCCATTTTCAAGGAATCATTGATAGTACTTTGTAAGGTTTTGCATGGGTCTTAGGGATACAGTAGTATTAGGGCACAGCTCAATTCTACTGACTGTTAATATACTATATACATATTGAAAATGAATGGCATATTTTAATGTGTTGAGTTCTGCTATGCACTGATGTGCATCCCCCACTCAGAGACCTTCACCGCAGCTCACCCATGAGAAACCAAAGTCACTTTACACCTACTGAAGTTAGCACACACTTGTGTAATGGGGTGATTCATACAACTTGGCACACACTTGTGCAACGGTGTGATTCACAGAGCTTGACACACACTTCTGCAGTGGTGTGATTCACAGAACTTGACACACTTGTGCAACGGTGTGATTCATAGAGCCCAACTGAGCTTCATTTGTATAGGAACTTCATAAACCAGCCAGGAGTCATGTCAATAAACTCCACTATTTTAGCCTGAGCTAAGCTGCACTTGCCACCATTAGCGCAGAGAAAGCACAAACAAATTAAAAGGAATTAGTAAAAAAGTTAATGCTTGGAAATAATCTGGAAATAATTGGTGCAATTAACTAATATCAGTTTATTGGAAGCATATATGCCCTGGTAAGGTAAGGTAAATACGATTTTTTTACAATGTTAAGAATCAGTGGAGAGGGAAAGTGTATGGTGTCACATTTGCCAGGTGTGTACATGTGTTTTGTTACATTTTGGCCTTTAAAAGTGCTATAGAGAAGAAGGGCAGCAGCACAAGATGAATTAGCATGGACATGGTAACACACAGATAATTACTGGTTCAAATAGTAACGGAGGTAAAGTAAAATAACAATGCAGTTTTGTAATATCTCGTACTAAACTGTCTCAGTGTGGGTGTCACTTGTGAGTTTGTTTTATGTGTGGCCCTATATTAATGCTTTCAGGTTAGAACATCCTACAACATCAGGGTTAAAGACACCAGAGTGAGAACTTCACAACAGAAGAGAATGACTTGTTTGGGAAGAGATTGCTAAGGCATGGAATCAAGCAGTGGTTGATATCAGTTTTCTTGGGGGAAATAACCTCACATTGGTATAGTGTAGGAAAAGTGAAAATGACTTAGAGGGACATGCAAAAACAAGGGTTTCAGAATGAAATTGTTTGCAGCAACAGTACGGGTGAGGGCCATTCCACAATCCAACCATTAGCACCAAATAAGGAGTACATTCTCTCCATAAGGGGTGATGATTATGATGCACATTCGGATGCCACAGGAATTATAAGAGGAAGTGTGGACACCTGTACTTTCAGACCACTGCAGCAGCCACAGTGTGTCACACAACAAGGTTAGTGCATAGGAGGTGACAATACGTCATGCATATATTGCCCAGGGCAGCTGTGTATATGCAATCCGTTACATCTTCCATCACCAGATGTACCATCTATATCGGGCATGTAAGAAAGTTTACATTGTTTTCATGGGAAATGTCTGCATCATCTGTTTATACATAAATCATTTTTGGTTGTCAAACGTCAAAACATGTAATCATTTATTCATTCACAAGCTCATCACCAGAACCAAGCACTTCCAGTCTGCTAACACAACAGACTGAACTCACTGGTATCCATGGCATAGCATAGCCTGAGGACAATGGCCATATCTCCATAAACAGCACTCCACAGAGGGGCATATCTCCATAAATAGCACTCCACAGAGGGGCATATCTCCATAAATAGCACTCCACAGAGGGACATATCTCCATAAACAGTTGGATAAACTGCATAACCAACTCGATGATCATATAACATTGCAAAATATAAAGGAGTGACATCACATAGGTCAATACCTGTGTCTTTTGAACCACAAAAGCACATTCAAGTAAATGCTACCATTTTGGAGCTAGCAGTACCTGTTTTGACACCTGTGCAAAGGAAGGCCAGGTGACTGTATATCTCATAGCATGCAAGGACTTGGCTGCTCAGCAGTTGATGTGCCATGACATTGTATGTAGTCTGGCCACTGCTACAGAGAGTCAGGTCTTGATGGCTAGAATACTACAGGGTATGCATGAATAATTTCATCAGTAAATGAGAATGGTGGTGGCCAGGGATAATGACATCATGATGATCCTGATGCACAGTACAGTTACACACACAGTGTTCATGCCTGCCTCTATGCCCACACTAGTAAAAAGTTACCAAACTCAAACAGGAAACACATCTGGAAGTGGAAGTGTCTGCACATTTGGGGTGGGGGGGTAAGTAGGCCTCACACAGTGTGATTTTCAAGGTAGGGTTAGAGCAAGTACAGATGACATAAACAGAAGACAGGAAGCACTCATTAGCCTTCCTTAACATGTAGCAGATCCTCACAGTCAAGGTGTCTGTCCTACATCATTGCCAGCTCAGTGTCTAGAAGTTCCCATACATCCAGTAGACCACAGCATTTCAGTAACTAAGCATCCAGTTTTCATGCCAGCACTTGCTCACAATCACTAGGACCATTACCTATGCTATCATTAGGAGAGATTGTGCATGACACCTTCGATATAAAATTGCATTGCAGAACCCTTTGATAAAACTCAGGAAGGAATATAAATGCATAACTACTTATAATGTTTAAATTCTGATTTTACTATGCAGAGGGATATATAGATAGATAGATAGATAGATAGATAGATAGATAGATAGATAGATAGATAGATAGTAGCTATATATATAGATTTAGGGTCATATCTTGGTTCTGCAAAATGATACTTCAAACACTCTTATGTGAGTACTGGAGGTGGGGAAATACAGCTTAAGCCATGCATTTGCCACTGTCATTAATCCTTCCAGTGAAACTATCACTATTGTCATTTCACCATTAGGACTGCAAAAAGGATGACTATTTCATACTTCTGGGGACATACAGGAATGGTGTTAATGAAAGAACTATCTAATATGAAGTGTAGTATCACCTGAGAAAACATCATATATAAAATGGCCAATACTGTACATGACAATTTCTCCTGTACATGCAGCAATCTGCATTCCTTTATGTTACTATTTGCAATGCAGCTTGAACTAATCACAGGTAGTGAGCAGTCCCTATCCATGTTTGTTTCTGAATTACATGAGGATTACAAGGCATTACACCTCTCCTTATGCCTTTACCATTAAGGTTATAGGTAATAGCTGACAGAGATCAATCATTTTGTTCAGCATATAAAACAATATTCTTTAAATAATAATGACTGCACAATGTACAGTGACAGTGGGTCATGCACTACATGACATAGCCCACAGTTACATAGGACACAATTGGCTTGGATTGCATAGCTAGGCTTATAAGGCCTTGGTGGCTGTTAGCCTAGTATATACCTATAAACCGGTGAATGTATGCACTGTAATGTGGGCCAGTCCTCTTTGGGTGCTGTTGTACAGGGACTATAGGGAATGCCTGCTGGGGATTCGATAAAAATGATGCCTAATATCAGCTTGCCAGGGTTTTCTATGATGCCACTAGCACTATCCTTGTTGGTGAGCAGAGCAGATATAGGTTCAGTAACATACTGAGGCAAAACCTCTACTTGTTCCAGCAATGGAAGGCAAAGGTTAAACAAAGGGAGGCAACTTATTATTATAAACGTTCTGTGCTTGGCTTGGCACTCTACATTTGGCAATTCAGTTGTTAATGTAATTGCCTTTTGATGTCAGGAATATGTCATACTGATTGCTGTCTACTTAGTAGAAAAAACTGAATTCAGTCAGTTGATGTGTCTAAGGATATGCGACAGGCTCTCCAGGTGGCAGAGTACATGGAATTTTGTAGTAATCTGTACTGTAATATTTTAAAATGTCATAAACATGCACTAATGTATTGTATTTGCATCACTCTTTTCTAATTTTCTCTTTTACAGGGTCTCTTTTCCAAGGCTGAAATGAGGCAATGGCACCTAACTCTGCACCAGTCACTCCTGTTGTCACCAGGCCTACTGCTCTGTATGGTAAAAAAGATCAGCTTCTGGAATGTGACCTGGAAGGCCATTTTTGCCTGCCTATCCAGAGTGGAGGTAAAGGCGCCTCTTCCTTCTCTGAGAATGGTCCAGTGGATTCCTCCTATGTCACCACCCATAGGCAAATACAGAAACTGCTGAGGACCAAGCTGGATCAGCAGTGGGACATCATCATCAGACCACTGTAGCATCTCCATGAGTGGCTGATAGAGCTGCACAACCGACTGGTTCTATCCATTAGGCCACCAAATATGGCACCTACCCATGATGTTAGCCACTGAGGTGGCTGACATATGTGTGGGTTTCTCTCTCAGCCAAATAGGCAGAGCCTTAATCCCACTCCTTAATAGCCCAGCATGATCAACCCTTTCCTTATCGCATGACCCTTCCCTGACTGTAATCCAGTCCTCGCAATCATAAGATGTCTACTCTCTTTCAGTCTGTGTCTTTTCCAATGTGGTCCCCCATCTTTTACCAGTACCTCACCTTGCAGATTTTGTCTGTGTTACATGTTTTTTCACCTACCCTGCTTCTTTTCTCATACCTTCTTACAGACCACACTTGCTCTCTACTATTGTTACCTTCTATATTTCTTAAAAGATTAAAAGTAAGTCCCCTCCAAAAAAAAAAAAAATAAAAAATTGAGACCTCTTTCCTTCATATAGTTCTCTGCCTGCTCATAATAATTTCTGATTTTACCATCTCCCACTTTCCTCTTCATTCATATCATGATCTGTCCCATCACTTAGCTGAGTTGACCTTGCATAGACTGCTGTCAGTGCCTGTGTTCCAGCAATGAGGTACTGTGTGCATGTGTGAATGAGCATAGCATCAAACATGCCACCTTCTTGTTGGTTTTCCTTTGGTCACATGACTGACCAGAGATCAGCAATTCCAACAGTATGATTAAAATCATTATCTGAACTATGACGTTTTAATGTTCAGCCTAGTCTGTGGCACAACAGCACTGTGCCGTATACAATGTGAATCGAGTCACATCATTCTACATTGCCCATGGCATTTGTGAACCTTTTCCAAATAACCCTTATATTCATATCTTCCCAAAATAATTGATGTGTAGTTATGAAGCATATTTGCATGTTTTTTTCAACCAGAAACTCTTTACTATTCCTTTATAAAACTGCAGCAATTACTTCTTACACTTTACACTAAACGGTGTACATCGCTATGACATGACATATGTATTTTCTTAATCCTAACAAAAATGCAGCAATTTGTTAATATTATTTTTACAACTAGCTCTAACAAAAACAGAGTGCATACTTAAGGAATGATGCATTCATACAGATTGATACATGCCAACAAAATGTAATAATCCATTAATATTATTTTTACAAGTAGCCATAAAAACAACAGCCTGGAGCACAAATGTAACTATAGAATTATATCTAAAAGGAAGCATAAGTTGGCAACAAAACCATTCATCGAGAATAGGCAGACAATGAGGCAACTTTAGTTAGTACAGTACCTACTGAGGTGCTGATGGCTACTACGAACAGTGAAGTTATCACATCTGAGTATTGGCTCAACATTCCAAAAGTGTTTGTGTTTTAATGAACCAATTCTGCAAACAAAATCACAAAACAGAGGAAAAGAAGAAACACGTAATACATGAGAAATTATTAAATGACAGAAATGACTGCAATATATGGAAGGAAATTTTGATGAAACACTTTTTCCGGAGAAAAGCATTTCATATTACATATTTCATATTATATGTTAGTTTCTCTGCAATTAAATTTGGGTATTTGATTCCCTTGGCATATCCTGATGTGCTGATGTTGAGGGTGTGTACTACCAAATCATACATATATGTGCATGTTACTGTTTATTTTTTTATTTATCATAAGGGTTGACCAAGTCTGGTAAGCCACCCAGTAATGTGAACATATCTCCAGATGATTGTCACTGCTGAAGTGACAGCCCTACCTCATGTGCAAAAATGCAGATAATGGGTGGTGGATGGATGGATGGATGGATGGATGGATGGATGGATGGATGGATGGATGGATGGATGCATGGACGGATGTGTGGATGAATGGATGGATGGACTGGGTCTGGTATAGCAGTATTTGGGATTTGAAAAGAACCACAGGCATACTGCAGTCCCTTCACAAACACCACTAAGTAACAATGTAGTCTTTTAGAGTGAGAGGCGGAAATTCAGCAGTTGATATAAAAAAAACACCCAAGTTATAAAAAGAGTAGGTACTGAAGGGCTTCAAATTACATTTGTTACTCAGACAGAAAGAAGAAAAGGCAATTGTGCCAGTTAGTAACATTATAATATTATAAAAACCATCTTCATAATCTGTTACCAGCTAAGAGGAAGCAGTTGGACTTTATTTGAGGGGATATTCAGAAGCTTTTTTTTTGTTGTTGTTGTGTCTTTCGGCTTTTTCCAGTTAGGGGTCGCCACAGCAGAACTCCGGTTCGCTAATGATTGGCAGTAGATTTTTACATGCTGAGTTGCCAGCCCTGACGCATAACCTTCAACGTAGGTATGCCCATTTATGCATGTCTCCACACAGAAGACGCGCTAGCTGAGAATCGAACAGGACAACGTCTTACTGTGAGGCGACAATGCTACTGCAGCACCACCACCGCAGGCAGGGGATATTCAGAAACTAATGTTTCAATTATTATAAACAAATTATAAACAAATGGGAAGCCTAATTTAGTTTTAAATATGGCACAATGTAATCTATAACTAAGATTAATGAATTAATCATAAAAAAGTTACTTTTTATTTATTAAATTATTCATTTACTTACATGCAGTTTGATGTACTGGAACTTATTCTACTTTGATTAGACATAGTGATTCTCTGTTTGTAAGAATTTACATCTCCTTAACGTACTACATCCTAGCTGTTTGTAAGAATGTACATATCCTTCATGTAATCCTTCATCTACTACATCCTAGCTGTTTGTAAGAATGTATATATCCTTCATGTACTATGTCCTAGCTGTTTGTAGGAATGTACAAATACTTCATGTACTATGTCCTAGCTGTTTGTAAGAATGTACATATCCTTCATGTACTACATCCTAGCTGTTTGTAAGAATGTACATATACTTCATGTACTACATCCTAGCTGTTTGTAAGACTGTAAATATCCTTCATGTACTACATCTTAGCTGTTTGTAAGAATGTACATATACTTCAAGTACTACATCCTAGCTGTTTGTAAGAATGTACATCTCCTTCATGTACTATGTCATGGCTGCTTGTACAAATGTACATATCCTTCATGTAATCCTTCATGTACTATATCCAAGCTGTTTGTAAGAATGTACATATCCTTCATGTTCTATATCCAAGCTGTTTGTATGAATGAACATATCCTTCATGTACAACATCTTAGCTATTTGTAACAATGTACATATCCTTCATATACTGTCCTACCTGTTTGCATTAATGTACTTATCCTTCATGTCCTATGTCCTTGCTGTTTGTAAGAAAGTAGATATCCTGTATGTACTATGTCCAAGCTGCTTGTACAAATGTACATATCCTTCATGTACTATGCCCTAGCTCTTTGTATGATTGGACAGATCCTTCATGTACTATGTCCTGGCTATTTGTAAGAATGTACATATCCTTCATGTACTACATCCTACCTGTTCGTAAAAATGTAATTCCTTCATGTACTATATTCTAGCTGCTTGTAAGAATGTACATATACTTCAACTACTACATCCTAGCTCCTTGTAAAAATATACATATCCTTCATGTACTATGCCCTAGCTGTTTGTAAGGAATGTACGTATTCTTCAAGTACTGTGTACTAGCTGTGTGTAAGAATGTACATACCCTTCATATACTACATCCTAGTTGTTTGAAGGAATGTACATATCCTTCATGTACTATGTCTTAGCTGTTTGCACAAATGTACATGTCCTTCATGTACTAGATCCTAGCTGTTTGTAAAAGTGCACATATCCTTCATATACTATATTCTAGCTGTTTGCATGAATAAACATATCCTTCATATCCTATGTTCTAGCTGTTTGTATGAATAAACATATCCTTCATGTACTACTTCCTAGCTGTTTGTAAGAATGTACATATCCTTCATATACTACTTCCTAGCTGTTTGTAAGAATGTACATATCCTTCATGTACTATGTCCTAGCTGTTTGTACGAATGTACATATCTTTCATGTACTATGTCCTAGTTGTTTGCAAGAATGTACATATCTTCATGTACTATGTCCTAGTTAATTGTACGAATGTGCATATCCTTCATGTACTATGTCGTAGCTGTTTGTCAGAATGCACATATCTTTCATGTACTATGTCCTAGCTGTTTGTATGAATAAACATATCCTTCATATCCTATGTCCTAACTGTTTACATGAATAACCATATCCTTTATGTACTACATCCTAGGTGGTTGTAAGATTGTCCATATCCTTCATGTATTATGCCTTAGCTGTTTGTAGAAATGTACATGTCATTCATGTACTACATCCTAGCTGCTTGTACGAATATACATATCCTTCATGGACTGCTAGTAAGAATGTACGTATCCTTGATGTACTATGTTATAGCTGTTTGTAACAATGACATATCCTTCATGTACTATGCCCTACCTGTTTGTAAGAATGTATATATCCTTCATGTACTATGTCCAACTAGTTGTATGAATGTACATATCTTTAGTGTACTACATCCTAGCTACTTATAAGAATGTACATATCCTTCATGTAACCCTTCATGTGCTACATCCTAGCTGTTTGTAAGGATGTAGATATCCTTCATGTACTACATCCTAGCTGTTTGTAAGAATGCACATATCCTTCATGTACTACATCCTAGTTGCTTGGATGAATGTACATATCCTTCATGTACTACATCCTAGCTGTTTGTCAGAATGAACATATCCTTCATGTACTATGTCCTAGCTGTTTGCACAAATGTACATGCCCTTCGTGTACTAGATCCTAGCTGCTTGTAAAAGTGCGCATATCCTTCATATACTATATTCTAGCTGTTTGTATGAATAAACATATCCTTCATGTACTACTTCCTAGCTGTTTGTAAGAATGTACATATCCTTCATATACTTCTTCCTAGCTGTTTGTAAGAATGTACATATCCTTCATGTACTATGTCCTAGCTGTTTGTACAAATGTACATATCTTTCATGTACTATGTCCTAGTTGTTTGCAAGAATGTACATATCTTCATGTACTATGTCCTAGTTAATTGTACGAATGTGCATATCCTTCATGTACTATGTCGTAGCTGTTTGTCAGAATGCATATATCTTTCATGTACTATGTGCTAGCTGTTTGTATGAATAAACATATCCTTCATATCCTATGTCCTACCTGTTTACATGAATAACCATATCCTTTATGTACTACATCCTAGGTGTTTGTAAGATTGTCCATATCCTTCATGTATTATGCCTTAGCTGTTTGTAGAAATGTACATGTCATTCATGTACTACATCCTAGCTGCTTGTATGAATGTACATATCCTTCATGGACTGCTAGTAAGAATGTACATATCCTTGATGTACTATGTCGTAGCTGTTTGTAACAATGACATATCCTTCATGTACTATGCCCTACCTGTTTGTAAGAATGTATATATCCTTCATGTACTATGTCCAACTAGTTGTACGAATGTACATATCTTTAGTGTACTACATCCTAGCTACTTATAAGAATGTACATATCCTTCATGTAACCCTTCATGTGCTACATCCTAGCTGTTTGTAAGGATGTAGATATCCTTCATGTACTACATCCTAGCTGTTTGTAAGAATGCACATATCCTTCATGTACTACATCCTAGTTGCTCGGATGAATGTACATATTCTTCATGTACTACATCCTAGCTGTTTGTCAGAATGTACATATCCTTCATGTACTATGTCCTAACTGCTTGTACAAATATACATATCCTTCATGTAATCCTTCATGTACTACATTCTAGCTATTTGTAAGAATGCACATACCCTTCATGTACTAACTCCTAGCTGCTTGTACGAATGTACAGATCTTTCACATACTACATCCTAGCTGCTTGTAAGAATATACATATCCTTCATGTAATCCACTAGAAGAGGCAGTACCATACTTTAATATGAAATTCCTAAATATTCTAGTCTTCCATGCCCCTGCATATGCTATTAAAACTAAAACAAATACAGCACCATGGCTCACAAAGGAAACCGAACTAAAAATCAAACTTAGAAACAAAGCCTGGGCCAACTGGCGAGCAACTAAAGCCCCTCTCGACCAAGTGAAATCCCGTCAGCTTAGGAATGATACAAAAAATTCCATTCTGCTAGACAAAAAAAGCTGCTACCAGTACTTGCAACAAAAACACCAAAACAATCCCCAAAAGGTTTGGGCAGGTATAAACCGGGTTCTTCATCCAGGACAATCTACCACTCCAACCCCATTATACTACACCCAAAACCCCACTGAGACTATTGCTAGTACCTTCAATAATTTCTTCACTGAAACAATCCAGTCTCTCTCTATCCAACTCACTCCCACACACTCCAACTCCACCGCTAACACACCCACTACTTATTCCCCCTTTAATTTCCAACCTGTCTCTACAACTCTTATCCAATCACTAATCAAAAAAATTGAAGCCCACCACCCTATCTGCTGACCTTCTCCCAGCAGAGTTCTTACACAAAGCTGCTGATGCCATATCACTCCCCATATCTATCCTGATCAATAGATCCTTAACAGTTGGCGCTATCCCCCCATTTGGAAAATATCCCATGTTTTCCCACTCCACAAAGGTGGAAGTTCAACAGAATTATACAATTATAGAAAATAATGGAAAAGTGCATCTACAAACAAATTATGCACAATGTCATTCAGAACCATATGTTGTCTGTCTCTCAGCATCACTTTAGGCCACATCACAGCACCACCTCTGCCCGCCTTTCCTTCACCAATGCCATATATCAAAACAGAAATAATAATATGCTATCATCAGCCCTCTTTTTAGACCTCTCAAAGGCCTTTGATATGGTCAACCACCAATTACTCATCCACTCTCTGAAATCTATTTCCCTGGACAACCGTGCTATACAGTGATTCCAATCCTATCTGAGTGGTAGACAACAAGCAGTACTATGGCAGGGCAAACTATCCACCCTGTTAACTCTCACCCTTGGAGTTCCTCAGAGCTATATGTTAGGTCCTCTACTCTTTTCTATCTTTATCAATAACCTACACACTGCCATCCCAGAAGCAACCTGCATCCAATACGCAGATGATTCCACTCTGATCTGCACAGTCTCCACCCCAACAGCCTTGCAAACCTTAACCCAGAATACATTTAACACAGTTGAAGACCGGGTCTCTAATCACCGTCTTCTGTTGAATCCTAGCAAGACTAAGCTGCTACTCTTTACCCCCATGTGTAGGCTCCCCCCACTTTCCTTTTCTCTAATATAAAACAATGTTACCTCTATTTCCCCAGATAACCATACTAAACGCTTAGGGGTAATAGTAGATAATAATCTCAAATTCAATCTGCACATCTACAAAACTATCAAGACCATTAATAAGAAGCATGGCTCATTAAATAGAAATAAACCTTTTCTAACCCCAATAGTTAGGACTGGAATCACCCACTGTCATCTTCTCTCTATCCGTCTATATGCTTCCCCTAGTCTCTCTAACCTAAACAAATCAGAGCTTACCAAGCTCTCACTGTTACAACGATATTGCCAAATTTGCCACTGGGTCCACGTATAGGACACATCACTGCCAAAACCTCAATCTCCTATGGTGGTTATAACTGCCAAGCTTGCTTTGGTTCAATCAGCTAACAGTAGCACATAATATTCTCAACCAAAAGTCCACAGTGGCTCTGTCCCTGTACCAATCCTGATTAATCTCCATAACTACTCCCTAACTTAACAGTATTGTATTCACTTCTTCCCTACAAATTCTTGTTGTGACCTTGTTCTGTACATTACTTTGTAAATAATAATTGTTGCTGTAATCTGCTTGTTTTATATTCAATTACACACTGTTAATATTGTGAATCCCTTTTGAAGGCCACACCTTCCAGACTTTGTAGTATGCCTGGAATGTATGTAGGTTTTTTATCTGGGTAATTGGAGCTTTTAAAAACAAAAAAGAGAGCTTGGGAACGCAACCCCGATAAAAGATACTGTTTTATTGTTAGCAAAACGCTTTCGGAGGGCACAGTGTCTCTCCTTCATCAGACAAACATTAACAAACAATTCCTAGTGCATTTATATACCCTTATTAATTAGACAATCAACCTTAATTGGGTCCAATTCAATTAATGTTAAAGTCAAATGCTGAAAAATCTTTTACTCTACAGAAACCACACTTGCAATACATTACATAATAACAAAACTCAATAGCTAAAACGTAAATAAATAAGACTTTCATTCACCAAAACTTACATTTAAAATCTATTTCAATATCTTTTAAATATGATTGTTAAAAAACGTTGAATATATATACACACATTGTCCTTACAGGGCTAATGACTTTGTTTAAGTGAACATACAAATATATAAAAAAATATGTACAAATATGTAAAAATATGTAATACATAAATAAATACGCACTTTTCTATAAACTTGAAATAATATTAAATTAGGCCAAATTCTACCTTTTCAAAGATAAATATTTCAAAATACAACTAATGGAAACATGGTCATTCAAACCAGGGTACATATATGCACCCGTACGAATTTGCCAACTCAATTCACTCATTTCTAAATGAGTCTGCCACGGACCACCTCTAATATCGGCAGTTGTTTTACCTAAAATAGTAAATTTAAAATAATGATCAGTAAAATCCCTTACGTGCCGTGCAAGGGCATTATTTAAGTCTTGCTGATTAATATGTAAAAAGCAGCGCATTTCTGAAACAAAGCTAAATAGACCACACTATTGGTCTCACAGTTAAATCTCCCCACAATCCTACACATTTCATTCTTAATTTTAACACAAGGCTCAGTACATATGTGCTTACATTGCCTGCATGCACCACATTTTGTCATACCAAAAACACGTTTACTTTGGGAGTGGGGTTTGACTTTGAGCATGATTTTCAGGTTACGACCTCTTCTAAACGTTATTTTTGGGGCGTCACCTAAGTTGCTAGATAGATTTATGTCATCCATTATCAGAGCCTAATTCTTATTCAACAATTTCCTAATTTCATAATGATCAATACTAAATGTACAAAGGAAGTTGATACCAGTGAAAATTTTGTTATGACTTTTGTCATGGGAACAATAATCTATTCTAACACTACTCTCAGGGGTGATGCCAACATTTAAAAGAATTGGTTTATAAAAACCTATATTTCTTTTATGTGTCACTTCAGTTCTAATAGCAGAAACCATAGAGCAAGGGTATCCCCTATTAATAAACATTTGAGCCAAGTGTTCACATTCAGACAAAAAGTCGTCATAGTCAGATACCATCTTTCCCGCCCTAACTATCTGACCCTTCACAACTGCCTTCTTCTGATAGCTAGGGTGGCAGCTAGTGAAGTGGAGGAAGGCATTAGAATATGTCGGCTTTCTGTAAATGACACTCTTATATCTCTTATTCATCATATCTTTAGTAACTAGAATATCTAAATAGTTAATGTTAAATTCTTGCAAATTATGTGTAAACTCAAGAAAGGTAGTCATATTAGTTATGTTCCTTAAAAAGGTTGGAACTTCAGATGGTGAAGCCTTACAAAGGAGGAACATATCATCCTTGTACCTAGTGTACCAGGCAACATTTTCAATAAACCAAATGTTTTGAAACAGAAAGGTCCTCTCCCAGTGTGCCAAAACGCAATTGGCAAAACTGCCACCACAGTTTTATTAATATTTTGCCATTTTATTAATAGGGGATACCCTTGCTCTATGGTTTCTGCTATTAGAACTGAAGTGATACATAAAAGAAATATAGGTTTTTATAAACCAATTCTTTTAAATGTTGGCATCACCCCTGAGAGTAGTGTTAGAATAGATTATTGTTCCCATGACAAAAGTCATAACAAAATTTTCACTGGTATCAACTTCCTTTGTACATTTAGTATTGATCATTATGAAATTAGGAAATTGTTGAATAAGAATTGGGCTCTGATAATGGATGACATAAAACTATTTAGCAACTTAGGTGATGCCCCAAAAATAACGTTTAGAAGAGGTCGTAACCTGAAAACCATGCTCGAAGTCAAACCCCACTCCCAAAGTAAACGTGTTTTTGGTATGACAAAATATGGTGCATGCAGGCAATGTAAGCACATATGTACTGAGCCTTGTGTTAAAATTAAGAATGAAATGTGTAGGATTGTGGGGAGATTTAACTGTGAGACCAGTTGTGTGGCCTACTTAGCGTTGTGTCAGAAATGTGATGCTTTTTACATAGGGAAGACAGAAAGAAAATTAAAGCAGCGCATTTATGAACACATTTATGCTATTAATCGGCAAGACTTAAATAATGCCCTTGCACGGCATGTAAGGGATTTTACTGATCATTATTTTAAATTTACTATTTTAGGTAAAACAACTGCCGATATTAGAGGTGGTCCGTGGCAGACTCATTTAGAAATGAGTGAATTGAGCTGGCAAATTCGTACGGGTGTATATATGTACCCTGGTTTGAATGACCATGTTTCCATTAGCTGAATTTTGAAATATTTATCTTTGAAAAGGTAGAATTTGGCCTAATTTAATATTATTTCAAGTTTATAGAAAAGTGTGTATTCATTTATGTATTACATATTTTTACATATTTGTACATATTTTTTTATATATTTGTATGTTCACTTAAACAAAGTCATTAGCCCTGTAAGGACAATGTGTGTATATATATTCAACATTTTTTAACAATCATATTTAAGAGATGTTGAAATAGATTTTAAATGTAAGTTTTGGTGAATGAAAGTCTTATTTATTTACGTTTTAGCTATTGAGTTTTGTTTTTATGTAATATATTGCAAGTGTGGTTTCTGTAGAGCAAAAGATTTTTCAGCATTTGACTTTAACATTAATTGAATTGGACCCAATTAAGGTTGATTGTCTAATTAATAAGGGTATATAAATGCACTAGGAATTGTTTGTTAATATTTGTCTGATGAAGGAGAGACACTGTGCCCTCCAAAAGCATTTTGCTAACTATAAAACAGTATCTTTTACCGGGGTTGCATTCCCAAGCTTTCTTTTTTGTTTTTACTAGTTTGTTCTGTGTCTTTTGTTGGCCGTAATTGGAGCTTTTCTCCGCAGGCCTCCACTGAAAATGAACATGTATCCAGTCGAACTATCCCGGTCAACAAATGCAAAATAAAATAAATAAAATAAAATACTATCTCTTAGCTGTTTGCATGAATAAACATATCTTTCATGTACTATGTCCTAGCTGTTTGTAAGAATGTACTTATCCTTCATGTGCTCTGACTGAGCTGTTTGTATGAAGGTAGATACCTTTCATGTACTACATCCGAGCTGCTTGTACAAATGGGCATATCCTTCGTGTAGTATGTCCTCGCTGTTTGTACAAATGTACATATTCTTCATGTACAACATTCTAGCTGTTTGTAAGAATGCACATATCCTTCATGTACTACATCCTATTGGCTTGCAAGAATGTACACCTCCTTCATATACTACATCCTAGCTGTTTGTAAGAATGTACATCTCCTTCATGTACTACATCCTAGCTATTTGTAAGAATGTACATATCCTTCATGTACTACGTCGTAGCTGTTTGTAAGAATGTACATATCTTTCATGTGCTGTCTGAGCTGTTTGTAAGAATGCAGATAGCTTTCATGTATTACATCCTAGATGCTTGTACAAATGTACATATCCTTCATGTAGTATGTCCTAGCTGTTTGTACGAATGTACATATCCTTCATGTACAACATTCTAGCCGTTTGCAAGAATGCATATATCCTTTATGTACTACATCCTAGCTGCTTGTATGAATGTACATATCCTTCATGGACTACATCCTAGCTGCTAGTAAGAATGTACACATCCTTGATGTACTATGGCCTAGCTGTTTGTAACAATGACATATCCTTCATGTACTATTTCCGACCTGTTTGTAAGAATGTATATATCCTTCATGTACTAAGTCCTAGCTGCTTGTACGAATGTACATATCCTTCATGTACCACATCGCTCCTTGTAAGAATGTACATATCCTTCATTTAATCCTTCATCTACTACATCATAGCTGTTTGCAAGAATGTACATATCCTTCATGTACTACATCCTAGCTGTTTGTAAGAATACACATATCCTTCATGTACTACATCCTAGTTGCTTAGATGAATGTACATATCCTTCATGTACTACATACGAGCTGTTTGTCAGAATGTACATATCATTCATTTACTATATCCTAGCTGCTTGTACAAATTTTCATATCCTTCATGTAATCCTTCATCTACTACATCCTAGCTGTTTGTAAGAATGTACATATCCTTCATGTACTACATCCTAGCTGTTTGTAAGAATGTACATATCCTTCATGTACTACATCCTAGCTGTTTGTAAGAATGTATATATCCTTCATGTACTACATCCTAGCTTTTTATAAGAATGTACATATACTTCATGTACTACATCCTAGCTGTTTGTAAGAATGCACATCTCCTTCATGTATTATGTCATAGCTGCTTGTAGAAATTTACATATCCTTCATGTAATCCTTCATGTACTACATCCAAGCTGTTTGTAAGAATGTACATATCCTTCATGTACTATGTTCTAGCTGTTTGTATGAATGTACATATCCTTCACATACTATGTCCTAGCTGTTTTTAAGAATGAACATATCCTTCACATACAACATCCTAGCTATTTGTAAGATAGTACATACCCTTCATATACTATGTCCTACCTGTTTGTCAGAATGTACATATCCTTCATGTACTATGTACCTGCTGTTTGTAAGAAAGTAGATATCCTTTATATACTATGTCCTAGCTGCTTGTATGAATGTACATATCCTTCATGTACTATGTCCTAGCTGTTTGTAAAAATGTACATCTCCTTCATGTACCATGTCCTAGCTCTTTGTATGACTGTACAGATCCTTCATGTACTACGTCCTAGCTCTTTGTAAGAAAGTACATATCCTTATAAGTATGTACGTGTCCTTTAACTACTATATCCTAGCTGCTTGTAAGAATATGCATATCCTTCATCTACTATGTCCTAGCTGTTTGTAAGAATGTACGTATTCTTCAGGTACCATGTATTAGCTCTGCATAAGAATGTACATATCCTTCGCGTACTATGTCCTAGCTGATTGTAAGAATGCAAATATCCTTCATATCCTATGTTCTAGCTTTTTGTATGAATAAACATATCCTTCATGTACTACATCCTAGCTGTTTGTATGAATAAACATATCCTTCATGTACTATGTCCTAGCTGTTTGCAAGACTGTACATATCTTTCATGTACTATGTCCTAGCTGTTTGTACGAATGAACATATCCTTCATGTACTATGTCCCAGCTGTTTGTAAGAATGCACATATCCTTCATGTACTACATACGAGCTGTTTGTCAGAATGTACATATCGTTCATTTACTATATCCTAGCTGCTTACACAAATTTTCATATTCTTCATGTAATCCTTCATCTACTACATCCTAGCTGTTTGTAAGAATGTACATATCCTTCATGTACTACATCCTAGCTGTTTGTACGAATGTACATATCCTTCATGTACTACATCCCAGCTGTTTGTAAGAATGTATATATCCTTCATATACTACATCCTAGCTTTTTATAAGAATGTACATATACTTCATGTACTACATCCTAGCTGTTTGTAAGAACGCACATCTCCTTCATGTACTATGTCATAGCTGCTTGTAGAAATTTACATATCCTTCATGTAATCCTTCATGTACTACATCCAAGCTGTTTGTAAGAATGTACATATCCTTCATGTACTATGTTCTAGCTGTTTGTATGAATGCACATATCCTTCACGTACTATGTCCTAGCTGTTTTTAAGAATGAACATATCCTTCACATACAACATCCTAGCTATTTGTAAGATAGTACATACCCTTCATATACTATGTCCTACCTGTTTGTCAGAATGCACATATCCTTCATGTACTATGTACTTGCTGTTTGTTAGAAAGTAGATATCCTTTATATACTATGTCCTAGCTGCTTGTATGAATGTACATATCCTTCATGTACTATGTCCTAGCTGTTTGTAAAAATGTACATCTCTTTCATGTACCACATCCTAGCTCTTTGTATGACTGTACAGATCCTTCATGTACTACGTCCTAGCTGTTTGTAAGAAAGTACATATCCTTATAAGCTTATAAGTATGTACATGTCCTTTAACTACTACATCCTAGCTGCTTGTAAGAATATGCATATCCTTCATCTACTATGTCCTAGCTGTTTGTAAGAATGTACGTATTCTTCAGGTACCATGTATTAGCTCTGCATAAGAATGTACATATCCTTCATGTACTACATCCTAGCTTTTTGAAGGAATGCACATATCCTTCATGCACTATGTCTTAGCTGTTTACACAAATGTACATATCCTTCGCGTACTATGTCCTAGCTGATTGTAAGAATGCACATATCCTTCATATCCTATGTTCTAGCTTTTTGTATGAATAAACATATCCATCATGTACTACATCCTAGCTGTTTGTATGAATAAACATATCCTTCATGTACTATGTCCTAGCTGTTTGCAAGACTGTACATATCTTTCATGTACTATGTCCTAGCTGTTTGTACGAATGAACATATCCTTCATGTACTATGTCCCAGCTGTTTGTAAGAATGCACATATCCTTCATTTACTATGCCCTAGCTGTTTGTATGAATAAACAATTCTTCATATCCTATGTCATAGCTGTTTGCAAGAATAAACATATCCTTCATGTACTACATCCTAGCTGTTTGTAAGAATGTCCATATCCTTCATGTATTATGCCCTAGCTGCTTGTACAAATGTACATGTCAGTCATGTACTACATCCTAGCTGCTTATATGAATGAACATATCCTTCATGGACTATGTACTTGCTGTTTGAAAGAAAGTAGATGTTCTTTATGTGCTATGTCATAGCTGCTTGTACGAATGTACATATCCTTCATGTGCTATGTCCTAGCTGTTTGTAAAAATGTATATATCCTTCATGTACTACATCCTAGCTTTTTATAAGAATGTACATATACTTCATATACTACATCCTAGCTGTTTGTAAGAATGCACATCTCCTTCATGTACTATGTCATAGCTGCTTGTCGAAATTTACATATCCTTCATGTAATCCTTCATGTACTACATCCAAGCTGTTTTGTAAGAATGTACATATCCTTCATGTGCTATGTCCTAGCTGTTTGTAAAAATGTACATCTCCTTCATGTACTATGTCCAAGATCTTTGTATGACTGTACTGATCCTTCATGTACTACGTCCTAGCTGTTTGTAAGAAAATACATATCCTTCATGTACTACATCCTAGTTGTTTGTAAAAATCTACATATTCGTCATGTATTATATCCTAGCTGCTTGTAAAAATGTACATATTCTTCATGTACTACATCCTACCTGTTTATAAGAATGCACATATCCTTCATGTACTATGTCCTAGCTGCTTGTAAGAATGTACATATTCTTCAACTACTGCATTCTAGCTGTTTGTAAGAATGTACATCTCCTTCAACTGCTACATCCTAGCTGTTTGTAAGAATGTACATCTCCTTCATGTACTACATCCTAGCTGTTTGTAAGAATGTATATATCCTTCATGTACTACATCCTAGCTGTTTGTACGTATGTACATCTTCTTCATGTACTATGTCCTAGCTGTTTGCAACAATGTGCATATCTTTCATGTACTATGTCATAGCTGCTTGTACAAATGTACATGTCCTTCATGTAATCCTTTATGTACTACATCCAAGCTGTTTGTAAGAATGTACATATCCTTCATGTACTATGTTTTAGCTGCTTGCAAGAATGTACATATACTTCATGTACCACATTCTAGCTGTTTGTAAGACTGTACATATTCTTCCTATACTATGTCTTAGCTGTTTGTAAGAATACACATATTCTTTAATATACTACATCCTAGCAGCTTGGAAGAATGTACATATCCTTCATGTGCTATGGCTGAGCTGTTTGTAAGAATGCAAATACCTTTCATGTACTACATCCTAGCTGCTTGTACAAATGTACATATCCTTCATGCAGTATGTCCTAGCTGTTTGTACGAATGTACATATACTTCAATTACCACATTCTAGCTGTTTGTAAGACTGTACATATTCTTCATATACTATGTCTTAGCTGTTTGTAAGAATACACATATCCTTTAATATACTACATCCTAGCGGCTTGGAAGAATGTACATATCCTTCATATAGTATGTCCTAGCTGTTTTCAACAATGTCCATATCCTTCACGTACTATGTAACAGCTGCTTGTACAAATGTACATTTCCTTCATGTACAATATCCTAGCTATTTCTCAGAATGTACATATCCTTTATGTACTACACCCTAGCTGCTTGTACGAATGTACATATCCTTCATGGACTACATCCTGGTTGCTAGTAAGAATTTACATATCCTTGATGTATTATGGCCTAGCTGTTTGTAACAATGACATATCCTTCATGTACTATGTCCGTCCTGTTTGTAAGAATGTATATATCCTTCATGTACTAAGTCCTAGCTGCTTGTACGAATGTACATATCTTTCATGTACTACATCATTGCTGCTTGTAAGAATGTACATATCCTTCATCTACTACATCCTAGCTGTTTGTAAGAATGTACATATCCTTCATGTACTACATCCTAGCTGTTTATAAGAATGCACATATCCTTCATGTACTACATCCTAGTTGATTGGATGAATGTACATATCCTTCATGTACTATATACGAGCTGTTTGTCAGAATGTACATATCATTCATGTACTATGTCCTAGCTGCTTGTACAAATGTTCATATCTTTCCTCTACTACATCCTAGCTGTTTGCAAAAATGTACATCTCCTTCATGTACTACATCCTAGCTGTTTGTAAGAATGTACATATCCTTCATGTACTACATCCTAGCTTTTTGTAAGAATGTACATATACTTCATGTACTACATCCTAGCTGTTTGTAAGAATATACATCTCCTTCATGTACTATGTCCTAGCTGTTTGTATCAATGTACGTATCATTCATGTACTATGTCATAGCTGCTTGTAGAAATGTACATATCCTTCATGTACTACATCCAAGCTATTTGTAAGAATGTACATATCCTTCATGTACTATGTCTTAGATGTTTGTATGAATGTACATATCCTTCATGTACTATGTTTTACCTGTTTGTCAGAATGTACATATCCTTCATGTACTATGTACTTGCTGTTTATAAGAAAGTAGATATCCTCTATGTGCTGTAGCCTAGCTGCTTGTATGAATGTTCATATCCTTCATGTACTATGTCCTAGCTGTTTGTAAAAATGTACATCTCCTTCATGTACCATGTCCTAGCTCTTTGTATGACTGTACAGATCCTTCATGTACTACATCCTAGCTGTTTGTAAGAATGTATATATCCTTCATGCACTACATCTTAGCTGTTTGTAAGAATGTATATATCCTTCATGTACTACATCCTAGCTGTTTGTACGTATGTACATCTTCTTCATGTACTATGTCCTAGCTGTTTGCAACAATGTGCATAGCTTTCATGTACTATGTCACAGCTGCTTGTACGAATGTACATATCCTTCATGTGCTATGTCCTAGCTGTTTGTAAAAATGTATATATCCTTCATGTACTACATCCTAGCTTTTTATAAGAATGTACATATACTTCATGTACTACATCCTAGCTGTTTGTAAGAATGCACATCGCCTTCATCTACTATGTCATAGCTGCTTGTAGAAATTTACATATCCTTCATGTAATCCTTCATGTACTACATCCAAGCTGTTTGTAAGAATGTACATATCCTTCATGTACTATGTTCTAGCTGTTTTTAAGAATGAACATATCCTTCACATACAACATCCTAGCTATTTGTAAGAATGTACATACCCTTCATATACTATGTCCTACCTGTTTGTCAGAATGTACATATCCTTCAACTACTACATCCTAGCTGTGTATAAGAATGTACATTTCCTTCAACTACTACATCCTAGCTGTTTGTAAGAATGTGCATCTCCTTCATGTACTACATTCTAGTTATTTGAAAGAATGTACATATCCTTCATGTACTATGTCCTAGCTGTTTGTAAGAATGTATATATCCTTCATGTACTACATCTTAGCTGTTTGTAAGAATGTACATATACTTCATGTACTACATCCTAGCTGTTTGCACGTATGTACATCTCCTTCATGTACTATGTCCTAGCTGTTTGTAACAATGTACATATCCTTCATGTACTATGTCATAGCTGCTTGTACAAATGTACATATCCTTCATGTACTCCTTCATGTACTACATCCAAGCTGTTTGTAAGAATGTACATGTCTTTATATACTATGTCCTACCTGTTTGTAAGAATGTACATATCCTTCATGTATTATGTCCTTGCTGTTTGTAAGAATATAGATATCCTTTATGTACTATGTTCTTGCTGTTTGTAAGAATGTAGATATCCTTTATGTACTATGTCCTAGCTGCTTGTATGAATGTACATATCCTTCATGTACTATGTCCTAGCTGTTTGTATGAATGAACATATCCTTCATATACAATATCCTAGCTATTTGTAAGAATGAACATATTCTTCATATACTATGTCCTACCTGTTTGTAAGAATGTACATATCCTTCATGTACTATGTCCTTGCTGTTTGTAAGAATGTAGATATCCTTTATGTACTATGTCCTAGCTGCTAATAAGAATTTACATATCTTGATGTACTATGTCCTAGCTGTTTGTAACAATGACATATCCTTCCTGTACTATGTCCTACCTGTTTCTAAGAATGTATATATCCTTCATGTACTAAGTCCTAGCTGTTTGTATGAATAAACATATTCTTCATATCCTATGTCATAGCTGTTTGCATGAATAAACATATCCTTTATGTACTACATCCAAGCTGTTTGTAAGAATGTCCATATCCTTCATGTATTATGCCCTAGCTGCTTGTACAAATGTACATGTCAGTCATGTACTACATCCTAGCTGCTTATATGAATGAAAATATCCTTCATGGACTATGCACTCACTGTTTGTAAGAAAGTAGATGTTCTTTATATATTATGTCCTAGCTGCTTGTACGAATGTACATATTCTTCATGTATAATGTCCAAGATCTTTGTATGACTGTACTGATCCTTCATGTACCACATCCTAGCTATTTGTAAGAAAATACACATCCTTCATGTACTACATCCCAGTTGTTTGTAAAAATCTACATATTCGTCATGTATTATATCCTAGCTGCTTATAAAAATGTACATATCCTTCATGTACTACATCCTACCTGTTCATAAGAATGCACATATCCTTCATGTACTATGTCATAGCTGCTTGTAAGAATGTACATCTCCTTCAACTACTGCATTCTAGCTGTTTGCAAGAATGTACATCTCCTTCAACTGCTACATCCTAGCTATTTGCAAGAATGTACATCTCCTTCATGTACTACATCCTAGCTGTTTGAAAGAATGTACATATCCTTTATGTACTACATCCTAGCTGTTTGTACGTATGTACATCTTCTTCATGTACTATGTCCTAGCTGTTTGCAACAATGTGCATATCTTTCATGTACTATGTCATAGCTGCTTGTGCAAATGTACATGTCCTTCATGTAATCCTTCATGTACTACATCCAAGCTGTTTGTAAGAATGTACATATCCTTCATGTACTATGTTCTAGCTGTTTGCAAGAATGTACATATACTTCATGTACCACATTCTAGCTGTTTGTAAGACTGTACATATTCTTCCTATACTATGTCTTAGCTGTTTGTAAGAATACACAACATTTTTAATATACTACATCCTAGCGGCTTGGAAGAATGTACATATCCTTCATGTGCTATGTCTGAGCTGTTTGTAAGAATGCAGATACCTTTCATGTACTACATCCTAGCTGCTTGTACAAATGTACATATCTTTCATGCAGTATGTCCTAGCTGTTTGTATGAATGTACATATACTTCAAGTACCACATTCTAGCTGTTTGTAAGACTGTACATATTCTTCATATACTATGTCTTAGCTGATTGTAAGAATACACATATCCTTTAATATACTACATCCTAGCGGCTTGGAAGAATGTACATATCCTTCATATAGTATGTCCTAGCTGTTTTCAACAATGTCCATATCCTTCATGTACTATGTAATAGCTGCTTGTGCAAATGTACATTTCCTTCATGTACAACATCCTAGCTATTTCTAAGAATGTACATATCCTTTATGTACTACATCCTAGCTGCTTGTACGAATGTACATATCCTTCATGGACTACATCCTGGTTGCTAGTAAGAATTTACATATCCTTGATGTATTATGGCCTAGCTGTTTGTAACAATGACATATCCTTCATGTACTATGTCCGTCCTGTTTGTAAGAATGTATATATCCTTCATGTACTAAGTCCTAGCTGCTTGTACGAATGTACATATCTTTCATGTACTGCATCATTGCTGCTTGTAAGAATGTACATATCCTTCATTTATTCCTTCATCTACTACATCCTAGCTGTTTGTAAGAATGTACATATCCTTCATGTACTACATCCTAGCTGTTTATACGAATGCACATATCCTTCATGTACTAGATCCTAGTTGATTGGATGAATGTACATATCCTTCATGTACTATATACGAGCTGTTTGTCAGAATGTACATATCATTCATGTACTATGTCCTAGCTGCTTGTACAAATGTTCATATCTTTCATCTACTACATCCTAGCTGTTTATAAGAATGTACATCTCCTTCATTTACTACATCCTAGCTATTTGTAAGAATGTACATATCCTTCATGTACTACATCCTAGCTTTTTGTAAGAATGTACATATACTTCATGTACTACATCCTAGCTGTTTGTAAGAATGTACATCTCCTTCATGTACTATGTCCTAGCTGTTTGTATCAATGTACATATCCTTCATGTACTATGTCATAGCTGCTTGTAGAAATGTACATATCCTTCATGTACTACATCCAAGCTATTTGTAAGAATGTACATATCCTTCATGTACTATGTCTTAGATGTTTGTATGAATGTACATATCCTTCATGTACTATGTCCTACCTGTTTGTCAGAATGTACATATCCTTCATGTACTATGTACTTGCTGTTTATAAGAAAGTAGATATCCTCTATGTGCTATGGCCTAGCTGCTTGTATGAATGTTCATATCCTTCATGTACTATGTCCTAGCTGTTTGTAAAAATGTACATCTCCTTCATGTACCATGTCCTAGCTCTTTGTATGACTGTACAGATCCTTCATGTACTACATCCTAGCTGTTTGTAAGAATGTATATATCCTTCATGCACTACATCTTAGCTGTTTGTAAGAATGTATATATCCTTCATGTACTACATCCTAGCTGTTTGTACATATGTACATCTTCTTCATGTACTATGTCCTAGCTGTTTGCAACAATGTGCATATCTTTCATGTACTATGTCATAGCTGCTTGTACGAATGTACATATCCTTCATGTGCTATGTCCTAGCTGTTTGTAAAAATGTATGTATCCTTCATGTACTACATCCTAGCTTTTTATAAGAATGTACATATACTTCATGTACTACATCCTAGCTGTTTGTAAGAATGCACATCGCCTTCATCTACTATGTCATAGCTGCTTGTAGAAATTTAAATATCCTTCATGTAATCCTTCATGTACGACATCCAAGCTGTTTGTAAGAATGTACATATCCTTCATGTACTATGTTCTAGCTGTTTTTAAGAATGAACATATCCTTCACATACAACATCCTAGCTATTTGTAAGAATGTACATACCCTTCATATACTATGTCCTACCTGTTTGTCAGAATGTACATATCCTTCAACTACTACATCCTAGCTGCGTATAAGAATGTACATTTCCTTCAACTACTACATCCTAGCTGTTTGTAAGAATGTGCATCTCCTTCATGTACTACATTCTAGTTATTTGAAAGAATGTACATATCCTCCATGTACTATGTCCTAGCTGTTTGTAAGAATGTATATACCCTTCATGTACTACATCTTAGCTGTTTGTAAGAATGTGCATATACTTCATGTACTACATCCTAGCTGTTTGCATTTATGTACATCTCCTTCATGTACTATGTCCTAGCTGTTTGTAACAATGTACATATCCTTCATGTACTATGTCATAGCTGCTTGTACAAATGTACATATCCTTCATGTACTCCTTCATGTACTACATCCAAGCTGTTTGTAAGAATGTACATGTCTTTATATACTATGTCCTACCTGTTTGTAAGAATGTACATATCCTTCATGTATTATGTCCTTGCTGTTTGTAAGAATATAGATATCCTTTATGTACTATGTTCTTGCTCTTTGTAAGAATGTAGATATCCTTTATGTACTATGTCCTAGCTGCTTGCATGAATGTACATATCCTTCATGTACTATGTCCTAGCTGTTTGTATGAATGAACATATCCTTCATATACTATGTCCTACCTGTTTGTAAGAATGTACATATCCTTCATGTACTATGTCCTTGCTGTTTGTAAGAATGTAGATATCCTTTATGTACTATGTCCTAGCTGCTAATAAGAATATACATATCCTTGATGTACTATGTCCTAGCTGTTTGTAACAATGACATATCCTTCCTGTACTATGTCCTACCTGTTTCTAAGAATGTATATATCCTTCATGTACTAAGTCCTAGCTGTTTGTATGAATAAACATATTCTTCATATCCTATGTCATAGCTGTTTGCATGAATAAACATATCCTTTATGTACTACATCCAAGCTGTTTTGTAAGCATGTCCATATCCTTCATGTATTATGCCCTAGCTGCTTGTACAAATGTACATGTCAGTCATGTCCTACATCCTAGCTGCTTATATGAATGAACATATTCTTCATGGACTATGCACTTGCTTTTTGTAAGAAAGTAGATGTTCTTTATGTACTATGTCCTAGCTGCTTATACGAATGTACATATCTTTCATGTATAATGTCCAAGATCTTTGTATGACTGTACTGATCCTTCATGTACTACATCCTAGCTATTTGTAAGAAAATACACATCCTTCATGTACTACATCCCAGTTGTTTGTAAAAATCTACATATTCGTCATGTATTATATCCTAGCTGCTTATAAAAATGTACATATCCTTCATGTACTACATCCTACCTGTTCATAAGAATGCACATATCCTTCATGTACTATGTCATAGCTGCTTGTAAGAATGTACATCTCCTTCAACTACTGCATTCTAGCTGTTTGCAAGAATGTACATCTCCTTCAACTGCTACATCCTAGCTATTTGCAAGAATGTACATCTCCTTCATGTACTACATCCTAGCTGTTTGAAAGAATGTACATATCCTTTATGTACTACATCCTAGCTGTTTGTACGTATGTACATCTTCTTCATGTACTATGTCCTAGCTGTTTGCAACAATGTGCATATCTTTCATGTACTATGTCATAGCTGCTTGTGCAAATGTACATGTCCTTCATGTAATCCTTCATGTACTACATCCAAGCTGTTTGTAAGAATGTACATATCCTTCATGTACTATGTTCTAGCTGTTTGCAAGAATGTACATATACTTCATGTACCACATTCTAGCTGTTTGTAAGACTGTACATATTCTTCCTATACTATGTCTTAGCTGTTTGTAAGAATACACATATTCTTTAATATACTACATCCTAGCAGCTTGGAAGAATGTACATATCCTTCATGTGCTATGTCTGAGCTGTTTGTAAGAATGCAGATACCTTTCATGTACTACATCCTAGCTGCTTGTACAAATGTACATATCCTTCATGCAGTATGTCCTAGCTGTTTGTACGAATGTACATATACTTCAAGTACCACATTCTAGCTGTTTGTAAGACTGTACATATTCTTCATATACTATGTCTTAGCTGTTTGTAAGAATACACATATCCTTTAATATACTACATCCTAGCGGCTTGGAAGAATGTATATATCCTTCATATAGTATGTCCTAGCTGTTTTCAACAATGTCCATATCCTTCATGTACTATGTAATAGCTGCTTGTACAAATGTACATTTCCTTCATGTACAACATCCTAGCTATTTCTATGAATGTACATATCCTTTATGTACTACATCCTAGCTGCTTGTACGAATGTACATATCCTTCATGGACTACATCCTCGTTGCTAGTAAGAATTTACATATCCTTGATGTATTATGGACTAGCTGTTTGTAACAATGACATATCCTTCATGTACTATGTCCGTCCTGTTTGTAAGAATGTATATATCCTTCATGTACTAAGTCCTAGCTGCTTGTACGAATGTACATATCTTTCATGTACTACATCATTGCTGCTTGTAAGAATGTACATATCCTTCATTTAATCCTTCATCTACTACATCCTAGCTGTTTGTAAGAATGTACATATCCTTCATGTTCTACATCCTAGCTGTTTATACGAATGCACATATCTTTCATGTACTACATCCTAGTTGATTGGATGAATGTACATACCCTTCATGTACTACATACAAGCTGTTTGTCAGAATGTACATATCATTCATGTACTATGTCCTAGCTGCTTGTACAAGTGTTCATATCTTTCATCTACTACATCCTAGCTGTTTGCAAGAATGTACATCTCCTTCATGTACTACATCCTAGGTGTTTGTAAGAATGTACATATCCTTCATGTACTACATCCTAGCTTTTTGTAAGAATGTACATATACTTCATGTACTACATCCTAGCTGTTTGTAAGAATGTACATCTCCTTCATATACTATGTCCTAGCTGTTTGTATCAATGTACATATCCTTCATGTACTATGTCATAGCTGCTTGTAGAAATGTACATATCCTTCATGTACTACATCCAAGCTATTTGTAAGAATGTACATATCCTTCATGTACTATGTCTTAGATGTTTGTATGAATGTACATATCCTTCATGTACTATGTCCTACCTGTTTGTCAGAATGTACATACCCTTAGTGTACTATGTACTTGCTGTTAATAAGAAAGTAGATATCCTCTATGTGCTGTGGTCTAGCTGCTTGTATGAATGTTCATATCCTTCATGTACTATGTCCTATCTGTTTGTAAAAATGTACATCTCCTTCATGTACCATGTCCTAGCTCTTTGTATGACTGTACAGATCCTTCATGTACTACATCCTAGCTGTTTGTAAGAATGTATATATCCTTCATGCACTACATCTTAGCTGTTTGTAAGAATGTATATATATTTCATGTACTATATCCTAGCTGTTTGTACGTATGTACATCTTCTTCATGTACTATGTCCTAACTGTTTGCAACAATGTGCATATCTTTCATGTACTATGTCATAGCTGCTTGTACGAATGTACATATCCTTCATGTGCTATGTCCTAGCTGTTTGTAAAAATGTATATATCCTTCATGTACTACATCCTAGCTTTTTATAAGAATGTACATATACTTCATGTACTACATCCTAGCTGTTTGTAAGAATGCACATCTCCTTCATGTACTATGTCATAGCTGCTTGTAGAAATTTACATATCCTTCATGTAATCCTTCATGTACTACATCCAAGCTGTTTGTAAGAATGTACATATCCTTCATGTACTATGTTCTAGCTGTTTTTAAGAATGAACATATCCTTCACATACAACATCCTAGCTATTTGTAAGAATGTACATACCCTTCATATACTATGTCCTACCTGTTTGTCAGAATGTACATATCCTTCAACTACTACATCCTAGCTGCGTATAAGAATGTACATCAGCTTCAACTACTACATCCTAGCTGTTTGTAAGAATGTGCATCTCCTTCATGTACTACCTTCTAGTTATTTGAAAGATTGTACATATCCTTCATGTACTATGTCCTAGCTGTTTGTAAGAATGTATATATCCTTCATGTACTACATCTTAGCTGTTTGGAAGAATGTACATATACTTCATGTACTACATCCTAGCTGTTTGCACATATGTACATCTCCTTCATGTACTATCTCCTAGCTGTTTGTAACAATGTGCATATCCTTCATGTACTATGTCATAGCTGCTTGTACAAATGTACATATCCTTCATGTACTCCTTTATGTACTGCATCCAAGCTGTTTGTAAGAATGTACATGTCTTTAAATACTATGTCCTACCTGTTTGTAAGAATGTACATATCCTTCATGTATTATGTCCTTGCTGTTTGTAAGAATATAGATATCCTTTATGTACTATGTTCTTGCTGTTTGTAAGAATGTAGATATCCTTTATGTGCTATGGCCTAGCTGCTTGTATGAATGTTCATATCCTTCATGTACTATGTTTTAGCTGTTTGTAAAAATGTACATCGCCTTCATGTACCATGTCCTAGCTCTTTGTATGACTGTACAGATCCTTCATGTACTACATCCTAGCTGTTTGTAAGAAAGTACATATCCTTCGTGTACTACATCCTAAATGTTTGTACATATCTACATATTCTTCATGTACTATGTCCTAGCTGCTTGTAAAAATGTACATATCCTTTATGTACTACATCCTACATGTTCGTAAGAATGTACATATTCTTCATGTACTATGTCCTAGCAGCTTGTAAGAATGTACATATCCTTTAACTACTACATCTTAGCTGCTTGTAAGAATATGCAAATCCTTCATGTACTATGTCCTAGATGTTTGTAAGAATGTACATATTCTTCAGGTACTGTGTATTAGCTGTGCATAAGAATGTACATATCCTTCATGTAATGTACGTATTCTACCGGTACTGTGTATTAGCTGTGCATAAGAATGTACATATCCTTCATGTACTACATCCTAGCTGTTTGAAGGAATGCACATATCCTTCATGTACTATGTCTTAGCTGTTTGCACAAATTTACATATCCTTCATGTACTATGTCCTATCTACTTGTAAGAATGCACATAACCTTCATGTACTATATTCTAGCTGTTAGTATGAATAAACATATCCTTCAAATCCTATGTTCTAGCTGTTTGTACGAATAAGCATATCCTTCATGTAGTACTTCTAGCTGCTTGTAAGAATGCACATATCCTTCATGTACTATGTCCTAGCTGTTTGCAAGAATGTACATATCTTTCATGTATTATGTCTTAGCTATTTGTATGAATGTACATATTCTTCATTTACTATGTCCTAGCTATTTGTAAGAATGCATATATCCTTCATGTACTATGTGCTAGCTGTTTGTATGAATAAACATATCCTTCATATCCTGTGTCCTAGCTGTTTTCAAGAATAAACATATCCTTTATATACTACATCTTATTTGTTTGTAAGAATGTCCATATCCTTCACGTATTATGCCCTAGCTGATTGTACAAATGTACATGCCATTCATATACTACATCCTAGCTGCTTGTATGAATGTACATATCCTTCATGGACTACATCCTAGCTGCTAGAAAGAATTTACATATCCTTGATGCACTATGTCCTAGTTGTTTGTAACAGTGACATATCCTTCATGTACTATGTCCTACCTGTTTGTAAGAATGTATATATCCTTCATGTACTATGTCCTAGCTGCTTGTATGAATGTACATATACTTCATGTACTATGTCCTAGCTGGTTGTAAGAATGTACATATTCTTCATGTAATCCTTCATGTTCTACATCCTCACTGTTTGTAAGAATGCACATATCCTTCATGTACTACATCCTAGTTGCTTGGATGAATGTACATATCCTTCATGCACTGCGTCCTAGCTGTTTATCAGAATGTACATATCCTTCATGTACTATGTCCTACCTGCTTGTACAAATGTACATATCCTTTATATAATCCTCCTACATCTACACACACTGTGTGTTAGTAGATGTAATCCTCAGCTTACCATACATCCTGGCTGTTTTGTGTAAAGAATGTATCTATTCATGTACTACAGTATAGCTGTGTGTAAGTACTTTATGTACTACATCCTAGCTGTTTGTTAGAATGTACATCTCTTTCATGTACTATGTCCTAGCTGTTTGTAATAATGTACATATCCTTCATGCACTATGTCATAGCTGCTTGTAGAAATGTACATATCCTTCATATAATCCTGATGTACTACATCCAAGATGTTTGCAAGAATGTACATATCTTTCATGTACTATGTCCTAGCTGCTTGTATGAATGTACATATCCTTCATGTACTATGTCCTAGCTGTTTGTATGAATGAACATATCCTTCACATACAACATCCTAGCTATTTGTAAGAATGTATATACCCTTCATATACTATGTCCTATTTGTTTCTCAGAATGTACATATCCTTCATGTAGTACTATGTACTTGCTTTTTGTAAGAAAGTAGATATCCTTCATGTACTACATCCTAGTTGTTTGTACAAATCTACATATTATTCATGTAGTATGACCTAGCTGCTTGTACGAATGTACATATCCTTCATGTACTATGTCCTAGCTGCTTGTAAGAATGTACATATTGTTCAACTACTCCATCTTAGGTGCTTGTAAGAATATACATATCCTTCATGTACTACATCCTAGCTGTTTGAAGGAATGCACATATCCTTCATGTACTATGTCTTGGCTGTTTGCACAAATGTACATATCCTTCATGTACTATGTCCTAGTTGCTTGTAAGAATGCACATATCCTTCATGTACTATAGTCTAGCTGTTTGTATGAATAAATATATCCTTAATATCCTATGTTCTAGCTGTTTGTATGAGTAAATATATCCTTCATGTACTATGTCCTGGCTGTTTGTATGAATGTACATATCTTTCATGTACTATGTCCTAGCTGTTTGTAAGAATGCACATATCCTTCATGTACTATGTCCTAGCAGTTTGTATGGATGAATATATCCTTCATATCCTATATCATAGCTTTTTGCAAGAGTAAACATATCCTTTATGTACTACATCCTAGATGTTTGTAAGAATGTCCATATCCTTCATGTATTATGCCCTAGCTGCTTGTACAAATGTATGTGTCAGTCATGTACTACATCGTAGCTGCTTGTACGAATGTACATACCTTTCATGGACTATGTACTTGCTGTTTGTAAGAGAGTAGATATTCTTTATGTACTATGTCCTTGCTGCTTGTATGAATGTACATATCCTTCATGTACTATGTCCTAGCTGTTTGTAAAAATGTACATCTCCTTCATCTGCTATGTCCTAGCTGTTTGTATGAGTGTATAGATCCTTCTGGTACTACGTCCTAGCTGTTTGTAAGTATGTAGATATCCTTCAACTACTACATCCTAGCTGCTTGTAAGAATGTACATATCCTTCATGTACTACATCCTAGCTGTTTGTAAGAATGTACATCTCCTTTATGTACTACATCCTAGCTGTTTGTAAGAATGTACATATCCCTCATGGACTACTTCCTAGCTGTTTGAAGGAATGTACATATCCTTCATGTACTATGTTTTAGCTTTTTACACAAATGTACATATCCTTCATGTACTATGTCCTAGCTGATTGTAAGAATGCACATAACCTCTTGTACTATATTCTAGCTGTTTGTATGAATAAACATATACTTCATATCCTATGTTCTAGCTGTTTGCAAGAATAAACATATCCTTTATGTACTACAAACTAGATGTTTGTAAGAATGTCTATATCCTTCATGTATTATGCCCTAGCTGCTTGTACAAATGTACATGTCATTCATGTACTACATCCTAGCTGATTGTATGAATGTACATATCATTCATGGACTACATCCTAGCTGCTAGTAAGAATTTACATATCCTTGATGTACTGTGTCATAGCTATTTGCAACAGTGACATATCCTTCATTTACTATGTCCTTCCTCTTTATAAGAATGTATATATCTTTCAAGTATTAAGTCCTAGCTGCTTGTATGAATGTACATATCCTTCATGTACTATGCCCTAGCTGGCTGTACGAATGCACATTTCCTTCATGTAGTACATCCTAGCTGCTTGTAAGAATGTAAATATCCTTCATGTAATCCTTCATGTACTATATCCTAACTGTTTGTAAGAATGTACATATCCTTCATGTACAACATCCTAGCTGTTTGTAAGAATGCACATATCCTTCATGTTCTACATCCTAGTTGCTTGGATGAATGTACATATCCTTCATGTACTACATCCTAGCTGTTTGTCAGAATGTACTTATCTTTCATGTATAATGTCCTAGCTGCTTGTACAAATGTACATATCCTTTATGTAATCCTTCATGTACTACATCCTAGCTATTTGGAAGAATGTACATATCTTTTATGTACTACATCCTAGGTGTTTGTAGAAATGTACATATCCTTCATGTAATAATTCCTAGCTGGTAGTATGAATGTACATATCCTTCATGTACTATAGCCAAGCTGCTTGTAAGAATGTACATATCCTTCATGCAATCCAGCTGGCTTCTTGTCAGCTTTCCATACTCCTCTGCTGACATGCTGCTTGCTCGCCCTGACTAACTAAGCTAACAAAAGAAATACAACAATTGTGATCTGAACTTTGAGTATTCACTGCATGGCTGTTTTACAGTACAAAACACCTTCAAAGCTCACTGTACACAAGCTACAGGAATTCACTCTACCCACACCACTACAAGCCAATTAGTATTTGTCACCAATTAATATGTGATGTGACTATCCCACCACTGCCAAACAATTAATATGTGATGCCCATGCCCTGGCCCAGCACTCACAGAGCCTCAATCCTCACCACTAACACCAGTGAGGGGTGTCTCATATAGGAGGAAAGGATAACAAATACACACAGTAAAGTGCAATTTCCCATAAGAGTACACAGAGATCACAGTCAGTCTGTGGATGATCACTCCCTTGCTCTCCAGGTCCCCAATAAGACTCCCCACTGGCACAGCTATGATGTCCAGATCTCAGCCTAGTGAGCAAGCTAAAACCTCCAGCACCCCCTCTGTCCAACCAGTGCTTCATGTCTCTGCCCATGTAGCTGACACACACACACTTTGAGATAAGAATTTATACAACCACACAGGCACTCCTGGGGAAGGCTGGCACAGGTTCTCCAGCTGTGCCCTTTTTTCCCAGACTATATGGTAGTACCACTTGCCACCACCCACTAATATTTATCAGCTACTCAAAGGCCCTTAAAAGGGTGTCCAATTATTAATGCGCAATATTATTATCCAATTGGTAGTATAACTAAACAGTCAAGGCTTATTAGAGTGACTTGGTACAGTAACCATGTATGCAATGTACTCTAGAGCTTAAATTATCTCTACACAAAGCAGCCACAGTTGAAACGTTTTAAAATATTTAATAATAAATAATAAAAACACAAGCCAGTGCTTCTTACTACGCAGTGCCAATCAAGAGTTCAGAGATCACACAGATATACTTAAAATATTTACTAGTACAGTTCTGACATCACAAAAAACACAGTCTAATCTTTTTAGTTTCTAGCTATTTCTAAGAGAAAACACAAGTCTAAGATAACTTACAGACAGAGCAAGACAGTGCTGATGAGCTGGATGGTCTAGACAAAAATGCTTAATAATCTCTGATTCTCTCTGTATTTAAAATTACATTCCTGGTTCCCATTATATCATTCTTCAGACTTCCCTAGGTTCCCAGGCTAAGAGAAACTACATTTACATTCTTAACATCTCCTTGTGTTATCTTGCAGCTGGTCAGGAAGGAGAGCAATAAAAATACATTTGCATGTTTAAATATAACAATTTAATTCTTGGTTAAAGTAATAGAAAGAATGTCTTCATTAAATCGGTTAGACCCAACTTTAGATCAAAGCTTCACAACATGTTTTACATGGTCAGCAGAGAGCACTGTTGCTTCATTTCTTTCAGTTTCACATCTAACAGCAGTTTTTTTTTCCATTTAAGACAACAAGCCTGTGTCTTACATTAATATTTACATATGATAAAATTATCTATAAAATTCTATCTGGCTAGGCTGTCAGCCTTCACATGCCCCCCCCCCCCCCGGAGAACTCAAGCTAATATTTCAAGTGACCCTTGAGAAACACTGATTGAGAGGGTTAGGTCTATCTGAGTATTCCTTACCCCATTCCCTGTCTTGAGAGTCCATCTGCATTGGCATTGCTAATCCCACTGCGGTGCTGCAACGACATATCATATGCTTGCAACCCTAGGCTCCATCTTAGCAACTTGGCATTTTGTTAGCTGGCTGTGTTAAACCATGTCAGGGGGTTGTGATCTGTTATAACAGTGAATTTCCTTCTATACAGATAAGGCTGAAGTTTCTGCAGTACGGTACCCACACTATGGCTAGACATTCTTTTTCTACAGCTGCATAGAATTCCTCCCTGGGTTGGAGCCTATGACTGAGATAAACCACTGGGTGCTCCTGTCCCTCTGAAGAAATCTGGTTAAGTACAGCCCCCACCCCTTGGTTCGAGGCATCCACCTGCAAAACAATTTTTTTACTGTAATCTGGACTGGCTACCACAGGGGGTCCTCCCAAAGCTTCTTTAAGGTTCTGGAATGCCTGCTCACATGCTGGGGTCCACACTATCTTATCTGGCCTGTTCTTCCTTGTCAGGTTTGTGAGGGGAGCAGCTATGGTGCAATAACTGGGAACAAACTTTCTGTAGTACACTGCTGTCCCTATAAATGCCCTCACCTGCTACTTAGTAACAGGTGCAGGCCATGCCTAAATGGCTTCCACTTTGGCAGGTTCTGGCCTTATCTTACCACTCCCCATTCTATGTCCTAGTTAGGAGACCTCTGCCATACCCACCTGACATTTGCTCGGCTTAATGGTCAATCCTACCCTCTGAAGTCTGCCCAGCACCTCCATGACATGCTGAAGGTGCTCTGGCCAGGAATGGCTGTAGATGGCAATATCATCTAGGTAAGCAAGGGCAAACCCACCTGCTCCTGCTAGGATATGATCTACCAGCTTCTGGAAAGTTGCTGGGGCATTTTTCATCCCAAAGGGCATCTTTGTGAACTCATACAAGTCAAAAGGAGTCACAAAGGCTGACTTCTCTCTAGCACTGGGTGTCAAGGGCACCTGCCAGTAACCCTTGGTAAGATCAATGGTTGTAAGATATTTAGCCCCACCCAGAAGCTCTAGGGCTTCATCTGTCCTAGGTATGGGGTAAGCATCTGACTCTGTATGACTATTTAATTTCCTATAGTACACACAGAACCTGGTGCTGCCATCCATCTTTGGCACCAGCACCACTGTGGAGGCCCAGGGACTGTTGGATTCTTGAATCACCACTAGTTCCAACATCTTCTGTACCTCCTCCCTCAAAGTCTGTTTGACTCTCTCAGGCACTCTATAACGGGCCTGCATAATAGGCCTTTGGGGGTCCTGTATCCACCTGGTGCTGCCCCAGGTTGGTGCACCCTGGTTTCCAAGTAAACATGTCCCCAAATTCCTGCATCACTGCTCAGATTTCTCGAACCTGGGTAGGAGATAGCTGTTGGGACATTGCTACCCTTTCCACTGACGTGTCAGCCTGAGCCTCACTGAGGAGATCAGTCCCTAGATCTCCCTCAGACTCCTCCTACAATCCACTGTAAATGCTCAGCACAAGGGCCTGCCTATCATGGTATGGTTTCATCATTTTAACATAGTACAATTTGTGCCCCTACCTTCTGCCTAGCAGTTCCACCATGTAGTTAACATCACTTACTTTTCTTACCCCCTTGTAGGGTCCCCACCAAGCTGCTTACAGCTTGTTGTGTCTGACAGGAATGAGAACCATTACCTGCTGCCCCACAGCATACTCTCTAGCTTGAGCATTCCTGTCATACCACACCTTTTTCTGTTGCTGGGCTTCTGACATGTTCACCTGGGCCAAGCCCATGAGTTCCCTGAGCCTTGTCCTGAGATTTAATTTGTATGCCACAACAGACTCCTTGTGAGACTCGCACTCACCTTCCCACTCATCTCAAATTAAATCTAGAGGTCTCCTCATCATGTGCCCATACAGCAACTCAGAGGGTGAAAAACCTGTTGATTCCTGGGGAACCTCTCTCACAGCAAACAACAAATGGGGCAAATATTTGTCCCATGCCCTCTTAAACTGATCTGCAAATGCCCGTAGCATGGACTTGATTGTAGAGTTTAACCTTTCAACAAGACCATTAGTCTGGGGATGGTAGGGGTGGTCTTCATGCCCTTCACCCCTCAGGACTTCCACAGACAAGCCAGCAGGTCTGACATGAAATTGGCACCTCTGTCAGTCAGTGTTCCTTTTGGGAAATCTACCCTGCTGAAAATCTCTAACAAAGCATTTGCCACCTTCTCTGTCTCAATGGAGGACAAAGCCACCACCTCAGGGTATCATGTAGCAAAATCCACTACCACTAGGATATACTTTTTCCCTGTGGAACTTGGGGTACTCAGTGGACCCACAATATCCATATCTACCCTCTGAAATGGCTCCTCAATCACAGATCAAAGGAGCTTTCACCTTGTCTCCTGCCTTGCCTATCTTTTGGCACTGCTCACAGGTCCTGCAGTACCCTGTTACATGTCTGGAAATTCCAGGCCAATAGAAGTTCTGCATAATACGCCTCTTTGTATGTTTTATGCCCATATGACCTGCAAAGAGAATATCATGGGCTATGGCTAGAAGCGCCAGATGGTAGGCTCTAGGAACTACCAACTGCTGTACTCTCTCACCTTCTGGCCCTCCCTCAGGGGTCCACTCTCTTCTGACATCGACATGAAAATCATGACATCCATTCTGGCAAGTAGACTGAAAAAGGTAATAAACTTAATAATATCAGAGGAACAGGCGGGGTTTATGGATGGGAGACAGACCACGGACAATACCTTAACACCTCATACCTTAATCTCTTATGCGAAACATAAAAACCTGAATTTGTATGCCCTAATAATTGATGCTCAGAAGGCATTTGATAGGGTTAATTTGGTCTATTTATTTGACATATTTCCATATTTTAATATACCCCAGGAATTTGTTTCAACGCGAATAATAGGATACAAATCAAAATGGTATCCGTCAGGGCTGCCATTATCTCCATCTTATTTAATCTGTACTTGTTATTTTACACTTAAGCAAAATGTATTTTATAATTCTCCAGTTCTGTATGGGATAAAGGTTGGGTTGGCTGCCTTCGCAGATGATTTAAACATATATTGTACCACACCTGTTTCGATACTGAAAAAAAAATGCTGCAATAGGAATCTTCTTGAGAGAATTTCCAACTACAAGCTAAATTTTAAAAAATCTAAAATATTCCCGTTAAAGACACCCACACCTTTTTCAATGCTACCATTGATAGAACAAGTAACGACGGAAGAAAGGATAAAATATCTGGGGATTACATTCTCCACTGAAAATAGGGATTTTTTTATAAACAATGTAAAGTCAACTGCAGATCAAATAACATTGGATCTAGTAACTCTTTGTTCCAGTATTCAGATTCCCCCTTTCCTTGAGAAACAGATGCCTGTCTAGCTACCTACCTAAGGCCTTGCAATGTAGGGTCTGAGAACTGAGCCTGACTCAACTCTCTCCTTGTAACCCTTCCCAGTTCCCCTTCCACAGGAAGTCTGGCGTCCTCTGACATTGGTGCCTCACTGTCAGCCTGGGTACTACAACTCACCTCTACCTTTGCAGTCACTCTGTCCAAGGAACCATCAGTACCCACAAGCAGCTGTGCCTCACCTTCAGTCTCACTGCTACAGAGTAGCTCCCTCCCTGAAGTAACCACCTCACCAGTCCTGGCTGCAAGTATGCAGTCTGTTTGGGTCTCCCCCAGGCTATCAGACCCAGATGCTTGTCTCCTAGCCTGACTGCATGTAACTGGGGGCCCCTTTCCTGTGCAGGGCTGCCCTGCTTGCCAGTTATAGGTCTCCCTTTTCCCCAACTCTTCTGAAGTAGCACATTGTCTATCAGCTAACCAGATCCTCATGTCCTCAGGCAAAGTGCTAAAGGCTTGTTCCCTCTCCAAAAGGTCTGCCAGCCCTTCAAATGTGATGACCTGACATCCACTCACCCACCTATGGAAATAAGTGCTCAGTTCAGCAACATATTCAAAGACACTTTCATTGCCTTGCGTCTATGCTCAAGAAACTTTTTCCTATACGTTTCAGGTGTTAGCTTAAACAATTCTAACAAATGCTTTTTAACAAGAGTATAATCAAAACATGTAACATCAGACATTTTTGACAAAACAGTTACAGCTTTACCATGGAGTAAGGGGGCCAGGAACCGTACCCAGAGCCGTTGGTCATCACTATACTGTTTGCATACCCTCTCAAACATATGAATGAAACTATCAAAATTATCCCCCTCTTTAAACTTCGGAAGAAATTTACTGAACTGTTGTGCTTCTGGGGTCCAGTTACTCCCTTCCCCATTACCTCCATGACTCTGGCAAAGAGTCAGCATCTCCTTCTCATGCTGTTTCAGCCTCTCCTTTTCATCAGCTTCTAGACATAGCAGTTTCTCATTCTCCTCAGCCTGCAAACATGTAGTCTCTATTGTCCTCACTCTCTAGATGCCTCAGACTCTCAATTGCTTCTATTTCCACACGCTTGGCCTCCAACTCAAGTCTCTTTAGCTCCAGATGTATTTTTAAGTCCTATGCAGAAAGGTTGAGCTGTCCATTCTCCAAGGGTATTATATCTCTACTGCCAGTCTGATTGTCCTCGTGGTTGCTGTTTTCTGATGCAGCTGTAACCAAGGCTGCAGTCAGGTCTGCCTTAGTCAGGTTTCCATGCACCAGTCCCCTAGCCTGCAACATTTCCGCCAGCTGGCTTCTTGTCAGCTTTCCATACTCCTCTGCTGACCTGCTGCCTGCTCACCCTGAATAACTAAGCTAACAAAAGAAATAAAACAATTGTGATCTGAACTTTGAGTATTCACTGCATGGCTGTTTTACAGTACAAAACACCTTCAAAGCTCACTGTACACAAGCTACAGGAATTCACTCTACCCACATCACTACAAGCCAATTAGTATTTGCCACCAATTAATATGTGATGTTAATATCCCACCACTGCCAAACAATTAATATGTGACACCCGTGCCCTGGCCCAGCACTCAAGGAGCCTTAATCCTCACCACTAACACCAGTGAGGGGTGTCTCATATAGGAGGAAAGGATAACAAATACACACAGTAAAGTGCAATTTCCCTTAAGAGCACTCAGAGATCACAGTCTGAGAATGGTTGCTCCCTTGCTTTACAGGTCCCCAATAAGACTCCCCACTGGCACAGCTATAGGGTCCAGATCTCAGTCTAGTGGGCAAGCTAAAACCTCCAGCACCCTCTCTGTCCAACCAGTGCTTTGTGTCCCTGCCCGAGTAGCTCACACACACACACACACACACACACACACACACACACACACACACACACACACACACACACACACACACTTTGAGATAAGAGTTTATACAGCCACACAGACACTACTGGGGAAGGCTGCCACATGTTCTCCAGCTGTACCCGTTTTTCCCAGACTATACGGTAGTACCACTTGCCACCACCCACTTATATTTATCAGCTACTCAAAGGCCCTTAAAAGGGTGTCCAATTATTACTGTGCAATATTATTATCCAATTGGTAGTATAACTAAACAGTCAAGGCTTATTAGAGTGACATGGTACAGTAATCACTATAAATATGCAATGTACTCTAGAGCTTAAATTATCTCTATGCAAAACAGCCACAGTTGAAAGATTTTAAAATATTTAATAATAAATAAAACACAAGACAATACATCTTACTACACAGTGCTAGTCAGGAGTTCAGAGATCACAGAAAAATACTTAAAATAATTCAGTAGTACAGTTCTGACATCACAGAAAAGCACTTAGTCTAATCTTTCTAGTTTCTTGCTATTTCTAAGAGAAAACACAAGTCTAAGATAACTTACAGATAGAGCAAGACAGTGCTGATGGGTTGGATGGTCAAGACAAAAATGGTTAATAATCTCTGATTCTCTCTGTTTTTAAAATCACATTCCTGGTTCCCATTACATCATTCTTCACACTTCCCTGGGTTCCCAATCTAACAGAAACTACATTTACATTCTTAACATCTCCTTGTGTTATCTTGCAGCTGGTCAGGAAGCAGAGCAATAAAAATACATTTGCATGTTTAAATCTAGCAATTTAACTCTTGGTTAAAACAATAGAAAGAATATCTTCATCTAGACCAGCTGGAGCCGACTTTAGATCAAAGTGTCATAACTTATGTGATCAGCAGCGAGCACTGTTGTTTCATTATTTTCAGTTCCATATCTAACAGCAGTTTTTTTTCCATTTAAGACAACAAGCCTGTGTCTTACATTAATATTTACATATGATAGAATTATCTATAAAATTTTATCTGGCTAGGCTGGCAGCCTTTACAGCATACTTTAACACTAAATTGTTAAGATCCTTGACTCCCATGCCCCTGCACGTACTATTAAAACTAAAACAAATACAGCACTATGGCTCACAAAGGAGACCAAACTAAAAATCAAACTTAGAAATAAAACCTGGGCCAACTGGGGAGCAACTAAAACCCCTCTCGAACAACTGAAATACCGTCAGCTTAGGAATGATACAAATAATTCCATTCTGCTAGACAAAAAAAGCTACTACCAGAACCTGCAGCAAAAACACCAAAACAATCCCCAAAAGTTATGGGCAGGTATAAATCAACTTTTTCATCCAGGACAATCTACAACTCCAACCGCATCAAACTACACCCAAAATCCCCCTGAGACTATTACTTGTACCTTTAATAATTTCTTCACTGAAACAATCCAGTCTCTCACTTACCAACTCACTCCCACCACCCTATCTGCTGACCTTCTCCAAGCAGAGTTCTTACACAAAGCTGCTGATGCCATAGCACCCCCCATTTCTATCCTGATCAATAGGTCTTTAACATTTGGCACTATAAAGGTGGAAGTTCAACAGAATTATCCAGTTATAGACCGATCGCCATTCTTTCACCACTGCCAAAATAATGGAAAAGTGCATCTTCAAACAAATTATGCACCATCTCATTCAGAACCATATGCTGGCTGTCTCTCAGCATGGCTTTAGCACATATCACAGCACCACTTCTGCCCTCCTTTCCTTCACCAATGCCATATATCAAAACAGAAATAGTAATATGCTATCTTAAGCCCTCTTTTTAGACCTATCAGAATACACATATCCTTCATGTACTATGTCCTAACTGTTTGCAGCAATGTACATATCTTTCATATACTATGTCCTAGCTGTTTGTATGAATTTACATAGCCTTCACATACTATATTCTAGTAGTTTGTAAGAATTCACATATCCTTCATGTACAGTGGCACAGCTGTTTGAATGAACAAACATATCCTTCATGGACTATGGTCTAGCTGTTTGTGTGAATGTACATATGTTTCATGTACTATCTCCTCGCTGTTTGCATGAGTAAACATATCCTTCATGTCCTACATCCTAGCTGTTTTTAAGAATGTACATATCCTTCATGTATTATGTCCTACCAATTTGTAAGAATGTACATATCATTTATGTACTATGCCCCATCTGCTTGTAAGAATGAACATATCATTCATGTACTATATTCTAGCTGCTTGTAAGAATGTACATTTCCTTCATGTACTATGTCCTGTGTTTGTATGAAAGTATGTATCTTTCATGTACTATGTCCTGTTTGTAAGAATGTATATATCCTTCATATACTGCATCTTAGCTGCTTGTAAGAATGCACATAGCTTTCATTTACTATGTCCTAGCTGTCTGTTAGAATGTACATATCCATAATGTACTATCACCTAGCTGCTTGTATAAATGTATATATCCATCATGTACTACATGCTAGTTGCTTGTAAAAATGTACATATCCTTCATGGACTATGTACTAGCTGTTTGTAAGAATGTAGATATCCTTCATGGACTATGTACTAGCTGTTTGTAAGAATGTAGATATCCTTCATGTACTATATCCTAGCTGCTTGTATGAATGCTGATATCCTTCATGTACTATTTCCTAGCTGGTTGTATGAATGTACATATCATTCATGTAGTATGTCCCAACTGTTTGTAAGAACATACATATCCTACATGTACTATGTTCAAACTGTAAGAATGCACATATCCTTCATGTACTACATCCTAGCAGCTTGTAAAAATGCACATATCCTTCATTTACTACATCCTAGCTGTTTTTAAGAATGTACATATCCTTCATGTACTATCTCCTAGCTGTTTGTAAGAATCCTAGCTGTTTGTAAGAATGCACATATCCTTCATATAGTAGGTCCTAGTTGTTTGTAGGAATGTACATGTCCTTCGTGTACTATGTCCTAGCTGTGTGTAAGAATGCACATATCATTCGTGTACTACTTCCTAGCTGTTTGTGACAATATGCATATCCTTCATGTACTAGATCCTTGCTGTGACAAAGAACATACATATCTTTCATGTACTGTGTCCTAGATGTGTGTAAGACTGTACATATCCTTCATGTATTAGGTCCTAACTGTTTGTATGACTATACATATCCTTCATGTACTATGTTCTAGCTGTTTGTAAGGAGGTACATATACTCCATGTACTATGTCCTAGCTGTTTCTATGAGTAAACATATCCTTCATGTCATATATCCTAGCTGCTTGTACTAATGTACATATTCTTGATGTACTACATCCTAGCTACTTGTAAGAATGTACATATCCTTCATGTACTATGCCTTAGCTTTTTGTAACAATGTACATATTCTTCATGAACTATGTCCTAGCTGTTTGTAAGAATGTAGCTATTCTTCATGTTCTAAGTCCTAGCTTCTTGTATGAATGTGCATATCCTTCATGTACTATGTCATAGCTGGTTATATGAATGTACATATCCTTCATGTACTACATCCTAGCTGCTTGTAAGAATGGTTATATCCTTCATGTAATCCTTCATGTACTACATCTCGGCTGTTTTTAAGAATGGACGTATCCCTCATGTACTACATCCTAGCTGTTTGTAAGAATGCACACATGCTTCATATACTGCATCCTAGTTGCGTGGATGAATGTATATATGCTTCATGTACTACGTCCTAGTTGTTTATATAAATAAACATATCGTTCATGTACTATGTCCTAACTTCTTGTACACATGTACATATCCTTCATGTAGTACATCCCAGCTGTTTGTAAGAATGCACATATCTTTCATGTACTATGTCCTAGCTGCTTGTAGAAATGTACATATCCTTTATGTAATCCTTCATGTACTACATCCTATTTGTATTTAAGAATGTACATATCTTTTATATTCTACATCCTAACTGTTTGTAAGAATGCACATATCCTTTATGTACTATGTCCTAGCTATTTGTGAGAATATGCATATCCTTCATATAGCTCATCCTAGCTGTGTGTAAGCATGTACATATCTTATATGTACTGTTTCCTAGCTGTATGTAAGAACGTACATATTTTTCATGTACTGTGTCCTAGCTCTGTGTAAGACTGTACATATCCTTCATGTACTATGTTCTAGCTGTTTGTAAGAATGTACATCTCCTTCATGTACTATGTCCTAGCTGTTTGTAAAATGTACATAATGTCCTTCATGTACTATTTCCGCTGTTTGTAAGGTGAATACATATTCCCATCAAGTAGTAGGAGGAGTTTTTTTGAGAATAACACATGTCTTCTCATGTAATGTATTAGGTCCTAGATGTTTGTATGAATATACATATCACTCATGTACTATGTCCTAGCTATTTGGAAGAAGGTATATATACTTCATGTACTATGTCCTAGCTGTTTTATGAGTAAAACTATCCTTCATGTCTTATATCCTAGCTGCTTGTATGAATGTGCATATGGTTGAGGAACTACATCCTAGCTGCATGTAAGAATGTACATATCTTTCATGTACTGTGTCCTAGCTGTGTGTAAGACTGTAACATATCCTTCATGTACTATGTTCTAGCTGTTTGTAAGAATGTACATATCCTTCGTGTACTATGTCCTAGCTGTTTGCAAAAATGTACATGTTCTTGATGTACTATGTCCTAGCTGTTTGTAAGAATGTACATATCCTTCATGTAGTAGGTTGTAGCTGTTTTTAAGAATGCACATGTCCTTCATGTACTATTTCCTAGCTGTTTGTAAGAATATACATATCCTTCATGTACTAATTCCTAGCTGTTTGTGAGAATATGCATATCCTTCATGTACCACACCCTAGCTGTGTGTAAGAACGTACATATCTTTTATGTACTGTGCCCTAGCTGTGTGTAAGAATATACATATCCTTCATGTATTAGGTCCTAGATGTTTGTATGAATATACATATCCCTCATGTACTATGTCCTAGCTATTTGGAAGAAGGTACATATACTTCATGTACTATGTCCTAGCTGTTTTATGAGTAAAACTATCCTTCATGTCTTATATCCTAGCTGCTTGTATGAATGTGCATATCCTTGAGGAACTACATCCTAGCTGCATGTAAGAATGTACATATCTTTCATGTACTATGCCCTAGCTTTTTGAAACAATGTACATATCCTTCATGTACTATGTCCTAGGTGTTTGTAAGAATGTAAATATTCTTCATGTACTAAGTCCTAGCTTCTTGTATGAATGTGCATATCTTTCATGTATTATGTCCTAGCCAGTTGTATGAATGTACATATCTTTGATGTACTGCATTCTAGCTGCTTGTAAGAAAGGTCATATCCTTCATGTAATCCTTCATGTACTTCATCCCAGCTGTTTGAAAGAATGTACATATCCTTCATGTACTACATCCTAGCTGTTTGTAAAAATGCACATATCCATCAATCCATCATGTACTACATCCTAGTTGTTTGGATGAATGCACATATGCTTCATGTACTCCATCCTAGCTGTTTGTATAAATAAACGGATACTTCATGTACTATGTCATAACTTCTTGTACACATGTATGTATCCTTTATGTGGTACATCCTAGCTGTTTGTAAGAATATACATATCCTTCATGTTCTATGTCCTAGCTGCTTTTACAAATGTACATACCCTTTATGTAATCCTTCATGTACTACATCCTAACTGTATGTAAGAATGTACATATATTTCATATACTACATCCTAGCTGTTTGTAAGAATATACATATCCTTCGTGTACTACTTCCTAGCTGTTTGTGAGAATGTGTATATCCTTCATGTACCACATCCTAGCTGTGTGTAAGAACGTAGATATCTTTTATGTACTGTGCACTAGCTGTTTGTAAGAATGTACATATCCTTCATGTACTAGGTCCTCGCTGCTTGTATAAATATATATAACCTTCATGTATTATGTCCTAGTTGTTTGGAAGAAGGTACATATCCTTGATGTCCTATCTCCTAGCTGCTTGTAAGAATGTACATATCTTTCATGTACTATATCCTAGCTGTTTGTAACACTCTACATATCCTTCATGTACTATGTTCTAGCTGCTTGTAAGAATGTAGATATTCTTTATGTACTACATCATAGCTTCTTGTATGAATGTGCATATCCTTCATGTACTATGTCCTAGCTGGTTGTATGAATGTGCATATCCTTCACGTACTACATTCTAGCTGCTTGTAAGAATTGTCATAGCCTTTGTGATGACTGTGCCCTGGCCCAGCAATCAAGGAGCCTCAATCCTCATCACTAACACCAGGGAGGGCATCTCATATAAGAGGAAAGGATAACAAATGCACACAGTAAAGTACAATTTTCCTTAAGGGCACAGAGAGATCACAGTCAAGTTTGGGGCTGGTTACTCCCTTGCTCTTCAGGTCCCCAGTAAGACTCCCCACTGGAACAGCTATAGGGTCCAGATCTCAGCCTAGCTTGCAAGCTAACCTCCAGTACCCTCTCTGTCCCACTAGTGCTCCATGTCCCTGCCCAGGTAGCTGACACACCACAGGCACTTTGAGATAAGTATTTATACAACTTCACAGACACTCCTCAGAAAGGCTGACACAGATTATCCAGCTGTGCCCCTTTACCCAGACTATACAGTAGCAATTTCTGCCACCACCAGCTAATACTTATCAGCTACCCAAAGGCCCTTAAAAGGGTGTCCAATTATTACTGTTCAATATTATTATCCAATTGGTAATGTGGCTATTCAGTATAAGGCTTATTAGAGTGGCTTATTACAATAAACTCTATAAATATGCAATGTACTCTAGAGATTACTTATCTCTACATAAACCAGCCACAGGTAAAGGTTTTTAAAATATTTAATAGTAAATAATTAAAACACAAGACAATACTACTACACCACAGTGATATCTAAGAGTGCAGAGATCACACAGAAACTTAAAACAATACAGTAGGAAAGTTCTGATATAATAGAAAAACGTTTGTCTAATGGTCTTCTAAGTTCCTAGCTATTACTACAAGAAAACATACTTCTAAGACACTACTTACATAAGACAACAGGCAGAGTGCTGATAAGTGGGATATCAAGATCAAAATGCTCACAGACTCTCTCTCTCTCTCTCAACAATAATTTTTAAACTCACTAACAAACATCTTTGTTAGGCCCTCCCAAATTACATCATTTTGACACTTAGGTTTTTCCCAGTATACACATTACATCATTTTGACACTTAGTCTGGAGTTCCCAGGCCAACAAACTGCATTATTTAGCAATCTAACACATGCTCAGGAAACTACAACAATAAAAGACATTTCACAAGTACACTCTAGCAACTATTCCTTAAGTTAAAACAATAGAAAGAATGTGTTCAGCCAGCCACTTTGGAACCACTATTTAGATAATTTTAACTTCAAAGAACATTTGAAATGCTTGGTTTAGTTTTCCTTACAGCAGATGGCAATGTTGCTACAATCTTGAAGTTCACATTTTACAGTGTTTTCTTTCATTTAAGAACACAAGCCTGTATTTTACATTTATATATACAAATGATAGAATTATGTATCAAATTTTATTTGACTAGGCTGCCAGCCTTTGCCCATCATCCCCCAATCTTCACAACCTTCATATAATCCTTGATGTACTACATTCCAGCTGTTTGTAAGAATGCACATATCCTTCATTTACTACATCCTAATTGGTTAGATGAATGTACATATGCTTCATGTACTACGTCCTAGCTGTTTGTAAGAATCTACATATCCTTCCTGTACTATGTCCTCGCTGCTTGTACAAATGTACATACTTTTTATGTAGTCCTTCATGTGCTACATCCTAGCTGTTTGTAAGAAAGTACATATCCTTCATGTACTACATCCTAGGTGTTTGTAAGAATGTACTTATACATCATGTACTATGCAATAGCTGTTTGCATGAATAAGCAAATCCGTCATGTACTACGTCCTAGCTGTTTGTAAGAATGTACATAACCTTCCTGTACTATGTCCTAGCTGTTTGTATGAGTAAATATATTCTTCATGTGCTATGTCCTAGCTGTTTGTAAGAATGTAGATACCGTTCATATACTACATCCTAGCTGTTTGTAAGAGTGTACATGTCCTTCATTTACTATGTTCTAGCTGTTTTTAAGAATGTACATATATTTCATCTACTATACCATAGCTGTTTTGAGAATATGCATATCCTTCATGTAGCACATCCTAGCTGTGTGTAAGAATGTGCATATGTTTCATGTACTGTGTCCTAGGTGTATGTACGAACATTCATATCTTTCTTGTAGTGTCTCCTAACTGCATGTAAGAATGTATATATCCTTTGTGTATTAGGGCCTAGCTGTTTGTATGAATACACATATCCTTCATGTACTATATCCAAGCTGTTTGATGTACATATCCTTCATGTACTATGTCATAGCTGTTTGTAAGAATGTACATATCCTTCATGTACTACATCCTATTTGCTTGGATGAATGTACATATCCTTTATGTACTAAGCCCTAGCTATTTGTAAGAATGCACATGTCCTTCATGCACTGTGTCCTAGCTGTTTGTAAGAATACACATATCCTTCATGTACTACATCCTACCTGTTTGTGAGGATATGCATATCCTTCATGTACCACATCCTAGCTGTGTGAATAAACGTGCATACTATCTTTCATGTACTGTGTGCTAACTGTGTGTAAGAATGTACATATCCTTCATGTTTTTTATCTTAGCTGTTTGTATGAATAAACATATCCTTCATGTACTGTGTCCTAGCTGTTTTGTAAGAATGTACATACCCTTCATGTACTATGTCCTAGCTGTTTGCACGTATGTACATATCCTTAATGTACAACATTCTAGCTATTTGTAAGAATGTACATATCCTTCATACACTATATTCCAGCTGCTTGTAAAAATGCACATATCCTTCATGTACTACAACCCAGCTGCTTGTAAGAATATACATATCCTTCCTGTACCACATCTTAGCTGTGTGTAAAAACATACATATCTTTCATGTACTGCGTCTTAGCTGTTTGTGTAAATAAACATATAATTTATGTACTATGTCCTAGGTGTTTGTAAGAATGTATATATCCTTCTTGTACTATGTCCTAGCATCTTGTATGAATGGTTCTCTGACTACTTATCTGAAAGATATTAATCTGTTAAATGACTCTCTTCTCTGTCTCTTTTTCTCCAAGCTAAAACATGTGTTCCTTAAGACTCTATTCTTGGTCCACTGCTCTTTAACATTTTCATCAGTAACCTATATACCTCCTCTCAAGAAGCTTGCCTTAATCAGTATGCAGGCACTCAACTCTCATCTGTTCATCTGACCTCCCCTGTAACTTCAATCCATGGCACAAGATGCCTTCAACTTACTTGAGCTGTGGCTACATCAAAACTAAGTTTTACTTAATCCCAAAAAGACTAAACTATTACTATTTTTTAAAGCCCCATGCCAATTGTAAAAGTAACTTCCACATTACCTCTCTAAACAATACAGCTATTGAAGTAGTTACCCATACCAAATTGCTTGGATCACCATAGATGACAAGTTAAAAATTGATCTTACCATACAAAAGTCATCTAAATCTAGGTCTGGTATATAAAACAAAAAAATTCTTACTCGTTCTAGTAGAATCACTCTAGCTGTTATCTTTTATCCTCTCTTCTCTATGGCTCATATATTTTGACTAACATCCAGATCCCTGTTAAATCAGAACTGAAGCATTGCTATAAGAGCTAAATTTGCAGTTAACCTGCCACATAGAGCTCATCACTGCTCTGCATTGCATGCTCTCAGCTGGTTAGAGCTGCCACATCAACTAGTCTATACACAACTTCTTATAAAACAAAAAGTACAATATAACCTATCTACCTACCTTACTTACTACCTCAGTACTTCATCATCATCTCCCAAATTGCCCCCTGTACTCTCGAGACAAAAACCTACTTGGAATCTATAAATCACGAAAAAGCATTGGCAAAGCCTATAGTTGCACTGCATAGCCAAACTATTGAACTCTATCCCCAGTTCAATCAGAAATACATCAAGCCTCCATTTAGTTAAGTCCTCTCTCAAAACATTTCTCACTCATGGCTATGTCAATGCACCACTCCTGTATGATCTACATCAAGAAATATTTTACATTCTTACTAATCTTTCAATGTACTATCTATACCCTTGCAACACTTGCTGTTTCCTCATTCTTAGGGGGACTTGTATCAACTTTTGTTTTTTGAATATTACTATTTCATGTCATAGTAGAATATACTTCTAATACTTTTATATATACTGATTGTCATATTTAATTGTATTTTTTCTTTTATTGTTACATCACTGGTGTTTCTTCATGCTTTATTCTGTACTATGTACATAGTTATCAAATTGTATGTATTTATGCTTTTTAATTAAATCAATGCAACAGCTTTATTTGACATTGTTTAACTCTCTGAAGCTTTTATATACACACACGCACACACACACACACACACACACACACACACACACACACACACACACACACACACACACACATATAATGTGTGCATATAGCTATGTAGATGTGGATACTCAATGTTAAATATAGATATATATGGAAAGAAAAAAACATCAACAGAAAATATAACCCTGGGATTCCACCCGTGTCCCCTGCTGGACAGGAGCATTGGGTACTAACTTGTCTAAACATGGGCTAAACTCTTGGCTAGGCTTACAAAGGCCTCAGGGCCAGTAGCCTAGTAACCTCATATGATCCTATGATCAAAATACCAATTAAGGGTTACAGCAGTCAAGTTTGTTGAATGTAGGTAGGTGATAAGTTTGACCACTTAATCCCCTGACTCTACGATTTTTTTAACTTATAGATGGTAAAAGTCTCTAAGGAGGTATTTCTATATGTAAAAAATCTCTAGATCCTAAGGTAGGTGAAGACGTAGTGAACATGGACTTTATTAGAATTAGTGATTTTTTTCTGTCTAAGGACTGTTACTCACCTTTTGAGGAGAACACTTCCCACACAGACCTTTCTTAAAATAGTAAAGTATGTCAGAAGCTGACAAATAAGAGTGGGAGTGAATAGCTCATACAAGCTCAAACATTCTGGGAGGGTAATGGCAGTCTTATCTCAATTCCTATGAAAGACAGAGAAAGGGGGAGAGAGAGAGAGACAGAGACAGAGACAGATATATGCATGGCATGTAGCATATGGCCTGGGGATGTGCTCTTGTCTCTGTTAAGCTGCATCCATGCATTAGCCAGCCTAGAACATATGCAGGAATGCACACACTTACATGGGAAGTCATAGCAGCCTCTTGCTTCTAGAAGTACAAATGTCAGCTATCACAGCAGGCTGGGAACAGAAGATGGAAAATCCCTCATAGCTAACTAAAAAAATAACCCTGTCATGACTGGCTGTTGCCTCTGTGATTGGGAATGAATTGGCATGGTCATTGTTGGGTTAGACAGTTGGTAGGCAGAGAGACATAAAAAGCAGAAATAATGAACATTTTTAAAATGAAGTTGTCTTTAAAAAATATCCCTTTTTACCTTTAGCATATTTACTAACAGGTTTTTGATTGTTCAAATGAAATGGGTCCCTTTTTATTTCTCCCAATAGATACTGAACAAGTAATGTCTAGCAAGCCAAATAAAATGAATATAACAGCACAAGTACCCTATATCATGACTGACCTGTCCTCTTCATCATGAAGCTGGGTCAACATCTGCAAGCTTTTATTCTTTCACTGCCTAAATGGTAAATGTTGATAGTCCGGAAATAATTTGACAGTGTTTTCTAGGTGTTAGCTTAGAAACATCTGTTCTTTAAATTTATTGTATTGCCTAATCAGCCTGTCAAAGGCTGTTTACAACTAGTACTGCTGTACCTGGAGTAAAGAAAGGAAAAGAGTTTTGCATTGAGGCTCATCTGTTGCAGCTTTGGAGGTGCACCTGACAACCTCCCTAGCCATTGCTTTTCCCTTAGCATCTGAGTTTCAGTGCTAAATTGGGGGAAAATCTAGAGCACCCTGCAATATTTTCCATTACATGTCATTTACATCCTGTGGCTCTTATTGCTATAGTTAGGCATAGGAGAGCTAGCCCTTAGTCTCTTATTCTCAACATAGGAGGGACCCAAAGACAACTAAAGATGGTTGTCTTCTATTCAGTTAATTTTAAACATAACATATGAAAATGTGCAATATCTTTGAATGTAACATCATCTCAAAGGATGATATTTTCTGTTCATTGGGGGGGGGGGGGTCCATTCCATTTTTCTAAGGATCTCCTCTTCATTTCAGCTTATCTTGCTCACATTTAAGTCCCTGGTGACCTCTGTAGAGTAAGAAACTCCCCATGAGAAAGAGAACAGCAGGCTCTGGACCTTAGGAGGCACAGATTTTCTTGTCACAATTAATGACTTACATATATTGATCCTAATAGGCAACGCCCTCCCTAAATGCCTTCAGTTTGTGCCAAACCAATAATATTAATTATATCCATGTGATACCTCAGAACTAAAATTAGGTAGTCAGCAAAAAGCATTACCTCACAGATGTGCTGCATTGCTCAGCACCAACCAATATGAATGCAACTGCATCTTCAAAAGGACCACTAAGGGATATATAGCTAAAAACGTCTGACAAATGCTGGTACTGTAATGTCAATGTAAACTAAATCATCCAGGATATTTTCACCTACTACTGTAGTTACATTACTGCATAATAGGTAGTTCCACATTGTGACAAATTAGTCCTTGATATACATATATATATATATATATATATATATATATATATATATATATATATATATATATATATATATATGCTGGTGAGTATCAGATATGCCTGTTTTCTCAAATTCTTCCCAGTAAGTGTGTTTTTTTAGGACTAGACACTTCATGATGTTCCCAGTACTACTCAAAAAGTTGATTGGTCTATGACTATTGTTTTTTTCTCTTGTATTCCATCCTTTAAATATCGAATTAATAACTGGAAACATCCAGTCATCTCTTATCTCAACATTTTTGCAACAGGCACTAAAACTATAATACAGACGTTTTGACAGGGAATGCCTTACTATTTTAAATCTCTGTGATGACATCCTTTGGCTCAATTCACCCTACCAAGTTTTGTAACAGGATCCTAATCTCTCACTCTAAAACTGAATTCCTCTACCCCTTTCCCCTTCCTTATAAGTTAAGTTATTCTCCTTAAAGCAAACACCCAGTGAGGCTGGTTTGTTCTCTTTCCTAATGTGCTTTAAAAACATTTTATTTTCCTGATAATTTTCACTAGCTCTTACTCATACTTTTGTTGATCACAGTTTCCACTGGATTTAATGCTTTTCTCAAATTTGTTAATCTTGGGCGGCCATGGTAGTGCAGTGGTTAGTGTTGCCACCTCACAGCAAGAGGTTCTCCAGTTCAATTCTCAGCTGGGGTGTCTTCTGTGCAGAATTTGCATGTCCTCCCTGTGGTCATATGGGTTTCCTCTGGGTGCTCTGGTTTCCTCCCAAAGACATGCTGTAGCTGGATTGGACACTCTAAATTGGCCCTAGGCATGAGTGTGTGTGTGTGTGTGTGTGTGTGTGTGTGTGTGTGTGTGTGTGTGTGTGTGTGTGTGTGTGTGTGTGTGTGTGCCTTCTGTGGAAGGTTGGGTGCTGGGCTGGCAACTCAACACTGTAAAAACTCCACTGCCAATCATGAGCGGACAGGTGATCTGCTGTGGTGACCCCTAACTGGGGAAAGCCAAAAGAAAATCAAATTTGTTAATCTTAGCATTTAACAACCTCTTTCTTCTTATCTTCTGTTTTTTAGCATTTTGTTTATGGTCTTAATCAAGTGCCAGGTCAATTTATTAATATTTCAGGTAGAGAGAAACATTTCTTCTTGGTACTGTTCTTATTTTTCTGAATTTTCATTTCCTATCGGCATCTTTATTAGCTAAAAGTTCTTCCCAGGAAACCATATTTGATATTTTTCTGCTTTCTTAGAATTTGTAATTAGGTGTCACTCTTTCATAGATTCATGGGTAGGTTCTAGGCTAGCTACTCTTGTGTGTAATTTTAAGCCTAGCCAGTTTTCTCAAGGGTGAGGATCAAACTTTGTGCTTGTGAGGTAAGCACTTTAACCATTATGCCAACTGCCGCATAACTACTATGCCACCCCCCTCCCCCCAATTTTCAAGCAAAGTGCTATTAGTGATATTAGAATTTCTTCTATATAGCACTCAGGATAAAATTATTCAAGTAACTGATTCTAAATGCGTACTTTACTTGAACATTTTACTAACCATCACTTTTACCTTTATGTTCATGGTTCTTTTTCAGAGGATGCTAATGATGTTAGACTTGTGATGTATGCCCTGATTTTCAGTGCTTTTATATTTATGGTTAGCCTTTACTCTAAGAATCATAGGATTAGGCTTGACAATGAATGTGATCTGATCTGCCTCATTTAAAAGCAACCTGTAGACAACAATGCTCATAAAAAAGTCTGGTTTACCATGGTGAGGGGGACAACAGACAAAAAAAAAAAGTGGGACACGTTTCTTTCATACATAATGTAAACCATTGAGAGAAGGAACAGAAGATTTGTGGATATCACTAGGATGGAAGGAAGAATGTAGGACATATTTGTGTATAGCACTAAGATGGAAGGAAGAATGGAGGACATATTTCTGGATAGTCCTAAGATGGAAGGAAGAATGGAGGACATATTTGTGGATGGCACTAATAAGGAAGGAAGAATGGAGGACATATTTGTGGATAGCACTAATAAGGAAGGAAGAATGGAGGACATATTTGTGGATAGCACTAAGGTGAAAGGAAGAATAGAGGACATATTTGTGGATAGCACAAATAAGAAAGAAAGAATGGAAGACATATTTGTAAATAGCACTAACATGGGAGGGATAATGTAGGTTTTGAGAAGGCTAACAATGTTATGGCATTTAAATCTTTTCTTACTGAAGGATAGGAGGGGAGGGAGAGACAGGCACATAAAACAAATGAAGGGCAACATGATCCCACAGAGCTTAAGAAAACCAGAGAAAATAGGAGTAGGCATGCCTGCTACATTAAGGGTATCACATTCATGACAGATATTAAAAAATATTTATTCATGGGAAGAACTGAGGATGAATAAAACAAATTACTTAAGCAGTAGATTGAAAGACAACAGAGTCCTTTGAAACATGGGATGGGTGGCGAACTAACAGAAAGAAAATAAGAGGGACAACTAAAAAAGCTAGCTACAGAAATAGGGCAGATTAGATAATCAAATTGTCTTTTTCTGCTGATACAAGTATGTACTATAATGTTGAATATCTGTGGAGAATCCCCATTCAAGGGTTTGTCACTGAATTTCAAGACACATTTAATGATACATTCCTGACCTAGCTCAAGTTATACACCAATTATAGAAGCCATCAGCAGTAATTTCAGAGGCTACACTTCTTACTCTCTTATTTTCTATTTTATTTTCTGACAAAGCCAAAGAAGATTTAAGACATCATTGCAAAGTGAAGTTACACCACTCCTAACAGAATTTTTTTCCTGCTTCTTCATACTGAATTAAGCCAAATTTAAAGTGACAGTCATCTCAAAATAAATGAACCCATGGAAGGTTCAAGAGGCTTGTCTTTCCCTAACACAAAAATGTTTTTTTTTATATTTTTACTGTTTTCTGATTGTTGCTTTCATGTTAATTACCTTGATGCTTGTGACTTGGTTATTTTGGGATTTTTTTTTTTGGGGGGGGCTTATCTACAGGTGGTCAAGGCAAAATTCCTTGAGTGTCAGTTGCCCAAAAAAAAAAGATGCCAAGGAACATTACACTGACTGCTGTTTACATAATAGATCATTGCCAGTGTAATTTCCAAGTGGGAACTTGAAGAGGAGTGATTTCTCCTAAAGAATGAAATCATTACATTTCCTTCTTTAGGAGAAATCACTCCTCTTCAAGTTGGCGTGACATTGGAGTTGATATATAGATTTGAGGAATGTGGGGGGCTTGCCTGCCATATTGGAGGGTGTGGGGAGGCTTACACCTCTGCAAAAATGCTTAAAGTTAATTTTTCACCTTTCTGTATTTCATACGTTATTTTTCAGTGCTTCAGATGACCAATGTTTTGCAGTTGGGAGATCCATAGTAAAACCTTTTTATTGACATGAAGACTACCAACCTAGTTATAAATAAAAAAAGTAATTCTTCTAGAAATTGCATGCAACTTTTATTGCCCCTTAAAATGGTATCCTTTCCTGTACTATATATTTTTTTAAGTTTAAAGAAGCAGACTGCTAAACATTTTTGTTGACTGTCACTGCTGTGAACTTTTCCCATATCTTGCCTTCAGTCAGTTTGGTATCTATAAAATATTAAAGCTTTATGCTTCCCTTTCTACAGCATCATGGATTACCTCTGACAAACGGTATATATTTATCCAGTGCGGTTACCTGGTCAATTTCTCTGCATTTTGTTTGCTACAAAGGGAAGGCTGTGCATGTCTTATTTTTGTACCTCATCTAAGAAAGCAAACAGGAACAGAAGCAAAGTGAAACAGAACAAGATTAAGCCGTTGCTGGTATTTTAGTATCTGTTTACTCAATATTTGAAGAGCACATCCATTCTGCATGTGATATAGCATTTTATAATGTCAGCAAACAAAATGAAAATTGAAAAGCTAACAAAGTACACACGCAATGATATTCAAGGTCATGTAATACAAAGAATATGAATAAGAAATTATGTAGGGTGGGTCATGTGATTCTTTCTTTGTTGACAAAGACCATGTTTGCACAGCCTGGGCAAGGAACAATCTGGACAGAGTATGTCAATAACAGATAAACCCTCTGTCTGAGCAAGCAACGTTTATTTATAGGCCATCAACTAAAGAAGTTCTCCAAACACTTGCACAAGGAATATGCAGGCCAGCTGAACAGCAAGGTAATGATAAGGTAATTAAGTGAAAACATTATGTAAAATAGGAATACGGACTCAGTGACCCAGCCTGAAGAGCAGTAAAAAGGAATAACTACTTTAAGTATAATAAAGCAAAAATTGTATTTAAAAACTAGAGACACAAGAGAAGTTATCAAGAAAATGATTAAGCTTATCAAAATATTTTCCTCTTTTCATGTACTAAACACACTGTCATTGGCAGGAATGTTACAAAGAAGCCCTTTAACATCACCCAAAAGTATTAAAACAAGCTATACTCAGAGTGATATCTTTATTTCTTGAAGGAGTTTATGTTCAGCACCGGAAATTTAAAACAAACTGAGCTTTCACTTCAGATAAGTAGGTTCTACTTCTATGAAGCCAGCCAAAGCTAAATTACTTTATGTTTGTCGTAAAAATTTTTACAGGTACTTTGTTTTCTGTAATGTGTTGAAGTTTCACGAATCATACCTTGATTTTCCATGTGGTTTTCCCAGTTTAGATACAGTGGAAGAAACTGAAGTTCACAAACATCATGAATCAAGTCTGTTCTGTTGAGTGTGAGTGCTACACAAGGAAGCTACAGTTCATAAACGCTGATTAGAACAGAACCAGACAGAGCAATGCAAAACTGGCTCAGGATGCAATACAGCAAATAATACCTGGTCAGAGGTACAACTCAGTTCATAGACTAGGTGAATAAACATGAGGACAACACGCTTTTTAAATTGTGTTTACAGAAGCAAAAGTAGAAATTTGTTACACGTGACGAAACAGTTTGGGTGAATGTTATATAGTATTACTGCAGAGTCTGAATAAAGGTGAAAATAGCAAGCAATGGGTGATAAAGCCACAGACCCTTCAAGCCCATCCTTGTCATGATGCTGCAGGGAAAATAAAGCTTTGTTTTTCTAACAGACAGTACAGGAAGAAGAATGCTCTGCTGTACAGGATATTACGCATGCTACGTGGACCAGCACAAAGGGAGATTTGGTGGCACATCCCAATAGAAAGAAAAGTGTCTACACTCCTCTGCATTCTGGCCAGTAGGGCATTCCAGAGGCCAAAGCAGGTCATTACACATGTCTTCCAGGTTTCAGAATCTGGATTCAATTATACTGACCTTATCTATATGCTAGCATACGCAGCAATGCACATTGTACTCTTTAATACTCCCACAGCTTGGATATCCACATCACCTCTCTATAAGGTATAAGGTATAGCACAGTCCACTTGCTCCACTGGGTTTCTGGGGCTTAGGGAACCATCAACAGGTGGACATTAACTGTACACATGGAAAAACTAAAACGCAACAAAATAAACTAACCTTCAGGCTGGGCACAAGAAAGGTAAGGACAATGATTCCGGGCCTTACAAGAGATCTACAGAACATCAGTGATCCTTGGAAGATAGCAGCAATTAACAATGAGCTAAGCAGACTGCAGATGGACGTTGTGGTCCTCTAGGAAACAAGGCTGTCACCCTCTGGTTGTCTAAGGGAGAAGGACTTAACTTTTTTCTGGCACAGGAAGCTACCAGATGAACAAGGAAACACGGTGGTAGTTTTCCAATCAGAAACAAACTTGTTGTCTTAGTCAGCTGAGAAAATTCTGAAAATTCAGTTACAAATACAAGTGGGCATAGTAAACATCTTCAGTGTCTATGACTAAGTTCTTCCCACAAAGTTAATGACAAGTTCTATGATGAACTTAGCACTGCCATCAGCGAGATCCCTTCCCATAAACTGCTATTCATTGATATGTTGCAAAGGTGTGCATCTCTCTCCCTGTCTAAATATATATGACATATGCCTGAGAACCACAACACCAACACACTAAATCCTGAAAACAGAAATCCTAGAGGATAGTCTGAAACAGATTCTTGAACATTTTCAGGCTCTTCTACCAAATAACTATTTCTGCAACATTTATATTCAGAACAGATAATGTTACAAAACCACAAGCTAGTGAAGTTATAATCTTAAACTTCTGAAATGTTTAAAAAGTAAATAACTTCCTCTACATGCCAGGTGTTACTATGCCAGCTTGGCTTACTGTCTGTGCAGATAAGTTTAGAAATACAAAAAGTACTAGTAGACAATGTGATGACCGTGCCCTGGCCCAGCAATCAAGAAGCCTCAATCCTCACCACTAACACCAGGGAGGTTGTCTCTTAGAAGAGAGGAAAGGATATCTAATATACACAGTAAAGTACAATTTCCCTTAAGTGCACACAGAGATCACAGTCAGTCTGAGGCTGGTTGCTCCCTTGCTCACCATGTCCCCAATAAGATTCCCCACTGGCACAGCTATAGGGCCCAGATCTCAGCCTAGCTGGGCAAGCTAAAACCTCCAGTACCCTCTCTGTCCAACCAGTGCATCGTGTCCCTGCCAAGTAGCTGACACACCACACACATACTTTGAGATAAGTATTTATACAACTTCACAGACACTCCTGGGAAAGGCTGACACAGATTCTCCAGCTGTGCCCTTTAACCCAGATCATATGGTAGTAATCCCTGCCAACACCCAGCTAATAATATCAGTTACTAAAAGGCCCTTAAAAGGGTGTCCAATTACTACTGTGCACTATTATTATCCAGTGGTAATGTGACTATTCAGCCTAGGCTTATTGGAAGGGCTGCCTTAGACAGTAAACTCTATAAATATATAATGTACTCTAAAGCATAATTCATCTCTACATAAACCAGCCACAGGTAGAAGGTTTTTAAAAATATTTAATAATAAATAATTAAAACACAAGACAAAATTACTACACCACAGAGATATCTAAGAGTTCAGAGATCACACAGAAACTTAAAATAATACAGTAGGATAAGTCTGATTTCAAAGAAAAATACCTAATTAATCTTTACTAGCTTTAACTATTCCTACAAGAAATCACAGTGCTAGAAACTTACATGTGAGCTTAGGCACAGTGCTGAGTTAGATATCCAAGATCAAATTGCTTCCAGTCTCTTGTGAGAAATAGTATTTAAACATTACTAACAAACATGTATCTAAGGCCTTCCCAAATTACATAATTTTTGACACTTAGTCTGGAGTTCTCAGGCCACAAACTGCATTATTTAGCAATCTAACACCTGCTCAGAAACTTACAGCAATATAAGTCATTTCACATGTATAGTCTAACAGAACCCAGAGCAATAAATCACATTCCACATCTAAATTTTGGTCATAAACTTTAGCCTTAAAACAATGGGCATGACACCTTCATCTAGATGCACTGGAGCCGAATTCTAACATGAAAGGGTCACAACATGCTTCACTGGGCCAGTAGAGTGCAATATTGTCACATATTTTGTAGTTCCACATTTCACAATATTCTTTTACACTCAAGAAAACATGCCTGTATTTTACATTTATTTACAAATGCCAGAATTATATATCAAAGTCTATTTGACTAGGCTGGCAGCCTTCTCCCATCTCTCCCCAATCATCACATCTCTTCCCCCTGGGGAACTCAAGCAAGTTTTTCAAGTGCCCCTTGAGAAACATTGCTTGAGAGTGTCAGGTCTATCTCGGTGCACCTCACCCCATTCCCTGTCTTGAGAGCCCATCTGCATTGGCATTGCTACTCCCACTGTGGTGCTGCACTGACATATCATATGCCTGCAACTCCAGACTCCATCTTAGCAACTTGGCATTTTGCTGACTGTCTCTGTTTAACCATGTTAGAGGGTTGTGATCTGTAATCATAGTGAATTTTCTTCCATACAGATAAGGCTGAAGTTTTTGTATTGCTCACACTATGGCTAGATATTCCTTTTTGACTGCTGCATAGCATTCCTCCCTGGGTTGGAGCCTACAACTGAGATAAACCACTGGGTGCTCTTCTCCCTCTGAAGAAATCTGGCTAAGTACAGCTCCCACCCCATAGTTTGAAGCATCCACCTACACAACAAAGTCTTTGCTGTAGTCTGGACTGGCTAACACAGTGGGTCCTCCCAAAACTTCCTTAAGCTTCTGAAATGCCTGCTCACATCCTGGGTTCACACTACCTTATCTGGCTTGTTCTTCCGTGTCAGGTCTGTGAGGGGAGCAGCTATGGTACTATAATTGGGAACAAACTTTCTGTAGTACCCTGCTGTCCCTAAGAATGCCCTCACCTGCTTTTTGGTAACAGGTGCATGCCATGCCTGAATAGCTTCCACTTTGGCAGGTTCTGGCCTTATCTTACCACTCCCCACTCTATGTCTTAGGTAGGAGACTTCTGTCATACCCACCTGACATTTGCTCAGCTTAATGGTCAACCCTGCCCTCTGTAGTCTGCCCAGCACCTCCCTAACATGCTGAAGGTGATCTTGCCAGGAATGGCTGTAGATAGCAATATCATCCATGTAAGCAAGGGCAAACCCTCCTGCTCCTGCTAAGATATGATCTACCAGCCTCTGGAAAGTCGCTGGGGCATTCTTCATCCCAAAGGGCATCTTTGTGAACTCATACAAGCCAAAAGGAGTCACAAAGGCCGACTTCTCTCTAGCACTGGAAGTCAAGGGCACTGGCCAGTAACCCTTGGTAAGATCAATACCCAGCTGCTCTAGGGCCTCATCTGTCCTAGGCATGGGGTAAGCATCTAACTCTGTGTGACTATTTAATTTCCTGTAATCCACACAGAACCTGGTGCTGCCATCCTTCTTTGGCAACAACACCACTGCTGAGGCCCAGGGACTGTTGGACTCTTGAATCACCCCCAGTTCCAACATCTCCTGTACCTCCTCCCTCAGAGTCTGTTTGACTCTCTCAGGCACCCTATAAGGGGTTTGCCTAATAGGCCTTTGGGGTCCTGTATCCACCTGGTGCTGCACCAGGTGGGTGCTCCCTGATTTCCCGGTGAACATGCCCCCAAACTCCTGCAACACTGCTCGGATTTCTCGAACCTGGATAGGAGATAGCTGCTGGGCATTGCTACTCCTTCCACCGAGGTGTCAGCCCGAGCTTCACTGAAAAGATCAGTCCCCAGATCTCCTTCAGACTCCTCCTGCAATCCACTGCAAATGCTCAGCACAAGGACCTCCCTATCATGGTAAGGTTTCATCATGTTAACATGGTACAATTTGTACCGCTGCCATCTGCCTAGCACTTCCACCATGTAGATAACATCACTTACCTTTCTTACCACCTTGTAGGATCCCTCCCAAGCTGCTTGCAGCTTGTTGTGTCTGACAGGAATGAGAACCATTACCTGCTGCCCCATAGCATATTCCCTAGCTCGAGCATTCCTGTCATACCACACCTTTTTCTGCTGTTGGGCTTCTGCCAGGTTCTCCTGGGCCAATTCCATGAGTTCCCTGAGCCTTGTCCTGAGGTTCAGGACATATGCCACAACAGAGTCCTTGTGAGACTCACACTCACCTTCCCACTCATCTCGAATTAAATCTAGAGGTCCCCTCACCTTATGCCCATACAGCAACTCAAAGGGTGAAAAACCTGTGGATTCCTGGGGAACCTCTCTGAAAGCAAACAACAGATGGGGTAAATATTTGTCCCATGCCCTCTTAAACTGATCTGCAAATGCCCGTAGCATGGACTTGATTGTAGAGTTTAACCTCTCAACAAGACCATTTGTCTGGGGATATAGGGGGTGGTCTTCATGTGCTTCGCCCCACAGGACTTCCATAGACAAGCCAGCAGATCTGACATAAAATTGGCCCCTCTGTCAGACAGTATTTCCTTTGGGAAACCTACCCTGCTGAAAATCTCTAGCAAAGCATTTGCCACCTTCTCGGCCTCAATGGAGGACAAAGCCACTGCCTCAGGGTATTGTGTAGCATAGTCTACAATCACTAGGATATACTTTTTCCCTGTGGAATTTGGGGTACTCAGAGGACCCACAATATCCATAGCTACCCTCTGAAATGGCTCCTCAATCACAGGCAAAGCCATCAAAGGAGCTCTCACCTTGTCTCCTAACTTGCCTACCTTTTGGCACTGCTCACAGGTCCTGCAGTACCCCGTTACATCTCTGGAAATTCCAGGCCAATAGAAGTTTTGCATAATATGCCTCTTTGTATGTTTTATGCCCATATGACCTGCAAAGGGAATATCATGGGCTATGGCTAGAAGTGCCAGACGGTAAGCTCTAGGCACTACTAACTGCTGTACTCTCTCACCTTCTAGCCCACCCTCAGGGGTCCACTCTCTGTACAGTAGCCCTTTGTTCCAGTGTGCAGATTCCCCCTTCCCTTAAGAATCAGGTATCTCCCAAGCTAACTGCCTCAGTCCTTGCAGTGTAGAGTCTGAGAGCTGAGCCTGTCTCAAGTCTCTCCTTGTAACCCTTCCCAGCTCCTTTTCCACAGGAAGTCTGGCATCCTCTGCAGCAGTGCCTCACTGTCAGCCTGGGTACTACTACTCACCTCTACCTTCGCAGTCAATCTGTCCAAGGGACCATCAGTACCCACAAGCAGCTGTGGCTCACCTTCAGTCTCACTGCTACAGAGCAGCTCCCTCCCTGAAGTAACCACCTCAGCAGTCCTGGCTGCAAGTGTGCAGTCTGTCTGGGTCTCCCCCAGGCTACCAGACTTACATTCTTGTCTCCAAGCCTGACTGTGTGTAACTGCACAATCGCAGGGTACTGCACTATCAAAATCATTCCCTATCAGGACATCTGCAGGTATATCCTCAAACACACCTACTTGCTGGCTTCCTTTTCCACCCTCCCAGTCAAGGTGAACCCTAGCCAAAGGTATTTGGAATGGGATCCCTCCTAAAGCCCTGACTGGAGTAGACTGCCCAGGCAAGTAGTGCTCCTCTGTAACCAGTGCAGGCTTTACAGTGGTTATAGCAGAGGCTGTGTCTCTCTTAGCAATGGCCTCTTTGCCATTCACTACAATAGGATATAACTTCTGGTGGTAGTTTGGTACCCTTATTGTCCCAAGACAACCTACTGTTGGCATTTTGTCTTTCCCACTTACTGGCTCCCTCACAGTTGGTTCCCCATCTTGCCTCCATGGACATCTGTATGCCACATGGCCCCACTGGTTGCATTCAAAACATTTAACCCTAGCTCCTGGACGTATATCTTGACTAGTGGCTTCCCCTGCTACTGGTGGATTCTGTTGGGGCAGTCTGTGCTGCCCAACATAGGTTCCTTTAGTCCAATGAGCAGTACTGGGGGTCCCTTTCCTGTGCAGGGCTGCCCGGCTTGCTAGGTATAGGTCTCCCTTCTTCCCCAACTCCTCTGAAGTAGCACACTGTCTATCAGCTAACCAGATCCTCATGTCCTCAGGCAAAGTGCTAAGGGCTTGTTCCTTCACCAAAAGGTCTGCCAGTCCTTCAAAAGTAGTTACCTGACATCCATTCACCCAGATATGAAAATAAGTGCTCAGTTCAACAACATATTCACATACATTTTCATCTGCCTTGTGTCTATGCTCATGAAACTTTTTCCTATACATTTCAGGTTTTAGCTTAAAACATTCTAAAGAATGTCTTTGCACAGCAGTATAATCAAAACAGTCAGTGTCATGCATTTTTCTAAAGAAGTTACAGTTTAGCATGGAGTAAGGGGGTCGGGAACCGTACCCAGAGCCCTTGGTCAACTTCATACTGTTTACATACCCGCTCATACATATGAATTAAGCTATGAAAATTATCCCCCTCTTTAAACTGTGGAGGAAATGTACTGACCTTTTGTGCTTCTGGGGTCCGGTTACTCCCTTCCCCATTACCTCTATGACTCTGGCGAAGAGTCAGCATTTCCCTCTCATGCCTCTTCTGCCATTCATTTTCCTCAGCTTGTAGACTCCTCATTTTCTCGACTGCTTCTAGTTCCATACGCCTGGCCTCCAACTCAAGTCTCTTTAGCTCCAGCTGGATTTTTAAGTCCACTGCAGAAAGGTTGAGCTGTCCATTCTCTGAGGATATTGTATCTTCACTGTCAGTCTGATTGTCCTCCAGGTTGCTGTTTTCTGATGCAGCTGTAACCAAGGCTGCAATCAGGTCTGCCTTAGTCAGGTTTCCATGCACCAGTCCCCTAGCCTGGCACATCTCCGTCAGCTGGCTCCTTGTCAGCTTTCCATACTCTTCTGCTGACATGTTGCCTGCTCACCCTGACTAACACTAAGCTAACAAAAGAAAGAAAACAATTGTGATCTGAACTCTGAGTATACACTGCGTGGCTGTTTTAGAGTGCAAAACACTTTTAGAGATCACTGTACATAAGCTACAGGAATTCGCTCTACCCACAAAACTACAAGCCAATTAGTATGTGAAGTAGATCCCACCACTGCCAAACACTTGTGACGACCATGCCCTGGCCCAGCAATCAAGGAGCCTTAATCCTCACCACTAACACCAGGGAGGTCGTCTCCTAGAAGAGAAGAGAAGAAAGGATATCTAATACACACAGTAAAGAACAATTTCCCTTAAGTGCACACAGAGATCACAGTCAGTCTGGGGCTGGTTGCTCCCTTGCTCACCAGGTCCCCAATAAGACTCCTCATTGGCACAGCTATAGGGTCCAGATCTCAGCCTAGCTGGGCAAGCTAAACCCTCCTGTACCCTTTCTGTCCATCCAGTGCATTGTGTCCCTGCCAAGTAGCTGACACACCACACACACACTTTGAGATAAGTATTTATACAACCTCACAGACACTCCTGGGAAAGGCTGACACAGATTCTCCAGCTGTACCCCTTTACCCAGACCATACAGTAGTAATCCCTGCCACCACCCAGCTAATAATATCAGCTGCTAAAAGCCCCTTAAAATGGTGTCCAATTATTACTGTGCAATATTATTATCCAATGGTAATGTGACTATTCAGTGTAGGCTTATTGGAAGGGCTTAGACAGTAAATGCTATAAATATATAATGTACTCTAAAGCATAATTTATCTCTACATAAACCAGCCACAGATAGAAGGTTTTTAAAAATATTTAATAATAAATAATTAAAACACAAGACAAAACTAGTACACCACAGAGATATCTAAGAGTTATAAGATCACACAGAAACTTAAAATAATACAGTAGGACAGGTCTGATTTCAAAGAAAAATACCTAATTAATCTTTACTAGCTTTAACTTTTCCTACAAGAAGTCACAGTGCTAGAAACTTGCATGTGATCTTAGGCAAAGTGCTGAGTTAGATATCCAAGATCAAAATGCTTCCAGTCTCTTGTGAGAAATAGTATTTAAACATTACTAACAAACATGTCTAAGGCCCTCCCAAATTACATATTTTTTGACATTTAGTCTGGAGTTCTCAGGCCACAAACTGCATTATTTAGCAATCTAACACCTGCTCAGAAACTTTCAACAATATAAGTCATTTCACATGTATAGTCTAACAGAAACCAGAGCAATAAATCACATTCCACATCTAAATTCTGGTCATAAACTTTAGCCTTAAAACAATGGGCATGAAACCTTCATCCAGATGCACTGGAGCCGAATTCTAACATGAAAGGGTCACAACATGCTTCACTGGGCCAGTAGACTGCAATGTTGTCACATATTTTGCAGTTCCACATTTCACAATATTCTTTTACACTCAAGAAAACATGCCTATATTTGACATTTATTTACAAATGCCAGAATTATATATCAAATTCTAATTGACTAGGCTGGCAGCCTTCACCCATCTGTCCCCAGTCGTCACAGACAAAATGCTAAACTCATTTCCCCTACTAGGCTGATTGGCCATTACTCCAGCATCTTCTCTCTCAACTCCCTAGTCCATGCAGAATAAATAATATGCAAATATATCTCTTACATTAAGATAATGTCTCATGCTTCCTCTTTGTGTATCATTGTTAATTTTACATGTTATATAATGTCTGTGTCATACTTTTTAAACATTATTTGAAAATGTACATCCTATACCTTCTTTAGAGTGAAGTAATTTAAATATCGTTGTACATATATGTAATATTTTTTATATATTTGCTATTTTTGGTTTTATATTCCTTTGGAGCTTTTCTCCTTAGACATTTGCTGAAAAGGAACACCTTGCGCTCAGTCAGACCTTCCCAGTTAACAAACATAAAAAGGAAGTAAATAAATAATTGGAGAAAACACTGTCATTGCTTTGATTTCCCATGCACAGATTTTTGTTTTGATTCCCCATGCATGGATGATTGTTTTGATCTCCCATGCACAGATGATAGTTCTGATTTCCCATGCACAGATTTTTGTTTTGATTTTCATGCACATATGATTGTTTTGATTTCCCATGCACAGATGATTGTTCTGATGTCCCATGCATGGGTGATTGTTCTGATTTCCCATGCACAGATGATAGTTTCCCATGCAAAGATGATTGTTCTTATTCCCATGCACGGATGATTGTTTTGATTTCCCATGCACAGATGAATAAATAGTACTTACATATTCTAATCCAAAAATGCACAAGCTGAAGATTAAAGAAAATGTCTGCTTCTCACATGGAACCAAATATTTCATTTTCTAGGACATCCTGCTGCATCAGAGTTGGGATATATTATTAGTGGGGGTCTAGAAGATGCAGGATGGTTTGCTGTTCTACAAAATTGTAGTCATAGGCACTTTCTTAGTCAGTTTCATGTGTCGCTCATGTGAATTCCTTCTGCAGTGTTATGTTTGCTCTTCATTGGTTATGCAATACAAAGAAAGACAGCAGTGGTTGCATTTTACTGCAGCAGCAGTAAAGCTTTTAATTAAGTGTTTTAAAATGCTGATGGTCTCCTGTTTCAAAACTTCAACAACTATCACGCTATGGAACAGAAACTGAATGAAGCTGTGCAGAACCGCTAACCTTTCATTTTTAGTGCTCTATGCGTTTGGAATGTTATGTTTGGCAATCTGTGGTTTGGTATAATAATTGATGGATATATAGCATGCACATCCCTTGAAGGTATATGTCACTATATGATATATCATGTGCAGCCCACATAGCTAAATCTGGTAGCACATGCTAACTATAAATTTTCCTCATTATAAGTAGCAACTCTATTCATACAGTGCCAGTCAGGTAACAGAACACCTGTGCTAGAGCATGGATCCTGGATGTGGCCATAGGTACATTCAACATTCTATCCTTCTGTCTTTAGTATGCTGAAGCATCTGAGCACCAGACATTCAATATTCTGCAGCAATAAATGTTTGTACTGGTAAATGAGTGGTTACCCTAACCATACACTGATCATGATCCTCCAGACCCTGCAGACACTGCACAAGCTGAATTATTTTATCTAGCAGTGCATAGTTCATGTATAGCACTGTAAATGTCATCTTTTTATATTCAATAAAATCAGCATTCACCTTTCCTGCTTTTGTCCTGCTCCATTCTATTAACATGTTAGTTATGATACTCAGTCACCAATAGATATTAACATGCAAGTTCCAATGCTGCACAGCAGTGCACCTGGCAATAATGTGTGCTACATGGACACTTCAGTATGTATCCAGTTCACCAGAACTGACATACATCATGTTTGTTACGCCTTATGTGTACTTGCACAGGAGACGGTGCTGTTCAAATCAACAATATCATCTGAAATCCTATTGTATCTTTTTATTGTGTTTTCCTGCTGTTGAATATTCCAAAGTTTCAAAGAAGAAGTCAGCACACAAGGAGAAGAGACACCTATTCCATACATGTGGGACATCAATATTTTCCTGCCTGCAATGGCCTGTATCTCCTGTTATTTGACTGTTGTGTGTCTTACATGACTATGCAGAATATGCATGACATCACATGGTTATATGTGCAAGCTGCTATTGTATAACTCAGCAATGTTCTACAGGCTTGGTGTGCTACTCTGATCCTTGACATCTGTTGCCAGTGTGACTGCAGTTCCCATTATGCCGCAGGAATATGGTCGCTCCATTCCCTGATGTAGATTGTGTTGTATATGTGCTGAGGAAGATGATGTTACTTCTTCATGTTTGTCTGTGTGGCAACAAGTTCAACAAAGCTATCTACCTGTGGAACTACTGCTGTATCTACAAGGAAGAAGAGTGTATAATAAAGTACGGACCATCACAAAATAATACAGATGCCGTGACTGCATGTGTGTTTGTGTGTGTGTGTGTGCGTGTGCGTGTTTGTGTGTGTGTGTGTGTGTGTGTGTGTGTGTGTGAGCGCACGTGTCAGAGCTGCAGAAATTAGTACCTGCTCCATGTGTTGACTTTAGTTACCTTGCTGCAATACCATCAACAAAGTGCTGCCATCAACAAGATATCATTGTAATAACATAGACATGCAGTAAAACAAGCAAATTCAATTGTTATATATGATATCTGTGTTATCTTCTGTTGAAAACTTGCTTATACCCTCCACAAATGTCTGTGAAATTTAACTTCCTATTGAAATTCTAAAGCTCATAAAAGCAGGCCCGAAAAACATTTCAAAAACACAGAACAGTCAATATTGAGCATCATTTTTCTCCTTTAAAGTTGTTTGATGGGCAGGGCAAGCCCCACCCCAAACTTACCTATACCAACTCCGCCATACCTCAGGGAAAAGACAAAGAAAGAGAAGAAAGAGCAGTGCTGGATTTCATATATATAAGATGGCATTTTTAATCATTCAGCCTCGGCATTCCATAACTCACATTAATGAGTCTCAGAATACCAAACATTTACTATGAAATTCACTCAGCACCTAGATACTAACTGATAAATTGCTGTCCAGGTGTTTTTATGCTGTTGAGACAGAAGACTGATGTTATGTACACATACAGACACACACACACACACACACACACACACACACACACACACACACACACACACACACACACACACACACACATTGAGATTTGTGTATGATTGTGAAACTCTCGTCTAGTCAGACTGTAACAAATCTGAATTACATACAAGCCTCTTAAAATTTGTAAATGTTTTCACTCAGGGGTAAAGGTACAGGGCTAAACATGAAATGTGAACTGTGAAAATGTGTTTTAAGACTTTTGCTTGTTTTTCTGTATAATGTATAAATAGTATATAAGGTCTACAACTGTGCTTGCAGCTGTGACCCTCTGAAAAGTATGACAAATGCATACAGAGTGTATAACAGATATACCAAAAATTATAAAAGAAAATGGAAGTTTTGCCGTTCTTAGCTCTAAGGAGTAAATTGAAAGACTGTGAATTTCTCTTCATAGGAATGACAGCTGCGTGAGTATGTAATTGCTTGATCTGAATCTGTAATTAACTTCATCTGTTGTTCCTTGGTGGGGTTATTTGCCAAAAGGAGGAAAAACAAACCCATTAACTAATGCAGCACATAAATGTTTTTCCATGATATTACCTTATGGAAAATTTCCAGAAAGTATTATGGACTGTGGTTCACTGAGGGTAAAAGGGTTTAAATGAATGGCTTAATAGTAGGACTTCTACTGTGGAATCATTACAAGCCATCCTCCCAGGGGATGAATGGAATGACCTCTCACCAGAGAATACTGAACTGGCAGCAATCATTTTTGCTGAGTATGGAACACCTTGCTACTCTGTGCCAATGAGTTCACTTCTGCATTTGTGTCTCTGCTTGCTATGTTCTGAAAATCCAAATAATGTAGACAGGTCCCAATTATATATAGCGAGGGAAAATTTGCCTGGTTACACAAATTGCTCATCCTATCTGCATATTCAGCATTTAACTCTATGGTCCAGCTTCTTCTCTTTAAGTAAGTTATTTTTATTTATTCAACATTAAAAGCTTGTGCCTGATGTATTTATTCACTTATTTACTAACTGATAAAAGAGCACTTATTGTGAATGGTAACTAACTGGGGCATCTTATTCTGACTGACCAGACTGCTCTGTTATACTTTACCACGTGTATTTATTTACTTGGCCTATTCTTTAAGAGTGGGACACTGTCAAGGTTCTCTTGTCAGGCAGGCTGAAGTGGTGGTGGTGGTGAGTTACACTAGACCAGCTTAAAAAGCTGTTGTTGTTGTTTGTCTTTTGGCTTTTCCCGGTTAGGGGTCACCACAGCGGAACTCTGGTCCGCTAATCATTGGCAGTTGTTTTTTATGGTGTCGAGTTGCCAGCCTGATGCCTAACCTTCAACGAAGGCACGCCCATTCAACACATGTCTTTCGAACGCCCACTTGACCGCAGGGAGGACATGCAGACTCCACACAGAAGGCACTCCCAACCCAAGCCGAGAATCGAACGGGAGAACCTCTTGCTGTGAGGCAACAATGCTACCGCTGCACCACCGTTGCTGTGAGGCAACAACGCTACCACTGCACCACCGCGGAGCCCTAGCTTAAAAAGCTGTAGTATTTGTAAATATTATTATGTTTCCCTATAACTTTGGTTGACCAAGTCCGCTGATGACTGTAAGATGAGTACTGTTATCCACCCATTTAGTACTACTAAACAACTGCAGTAAGGGCTGTAATATGCACATATCAGCTGTACTTCAAATGGTCTAAAGTTAAATGTAAAAAAGTGCAGTGTAGTAACATTCAGCAAAAAAATAAATAAATAAGCTGATCACACTTCATATTATAAATGGTATTCTCTTTAGATAAGGATGATCAGATGAGACCTAGGTTTTTATGCAAATAACTTTCTCATTCAGTCATCATGTTTCCATCATAGTCATGAAATCCTTCTATTTGGCCCAATTAATTGCCAATGGATTATCTTCAAGAACCAAAGAAGTCATTCTGCCCATTCTCTTATCAGACGTATCGTCGAATACAGTGCTACCTTTGGTATGTATAAATCAAAGCATATCACTTGACTGAAAACATCCCAAAGATTTTTAACCAATAAAATTAAAGGTCTTCAATCTTTCAACTAACCTGAAAGATAAGCATGACTGTTCTTCAGTGGCCTGCCACCTGCTCCAAGGTGATCTGTGTCTTGTTTTCTTCAACCATGAGAGACCTAATTCTATTTAACCTCCTATTTATTTGCATAACCAGTGCCTCTACAGATACCACATTAGGGACCAATGTCCACACCAAAGTGTTAACAAGACTTGCTGAAGTGTAATGCAGTGTATAAAAGTCTATGGAATAAGTTACTACTACAGCTCAAACAAAGTACTACTTTGTCTTCTTTTAAGGCTAGTCAGGATAATTGAATGGGTAGACACAAATTTACACCAGGATTAATACTTAATTTGGAAGGTAAGCAGTATTAAGAACTTGAGAAAATTGGCAAGAGTGTTTTAGATCTGTCTACTTAAAGGAGTGTATGGCTAGGCATATTATTGTCTCTGTGATCACTTGCCTAATATTATTGCTATATTCCAATACTCCTAAAATAATGTGCCTGTGTGAGTGTGTGTGTGTGTGTGTGTGTGTGTGTGTGTGTGTGTGTGTGTGTGACAAAGTAATAGTTTATTTAAAGTAGAGTTACTGTGGGAAAAGACGCACATGACGACACTAAATTCAAAGGGAAGTGTGAAAGGGTCCTGGGAAGCTAAACCCAAAAACCTGATCGGTGGGTAATGAATGTGAAGCCTATATTTCGGTGTGGATGGAGGTAGACCCATAGTGCAGAGCAATAGCAGATATGTCCTGTATGATCTTAGTCAGTTCTATAGTGATTTATTTTTCTGCACATTTTGACCTGCTTACTGTCAGTGGTGTGTATCATGAGATCATTACCCTGGTTATTATCAGTATATTTTGGCAGTGAAGAGGGTACAAGTACCATAGCCTTTGTCCACCATCATATATAAAGAAAAACAAAGAACACATCAATATGCTGCATACATGCATTCTCATGCTGCATGCATGTAAAGAAGAAATAGATACTGTGAATTCATACATAAGCATCATAATCAGCACAAAATATAATGTGAGGCCTCACCCCCACCTGCAATACAGCTTCCTAACTATCCTAAGAACCTGTACACACACCTTTCCACCCACATCCTGTGGATTCTTCTCAGTGACCTCTTGACCTTTCTACACACCTGCTTTCACATCCTGTACAGTTTCCTCATTACCTTCAGGAGCTGTTCACATACCTGCCTTCACATCCTCTTAAGCCTTTTCACTTCCCTCAGGAAATGCCCACACCATGTACAGCTCTCTAAATGACCTCAGCACCTTTCCACATACCTTACCCTACATCATTCACAAACATTTCACTGACCTCAGGACCTTACGTATCTTCTTCTACATCCAGCACAGCCTTCTCATTTACCTCAGGATCTGTATGCATACCTTTCCCTGCATTTTGCATAGCCTTTTCACTGATATCTGGACCTGTCAGTACACCTTCCCTTGTATTATGTACATCCTTCACTGCTCTCATCAAACCACCTCCCCCATAGATCCTATATAACCTTCTGACTGCCCTCAGGGGCAGTCTGTACACTTTCTCCACATTCTTCACAGCCTCTTCAGTGCACTCAGGACCTGTCTGCCCACATTCACCCACATCCTGTACAACCTTCTCACTACTCTCCAGACCTGTATACTTGCTTTCTTTCATACACTTTGCTGCATCCTCTGTGCATTCAGGTCTTGTCTGCATGCTTTCCTCCACATCCTGTACAACCTTTTCACTTCAGGACCTGTCCAAATAACTTTTGCCATATAATATACAGCTTCCTTAGAGACTTAAGGACTTTTCCACACACCTTCTTCCAGATCCTCTACAGCTTTCTCAGTACCTTCAAGGCCTGTTTGTCACCATTTACCACATAATGTATAATCTGTTATCCGCTCTCAGGGACTGTCCACATACCATCACCCATGAAATGTACAACCCCATCTCAATGTCCTCAGGACATTAGGGCCTATCATGCCTTCTCCCATATCCTATGCAGCCTTCTCAGTGACATTTGGGCAACCCCTCACACCTTCCACTGACTTTATTTGCAGCCTTTTCTCTGCCTCAGGACCTGTTCAAACACTTACCTCCTCAGATTGTGCAACTGGCACATGAGCTATATGCCTTAAGTACACTATAAGTAGCCATTGCATGGTGGTGGCCTAACTGCAGCATCTTACATAATCTAACCACTGCAGTCAGGAAGGAAAACAGATAGGTACATATTAGTGCTGTTTCATAGATTTTTTTCACAAATGAAGAAGAACCATAAGCATTGTCCAAATAAGTTGGAAAGATAAAAGACTTAATATGTTGTAAGGTAGTTACATTTGATCCCATTATATATACAGCTGGCTGCTGTGAGTGTCACATTTCATGTGGTTAGAGAGTCTCACACATCCTGATTGGGTGGCATAACCTAGTAGATAAATAACAGACATGACAGAATAGTAGAGTTCATATGTTGATATCCATATAACAACATCAATGCAAATGTTGCAGACTTTTAGAGTAAGGCTGGTCCATATCAATGATACCGTATAAGGCCCACTGTTTGCTGTTATCATCATAACCATATGCTTATGTACTGAACAGTTGATTGGTCATTTGTTATGCAGAAAGACAGGCATATCTATACTAATATCTCAAATGCATGTAGCAGGGGTGATGAACATAGATATTGCTTTTCATTTAAATTTCAACCGGTTATGTGGAGCATAACAGTGGTTGTCTGTTTGTAGGTATTAGGAGTCCAAAATGAATCCTGCCATTCTTTTGTTGATGTAGAATAAAAGAAAAAAGAAAGGAAGCTACAACTGTTTGCCATATAAAAACGTCTCCACTAATCTAATTTTTAAGGGTTGGCTGTTCATATCCTTGTCCTCTTGAATTTCTTCATTTTGGAGACTTTCAAAGTTATTCTTCATTATCATGCACAAAATAATTAAGTACTGAAGGCAAAGATTTATGGCACATATAGTGTGTCTATTCATTTCTGTAACTACATTTTCTATTACTTGAGATAAATTCTGACAGAAAAAATATTTTAACATTCATTAACATATTTTCTTCTCTCATTTAAAAGGTTCAGAACATTGAACATTAATTGTTCTTGTTCTTCTGTCAGATGAAATTCTTAGAAATAAACACATCCAGATATATACCAACAATTGTTCTTGGAGGCCTTTCTGGAATTGGCATAAACTGATGAAAGCTCTGACCCATGGTCACTGTATTAAATCAGTATATTCAGTGGAAACCAAACTGCCATTTTTCAAAATGTTGCTTTCAGCTGAGCTTTTTACCTATTTGGCCAATGGAAATGGTAGCTAAGAAATATGGCATGTTTGGGTCAACATACAATCTTTTGCAAATCTTTTTATTGCAGACATAATAACAAATTTGCTTGTATTCACATAGTAGCCAAGGCCTCATTCTACAAGAGGAGGTTTCTAACCACAGTACTTATCAATATACAACTAAATTAAAACTGTATTTTATACATAAAACTATATATTGCCCTGCATCATTCCATTGTGCAGTACAACACAGAATTAAATACTGTCTTGTGACAAGTGTAAAACAGAAGACTAACTGATTAAATTGACCCGTTCAGCTGATCATAATTTACAGTAAAACTTGTAAATATTGTTAGTAACTTAATCTGTCACTACAAATTAGTTTTTGTTGAGCATGCTCTAAGCACACTTACATGCTTTTCCCCTCTGACTCTCTACTAGTTTCTCAGACAAGGCATTTCAAATTCCCATCCACTTTGCATTGGCAACTTATAGCACCAGTCTCAGGGACTTCTTTCTCCTGGATCCCTCTTGTAGGGGGTTCTTATCAGAGCGTAGAAAGAACATCACCAACTAAATCCACACGGGGGCTCTTACCGGAGCGTAGAAAGGACATCACTGACTAAATCCACACTGTAACATTTTACAGACAAAATTATCAGCAAATGAAAAATTTTCGCACTTGCTCATTTTTACTGTTAAGTGAAGTTTTCACTTTTGTTGCCTATTGAAATAAAAGCATCATGTTTATTTTACTTAACTTTCCATCAAATCTATCCCCGAAGAGTCCTAGGTTTTGAATATCTCTAAACTGTAATAACAATTAATGTGAACAATACCATGTCCTGCTAACACTCGGCTTTCACTTACTTGATGCAATAATCTAGGCCATGAAAGAGAGGAAAGTATATTCTTATCTTCTTTCTGAATGTTTGCAAATATGTTGACTTGCCTTAGTTCAAAATTAGATAAAATTGGAGTCAAAAGAAAACAAATCATTTAGAGCATTCTAGCTACAAGTAAGCTACTAGAACTTATTAGTCTGCACCATCTTCCTAGACTTATAAAAAAGATTATGATACTGTCTCCCACCAGAAATCTTAAATAAACTCTCATCCGTAGGGCTCACCAACTCTTCATTACAATGTTTCCATGGCTACCTTTCAAACAGTGCATGAGAAGTGAAATGGGAAAACAATTTTTCTAGCCTCCTGTCAGTTACTACTGGTTTTCCACAAGGATTTGTACTAGGCCCTGTACTTTTCAACATTTTCATTAATGACCTTTATACTGCTGAAAAAAATGTTACATATTCAATATGCTGATGACTCCAAGATGTTACACATCAATTCTTAGCAATTTAAACATGGCTAAATAATTCACAACTACTTCTTAACCTTAAAAAAATAATTACTGTTCGTTCCCCAAAACACATCTCAGCCAAAACATTATTCACTAACATCTCTATCAACATTATAGAACAAGAAAACCACACAAAATTACTGGATGTCATAAATGATGACTAATTGAAATTTGACAGCTGTGTGTCACACATGGTTAAAATACTCAGTAAAAACTAGGTACTTGAGTAAAAACCTTAGGTAAGGCATTTACAATTTTCACCCACTTTGCATTGTTAAACTTAAGGCAGTAACTTGTAGTTTATTGGCCATTTTGGGTCATTTCCTGTCTTTTCCAGCCCCCTGCTATAAAGCGTTTTTGGCTTTTCCAGCTATTGAGAACTCAGCACAGCTCCTCGTGGTGGCCAGCAGTGTTCCTCTAGCAGCAGAGACCAGAAAAGACTACCTTTCCAGATTTTAAGTATTTTCTTGGCTTTTTTCGACTTTTTGTGCCTTTCGACTACTGTTTCTGCTTATTTTATCAAAGTTTGCACTGTTTTTTCTGTGTTTATAAGCTAAAACTGTTTACTGCACTTGCTAGTTTAAGTTTTGCCTAAAAGTTAAACTACAGGCTAATACACTCAAGTGTACTAGCTTTTGATAGCATTTAATCGAAAATCATAGCATTTATTGTGTTTTCTGCTTTTCTGTAAAAAAAACAAAAAAAAAATATATCCTTGCTTTCCATACTTTCCTAACTAGTGTTCCAGAGACCAGATTTTGCTGATCCCTGGGCTTTGTCTTGGTTCCTGTTTTCTCCATTTTCCTTGTTTGGTCAAGGGGTAGTTTCTTTACTCACTAGTGGGAGTAGGGAGTACTGAGCTGCCTGTTTGTCCTCAGAGGAGTGGTTTAAGGCAGTAACTTGTAGTTTATTGGCCATTTTGGGTCATTTCCTGTCTTTTCCAGCCCCCTGCTATAAAGCGCGCATTAGCGCGGAGTTGCCACTGTTGCACACTAGGGCAGCTCCGGTTAAGCAGGTTTAAACTATTCGGGCTACCTAAAGTCCACTCTTCAAATTTTCCCTTGAAACTACCTTCCTCGACCTATACTACTGATCTAATCAGCGTATCCTATAACTAAAAAGATCATCTCTACTTGACTCTAAGTAGACTATTCTCTATCTGTTAAACCTAGCACTTGCTCCTACAGTACTTATTACCTTGATACGGCACTCTTATAGATAGCACCCCAAAAAGGCAACCCCCATTTCTCGGTCACCCACATCCCCGGAATCTTTTTAAAGTTTTTGTCTATCCTTCTAGCATGTCGAGGGATCAGTTGCTAGTGTCCTCTCCTGCTCAGCTGGTGAACCTGGGAATATTGAGGCAATGTTACAATTGCCTCATGTACACAGACAACCCTCTCCTCCTCCCACAAAACACAAATACATGTGAGAGATGCAACTATACGGCCAAACTGGAGGCTGAGCTCTCTCAACATAGGACTGGCAAGACCAGTCAGGAGGAGAAGGTTACCACACACACTATAGACCCAGTCTCACATAGTACCATTACAACCTCAAATCATACACATAAACACACAAAGACATACTCGGAGGCTCTGATCAAAAATCTACCAAAACAGCGGAGGCCACCAAAGCAGACACCCAAACAACCACCACCTCAGAACACAACACCTGCAACACATAGACCTCACAGTCAGAGTGTCAAACAGTCACAGCCCTTAAGGCCAAACACAATGCCAGACACACTAGTCATTGGTGACTCCATAGTCAGACACACTGACGTCCCGCTCACCAGACTAAGTAAGGAGAAGGTCACAGTAAGCTGTCTGTCGGGCGCTAGAATCCGCCACATAACGCAAGCACTCAGGTCTCTCAACAGCAGGTACAAATATGACTCAGTCATTGTCCACGCTGGTGTAAACGACCTGAGACGCACTCCTTGGACTACATGAAAAGAGACATTGAGGAGCTCTCTGATTATGTAGCCCAGGCAGGTATGACCCTGACCTTGAGCAGTATCCTACCTTCACCAAGAATGATGCCACAATACAGAGATAAGATGATCAGCTTTAACAATTGGCTTAAACACTGGTGTCATTCAAAGGGGATCCAGTATCTGTCTGCCTGGGATGACATGCTGGACAAGCCACGCTGCTTTGCAAGGGACGGCTTGCACCTGTCACCCCTGGGATTCCGGATATTGGCAAAGGCTCTTGCCACCCCGTTGTGCCTTTTTTAGGCAAGGCTCAAATTCTAAACCTACCACCCTAGAACACAAAAAAGGAAAAAACTAAGGGTAATGCTGCTCAATGCCAGAAGTCTAAATCTCAAAATGCACGCACTCGAGGCCCTTCTCAGTATGGAGAACATCGATGTCTGTGCTGTGACAGAAACCTGGTTCAAGGCTCCTGAGAGCACCCCAGCGCTATCAGGTTTTACCTCATATCATGCGTTCCGGCCCCAAAATCAGGAAAATACCAAGAAAGGAGGGGGGGTATCCATATTCATCAAGGACACCCACACCTCAAGACTGGTGGCAACGCATGATGCATCGGAGACCATCCAGGTGCAATTAACCGTAGGCAAGACTGCTCTGCAAATTGTAGAATGTTACAGGCCACCCTCACAAACTCGGGAACCTCACATGGCCTTCCTGAAAACACTAGAGGGGATAAATGTATCACCAAACACCATCATACTAGGTGACTTCAATTACCCAAATATAGACTGGGAACACTACTCAAGCCCAAACACCCTAGCCCAAAAGTTCCTGGAATTCATAAACTCAAATGCCATGGAACAACTAGTCACCATTCCCACAAGAGGAGATAACATACTTGATCTCATCATCACGAACATGGGAGCACAATGTTCAACACCGGAAGTATACCCCTCACTGGTGAGATCAGATCACAAACTAATCTCGCTGGAGGTCCTCATCCCACCCCCACCTGAAATAAAGACCACAGTAAAGAACTTCTCAAAAGCCGACTTCACACTTCTAAAGACTAGTGTGGTCTCCTTTAAGGCCCCTGAGCCGGCGGAAAACAGTACTCAAGCCGCTGAATCACTTACAAATGCCTTCTACCAGCACCTGCAGGACTGCATGGATAAGGCAATCCCAAGCAAAACAAAGACTCTTTGTACCAAAGGCAAGCGTCAGTCTGGTGGACCCCAGCCATAAACAAACTCTACAACAAAAGGAGGAAGCTACTACAAGATAGAGCAAAATCCTTAAAAGGTAAGACACCCTTGATCACTATAAGTAAAAAACTAAGAGCTCTCATAAAATCATCCAAAGCAAATTTGAGAGAAAAATAGCTAAAGACTCAAAAGACAATCATAAGGCCTTCTTTAGCTATGTTAGAAACCTAGGAGGAAACTCCCAGATATGCTCAGAACTAGTTCAAAATGATGTGAAGATTACTGATCCTACAGACATCGCCAACATACTGGCTGACAGGTTCAGTGCAAACTTCTGCCCTCCCCCAAAGGAGAGATATCTATACCAAACGATTGCAGCCTCCCAAACATCTCCAGCGCCCAAGTGAGAACTCCTTTCTCCACTGCAACAAACACAGCATCCATGGGACCTGATGGTGTCCCCGGCTGTGTGCTCCACGAACTCAATGAGGAATTAAACCCACAGCTAGGACAGCTGTTTATTCAAAGTCTTACCTCTGGATACGCACTCCAGGAGTGGCGCACTGCAACTGTGGTCCCACTTCACAAAGGCGGTGCCTCCACCGACCCTGGAAATTACCGCCCATTAGCTTGACAAGCCTTATCTGCAAAGCCATGGAGAGGATCATAATGGACCTCATAAATAAAGACATAGGGAATTTGCAGACTTTGGATCCAACCCAGTTTGGCTTTGTCAAAGGCAGATCATGCCTTTTAAACTTGGTTGACTTTTTGAAACAGTCACCAAAGCCATTGATGAGGGAAAGGCAGTCCATACAGCCTACCTTGATCTGGCTAAGGCCTTCGATACAATACCCCACTCGGGTATCATTGAAAAACTCATCAGCTTAAATGTTAACCCATACATCACAAGATGGGTTGCAAACTGGCTGAGTGACAGAACCCACAGGGTCAGAGTTGCTGGCGCAATGTCAGACTCAAAGCCTGTCACAAGTGGTGTCCCACAGGGCTCAGTCCTGGGCCCACTCTTGTTTGGCATCTACTTTTCCAAGTACAAGCAAACACAGGAGGGTTATGGCTGACAAAGTTTGCAGATGACTGCAAACTGGGCCATAGTAGAAAACACATCTGACACAGATATCCTTCAGAAGGGTCTCACAGAAATGGATAACTGGTGCCAGAGCCACGGCCTAAAGTTAAATGCCAAAAAATGCATAGTCATACCCTTCGGGAAAAACAAGGTTACCCCTAGCTACCAAATAGGTGGCAATCCACTGAGCACAGAAGAAGTTATCAGGGACCTGGGGACCCAGGTTGATAGTAGTCTGTCATTCGACACCCATGTAGCTAAAGTAGTTAGGAAGACCTTCTACATTGCCCACCTTATCATGAAGGGATTCTCATCTAGATCAAGGGAGGTTATAGTCTCCCTTTACTCATCACTCATCAGACCAATGATTGAGTACAATGCCCCATTCGGAATGTATCTGACCCGTCACTTGCAGCAGCTGGAGAGGCCGCAAAAGTTCCTCACCAAAAGGATAAAGGGTCTCAAAAATCTATCCTATGCTGCCCGACTGAAAGAACTCCAGCTCTATTCAGTCGCCATCGCTTGCTCAGAGGTGACCTTTGCCTAACATACAAGGCCATGTCAAACCCAGATTTGATGAATATGCTTCACCTCAAAAAATCTAGATCCATCAGAGCCACAAGGGCAGGAGACTTAAACCTCGACACGGCTATTAATAGGACGTGCTGGAGGGATAGATTCATCACCCAAAGACTCCCTATGCTGTGGAACAAAATCCCGGTACATGTGAGGCAGAGCACCTCGCTGGCCTTGTTCAAGAGAAATCTTGACCAATGGATGGGAGATCGCAGATATACCCCAGGGATTACCTCAGTGTCACTGCTCGACAGAGGCACAGCAAAATAATGGGTATAGTTCCCCATACTAAAGGGGTGGCGTAAGCCACAAAACGATGGGCTAGGCTTGTAAATGCCCTCGGGCAGATAGCCTAGTATGAACCTATGAACCTATGAACCTATAGTACCAGTCTCACACCATTTGTTTTCCTTGTTGCCTGTTGTAGAGAACTTCTTACCAGGGTGTAGAAAGCAAACTCTGCTTTTCAGGACTGATTTTCATGATGTCTCTATACATCATAGACTATATTTTATTCCTGTCAGACAGTTTTGAAAAGTGAAGCACAATATCTCTGTTTTAAGCCAAAAGACGTATAGTCTTTGCTTTCTTACTGCCACCTCTCTCCTCTGTGCTGCTCCAGTTTTCACTAGCATTCAGGGCTCAAAACTGTCCAAACTTGAGAAAAGTTATAATAAAATAGCAAAATTTGCAGTAAACTATAACAATAGAACTCACCGTTCCTTAGCAATTAGAGATTAAAACTGCCACATTTCCTATCTCTGTCTAAATAAACTACAATATACAGACTTCTCTATAAGCCAGAAAATTGTTCAGCCCTTAATTAACACTACTTCCACAACATAATTTTACCCTTTAGTATAAAAGCAGTAATCACTATAAACAAATCATCTAATAGTGCATGGGACTCTCTACATTCCGAGTAGCTAAAGTATGGAACCACATCCCTCTACAACTCAAATTTATTAAGAATGTAAACTCATTTAAAACACAAGTAAAGCATCCCCAAAAACATCACCAAGATGGATCTGCTCCTGTATATGTCCAAGATAAATGTCACTGTAATCTTTAGTTTGCCTCATCGTCAAACAATTTCTCTTAGCTCAGAATCCTATGGCCCACAATCAGTCTTCACCGATAGTTAAATTGCTTTACTAGCAACTTAATGCAATTTACATAGTTTATGTGATACTGCTCGCTGTACCTCTATACTTCTAATATACAAATTCTGATAACCATATATATAATTGCCTCTTAACTGCTTTACATCTTACCTCTTAACTACATTATTAGCATTTTCTGCTCAAGCATTTCCTTCACTCATTTCTATTTCTTTGAATTTTTAAGCACTAATCGCAAGATCTATTTTCTATTTGACAAACCCATTAATATACCTCTTCAGCTGCTCAATACCCAACATTTACTAAATGCTTTGTATACTGTAATAGTTACCATTATTTCATGAGTGCAATCTAATTAGCAAATATAAGAGTAATTGTTAATGTATATTATTATTTAATGTCTATTGATTAAATTGATTACTTGATTAGCTGTTTGAAAATGTTTATGTTATAGCTTTTCTCTCTAGGCCACTGCGGAAAAGAGGCTTTTGACTTAACCCAGTCAGAGAAAACCAATGAACAAAAACAAAATAAAGTAAAATACAATAATATTAGGGTGCCATTAACTCATAAGAAGTACTATGTCTGTTTGCATTAATTTTTGTTGTTTTTAACAAAGGACTGCCTAAAGACCATTTTTAACAAGTGCATTTTTTCAGATGTGATGTGCTGAATGGCAATGTGACTTAGTTACTGATAGTGGAGGCACTAAGACTCAAGCCATGCATCTATTGCCTGCAGATCAGTTTGGAGATGTCTGTCCTACTAGTCACATGACAGTCTGTAACTGCTTATTTGTAATGCTCTTCTGTGTATGTGAATCAGCTGTAGCTAAGCTTGTTCATGAAATTAGACATTTGAGATTATATGACAAGCAGGAGTGAGAATCTGAAAACATTAGAGTGCAAAAAACATGCCTTATTTATTTATTTATTTATTTTACATTTGTTGATCGGGCTAGTCCAACTGGATATATTTCCATTTTCAGTAGAGGCCCGGGGAGAAAAGCTCCAACATAGCACAAAATGAAATATCCAATTGTATAACAAATAAAATAAGTATTTGAAATAAAGAAGAAGGTTATTAAAAAGTACAATACTAAAAAGGTGAGTATAAAGTCATATATCAGTCATGTAATCATATGATACATGAAGATACACTACAGTTCATTGTAGATAACATAAATGCTTGTGGTTATATAAGTTTTACAATGACCAGATTTTAGCATACAGAGGGGTATGTAGAGTATGATTATGTATCCATAGGCAGTAAGAAGATAACAATAGGATAGGTAGTAGATTAATCTGGGTTAGTGCAGGGGCATAACCAGAGTGATTTTAGGTGACTTTTGAGTTTTTGCTTAAAGAGTGACAGTGAAGGTAGTAGTGTTAGGTCGGTAGGTAGAAGGTTCCAGTGTTTCCCAGCAGTATTGGAGAATAGGCTGTTGCCTGACAAGTTATTGGACTTACTTATGCTAGAACGTAGTTTGCTCGAAGAGCGTAGGGAATTTAAATTATTATAAGGGGTAATGAGGTTAGCAAGTATTGGAATATTATTTGGTTGGTAAAATATTTTATGAGCAATGGTGAGTTGGGAATAAGTTAGCACGTTAGGGAGTTCAAGCCAGTCAAGCTGCTTTAGATTCAGACAGTGGTGTGTTCGAAATGCATTTCCAGTGGCAAATCTGGCAATATTGTTATAGGAGTTAGACAGTTTGAGAAGATTATTTTTCTTTAGATTAGTATAAATAGGAGAAGCATAGAGAAGAGTTGAGACTAAGTGAGAGTGGGCAATAGTGGTTCTAGCTATGGGAGTTAAGAAGGGTTTGATTCGATATAAGGAGCCCATTTTTCTGTTCACTGTTTGAATGGTGTTATTTATATGGTTATCAAAGTTGAGGTTGTTGTCAATTGTAACTCCTAATAGTTTGGTAGTATGATCGGGAAAGATGAGGGTACCATTGTTAGATTTAATAGAGAAGTTTATGGGAGAGGACCTATTGGCAGGTGTGAAGAGTAGAAGCTTGTTTTTTTTTTATTGAAATGAAAAAAAATGTAACAAGACTCCAGAGTGAACTAATAAGGTCAGACTAATATAAAACCCAACAAAATATCACATATCAAAGGTTATTGTAATGTATTACTCTACTAAAAATGGTGGCAACTGCTTAGCCTAGATTAACCAACTGTTGGGAAAACAGGAGGAAATCAAAGCTACATTAATGCATATGAAGTGAAGATAAAATGAATACTAATAAAGAATCAGCAAAGAAGTCCTTGCTGTTTATTAGGGTCTATAAAGTCAGATTAAAGAGGTGGGGGATATGTGGAGGGTCAAGTGATCCATTTTAATTAAAATATGTTGCACTTCTCTCACATCTATGAGTGATAAATTAAAAATCAAATGCATTTCTAGAGCATGACCAAAGGCAAACTATATACCAATAAATCACTTAATTCAGTGTTCTGCAGTTATAATTTTATTAATCCCTACTTTCAAAATGGAAATCATAGAGCAACATGAATGATCTAGAGCAAAAACAAAATATGATTTTGCAGTTGGGGGGGGGGGGCAAACTCTGCACAGTGTCTTGTAGAGGTTTATACTTCCCTTTATTGTATCATCATCTGCAAAGTTGGCATTACTCAAGGCAAATATTTACTTTTTTCACAAAAATCAAGTGTCTGTTTTTTCAATTTTTCTGTTGCAGTAGAATGGAAAAATATAGTCTACAAAACACTCAATAGAATTTCTCTAACTTGAGTGCTTATGTTTTGGAAAGGAAATATTTCTCTACAATTCACATTCAGCCATGCTACATGGTATATTCAAGCATTCTTTCCCCTTTAAAAGGAAACTGTAGGCTGCATAATTCTTAGTCCTTTGCCATGATGGGTCACCATGGACTACTAGGAAGCTATTTATTTATTTATTGCTTGTTTGATTGTTGACTGGGTAAAATAGGCTGGTACATGAGCATTTACATTTAAATGTACATTTACATTTACCTCTACCTAGGCAATAAAGCAAATACTTTACAATTATCATTGTATCGTGAGTCACAGATATGCATTGAAATAAAGGATAAATGATGCAGTAATAAATAAGACTTAGTGATATATTTTACATATAATAACCTTAGGATAGACGGAAATAACAGAATGTCTAAATGCAGTGCATTAGGTATTCATCACAAAATCACTGGCTTTCTAATGGAACAGTTTAGAAAAGGAAAGAATAATATGCTGTCTTTAAGTCCCTGAATTTATATTCTTTGGCAAGGTGTGATTTCAACGTTTTCTTAAAGAGTAACAGACTGCCTAATACAGCAGTCCCCTTGAATAATAAGTTCCAGATGAAAGAAACCAGTTCATTGACTTATTTTTTGCATAATGGTAGTGAGTTAAGGGGTCTTTTCAGCTTAACAGTATTTCTGCATTGAAGTGACTAAGCTAAACAGGCAAGATCCCTTATAGAACCTTGAAGTCCAAGTTGCCAAGGAACCAAACTGCAGAACACAAATGCTTGAAATATCAAAAGGAAAAAACTTTCAATTGAAAGCATTTTTTTTTTGCAGGAAGCAAGCCATTATTTTAACCAACAAAAAGAAGAGAGAATTCTCCCAAAACAAAGGGATCCCTGCCAACACACACTTTGAAACTTCATTAGTAGTGAATTCCTATAGGGAAATCTGTCTATTTTGTGATTTTAAGCTCTTGACTTTTAAGCAATTTGATCTCAGCCACCTTTATTTTTATTTATTTATTTATTTATTTATTTTTTTGTTGACCAGGTTAGTCCCACTATGACAGTAGCCTGTTTTCATGGGTTCCCAAGGTGGCATTTATACTACTAGTGGAAATTTTGGCCAGGGCACTGGAAAACTTCCCCTAACCTTTTCTATAGGTGCCATGGGTCTTTTATGTCTACCTGATTTACCATCAACTCAAGGAGATGGGGCTTCGGTTTTAATGTCTCATCCAAATTATAATATTGTACGCAGACAAGATGTTTGCCAGAGGAGAGTGGTGTCTATCCTTAAGCAATTTAAATGTAAGGGTGTCAAGATGGTACAGATCTCTTTCTGACATATATAGCCGATTTCTGTTTTGGATAGAAATTCAATGATGGGAAAAAGGACTGATAAGGAGAATCTATTTGAAGATACTATTCTAAGTCGTTTGTAGCATAGCAGTGATTTTGTATGAAAGATGACTGATAATGCCATTAAGTTATTAATAACAGTTATTATTGTTAGTATGTCCTAAGGTAAGACTTATTAACACCAAATTAAATCACTGAAAATGTCAGATGCGATGACTAAATCAAGACTACCTGGTTCAGTCAAGACAGAGGGCAGCATAATTCCTAATAATGTTCTCTTCTTCCATGGAAAACCGCGGTGGTGGTGCTGCAGTAGCATTGTCGGCTCACAATAAGATGTTGTCCTGTTCGATTCTCAGCTAAAGCGTCTTCTGTGTGGAGACATGCATGAATGGGTGTACCTTCACTGAAGGTTGTACGTCAGGGCTGGCAACTCGGTACGTAAAATCTACTGCCAATCATTAGTGGACCGGAGTTCTGCTGTGGCGACCCCTAACCAGGAAAAGCCGAAAGATACAACAACGTTCTCTTCTTCCATGGACAGAAAACAAGTATAAAACAACATTAAGCATTAATGACAGGTGTGACACAAGTCTGATCTCTGATGTCTACCAATCTGTAGTGAAAAACTTAAGTAACTAAATAACAGCAAACATTGCAGTTTCAGACTTCATACACTTGAGAAAATACATGCTAGCTAATGCATTTTAACAGCTTTTTACATTTAACTATTTCAGTATTTAAAAATGTCCCCATTTTTAGTCCTTTGTTCCCCCATTGTTTTTAGCTTTGTCCAGATTTCTTGCATTTACAGTTTGAGAGATATAATTCCTGGACATAACTCAGTTATCATAACCAAAGAAAGTAAAGAATCCATCTCATACATTTTCCTGTACAACATAGCTGGTAAGCTCACATAATAATGCCTATCCTTTCTATGTACTGAAATGCAGCACAAAACATAGCAAGATTCCAAGTGAATGTCCTTCTGTATTCAAGCCTTCTCTTAGGAGTACACATTCTTGCAGTTTGGGTTTTCTTAAACTTTACATCAAGTTACCAACCTTTGAATACTATAATATAGTACTTAGTATAGTAAAATAATGGTATATCAGGATTTAAGCATGTAAGATTCCATCATGGTATAATAGCAATAATATATATCTGGAGCAGGATGTAGGAAGGAATTTGTTCCCTTCTGGCTTGTATATTTGATCTCCTGGGCTTTACCCTTGGGATCAAACTTGGCCAGGTAGAATTATATTCTTGTATATCTCCCACCCTATGGAATAGGCTTAATCTATGATTCTTGAATCAAGGATAAATCCAAAAATAATCAGGGACAAATACCCCTAAACATGTTTACTTTTTAAAATATTAACACTATTAAATTGAGAAGCTGACAAAATAAGAGTGTGAATTAACATACAATTTATGAAGTAAATTTGATCATCATTATTTATCAAGTGTAAAAATACCATCTTTTTCCCTAAAATTGCCAGTTTTAGGGTGGTTTCGGTGGGAAAGGAGGCAATGCAAATTGTTGAGTCAAAATCATGGACGTTTGAGAGGTATGCCACCTGGCAGGTATCACAAATATATTCCGCCATGGATCATACTGCCTAGACAGCTAGTGGTTGGGTCTTTAGGTAATAATATTTGTTATACACCTTGAGGAATGACATCTGGTCATGGGGAAAAGTAAAAATTGAGATGAAAAGAAAAAGAACAAGAGGTTATGTGTAAATAAGGCTAAGAGCTACTGTAAAAAAGAAAAAAAATTCTTAAAAAAAAGACGTTCATGTCAATACACATCTTGCTTATATCCTTGTGTGAATATAAAGAAGCAGAGGTTGATTTATCACTGCCCCTAGTCAGTTGTAACATCCCTACTCTACTATCAGTCATTCTCTAATATATAATGTTTGTGGTTACTATAACAGCAACGTTTGCTGATGCTTATGTTACATAGTTTTTGAAATGGTTCAGAAAGTTGCAGTCCCCAACTAGTCAAGCAATGGCATGTGCTACAAACATGGGAATATACTACAGTACCTGATAGTTCCAAATGATGCAGATATCAGGCTGAACAATAGGAGCTATTCATCCCTGCCATGCTCTACTAGTAGGTACAAAGTGTTCACTGCTGCCCTGAGGTGGGATCTGATGCACACTCTAATAGTAGGTAAAAAGTGTTTACTGCTGCCCTGAGGTGGAATCTGATGGACAGTCTAATAGTAGGTACAAAGTGTTCACTGCTGCCCTGAGGTGGGATCTGATGGACACTCTAATAGTAGGTACAAAGTGTTTACTGCTGCCCTGAGGTGGGATCTGATGCACACTCTCATAGTAGATACAAAGTGTTCACTGCTGCCCTGAGGTGGGATCTGATGGACACTCTAATAGTAGGTACAAAGTGTTAGGATCTGATGGAGAGCCCTTCTGTATCCATAGACCATTCACAAGTAGTATGTGTGAAAAAGTCTTAACATTTCGCCAGTCAACACAATGAATGAGAAAATATGAGAGAAACTGGAAATGTGAAGTGTTAAGAAATTTGGTGCTTCCAGATGTAAGACTATTTTTAATGGTAAATATTACTTGCACTGGCAATGTTACACCTACAGAATAAAAAGGAATAAAGAGACAGACTGGACTGCAGAAAATGTATAGGCACAGTTTTGGCAATGCTTGAATACATTTTAGAATTTGATCTACAAATGATAGCAAAATGAACAAAAATGATGTCAAGAAGTTACAGTAACATCAAGGAACTATTTTTTTAAAATTATATACATCTGCAAATATTACAACAAAAGACAGTCAAAACTGGAAAATGCAAAAATAAACCAAAAACTAATGTAATGAATGATCATCTCTGGGTGTGGGGGTTGTACAGGAATTACCACTTCTACTTTTGCTAGACTACAATGGATTCACTTTTGTGGTCTAACTGTACCACTTGGGTAAATGCTGTACAATTGACACCTACAGAATTGATCATTGTTTAATTATTTAATATATGTTAACTAGTGAAGGTATTTTAAATACAGCTACCTATTTTTTATTTACCTTATAATGCCTATTATGCCAAGCTGGTAACATCAGTTAGGGAATATATGCAATTTTAAGGGTATTATCTGATCTACCTTACACATTGCCTTATATTTTGTTATGAATATTACATTGTTTTTACAAAAAATGTCATAAATGAATGAAAACATTTACAAGTAATCCTCAGAAACCAAGATTCTTACATTTTATGAATGCATTTAAATTGACCACAGTAACTGTTATCAAACTTGTTTCATCGTAAGTTATGGGCATTCAGAATCACCAATTAGCTGAAACACCTGATGTTCATAAGGGTCATTTGCATATATCCCATGTGACTCTGATACAAGAGGTTTGGGAGGTCACTCATGGAGGTTCTAGCTTTGCTGGCGTTTTCATTTTGTTTTTACTAATAACTCACTGAGCTGAAAATAACATATTTTTATGCTGGTTAGCAAAATCAATGATTTGTCCAAAACAGGGCATCATTGTCCTAATTTGTTTCAGACGTTTGTAGTTTGCTTTCAGTATTTCCTAATGTTTTTTTCCATAAGCAAGGGCTGAAGCACTCTGTTGAGAAAATAAGTGAATGAAAGTATGTCTACATATATGTGTTTGTGCATTCAAACGTTCAGCATCACTATCCAAGCACCTGCTACAGAGTCCTTAGATTAAGGCAGTTATTTTCTAACTGCCCTCATCCATTTTCTTTTTTGTGATATGTAGTCCCTGGTACATGATACTGCATCAGCTTTAAACTTTGATGTGCAGAGGTAAAAGACCTGCTTCTGACTCACAGTTGTCATAGGTGCCAGTTTGAGGCTACACATACTTCTGTATGCCAGATTGTCTGAATCCCTTTCCCCAATATGCTATGACATGCTATCTTATTGATGGTATTGAAGCAAAGTAACTAAGGCCAGCAGATGTGGCAGGTACTAATTTGTGCAGCTTTACCACTCACACATATGCTTGTGTACATATACACAATGTATATACATATACATACACACAGCCACAAAAGTACTTATCACTCACATGCACACATATGCATACACAAAGGTGCACACGTACACTATATGTATATGTGTGTGTGTGTGTGTGTGTGTGTGTGTGTGTATATATATATATATATATATATATATATACTTAAAAAAAACTTTGCTTCCATTTGGTGTGCATTTATCTGCAGAGTGCTGAAAGAACTGTACTTTGGAATGAGATGGCTGAATAGAGTAAATGTGTTGCATCAGGCAATAAGCATGGTACCACAGAGAATGGCATTCTAATTAGATAAATGATTGCATAGTGGGATCAGGTAGGGTTGCTACTCGTCCGTTTACTTTTTGTTGGCTACTGAGGTGATAACAATAAGTGTCATAGAGAGACTGTATGGGGGATGAAAAGAGGGGTGAAATGGATGAACTTCTGTAATCAGTTTGACGATGATTCTATTAATCAGCTTACTAAGTTGTTACAAGACTTTAAGTAGTCTGGTAAAGAAAGGGGTTCAGGTGCTTTTAAGTAAAATCTGTAGTGGTGTCTTTTGGCTGGGAAGAGAAACACCTCCCTTGATAAAAGAGGGAGCATCTGAATAATAGGTTGCATATAACCATTGGACTCACTGCAGCAGGGAATGGGCAGAAGATTTTGGTGGGTGAGAGTCACATAGGGGAATGACACAGGATGATGTGCAGTATGTCAGGCATGATACACAATGTATGCATGCTGATATAGCCTCACACACAGTACTGGGTTAGGAAATGAAGTCCTAAGAAAGCAGTGATAACTGATACAGTATCTGTGCTGGTAAGTTGTTAAAGTCAAAGTAAACTTTATTGTCATTTAGATCTGCACATAGTGCAGCTAAACAAAATGATGTTGCTTCGTTCCCAGTGAAAGAAACATACATACATGCAGTTACTATTTAGTAATACTAAGATAGACACTTGCAGACATTACATATATAAAAATGTGCCATTTAGGGTATTGCACAAGTAGATATTGCACAAACTTGAATTTTCAATTAACAGGTACCTGTGAAGCAAAAATATTGCATAGAGTATAGCACATTCAAGTTTCAGGACAGATGAAGATTTGGATATTGCATTAAATGGACATGAGAGAATGTCATTTACTTTATTATTCAAGAGAATATTCAGTTAACTGGCTGAAAGAGCAGAATGGCAACATAGGTTCATAGTTTAGTTTAGTACTAGGCTAACTGCCCTTGCAAGCCATTTTAAGCCTAGCCAGTTATCCCCTGTGAGATTAAAACCCTGTACCTTGTGTTTGTAAGGCAAACACCTTAACCATTAGGCCACGCTCCCAACCTCATAGGTTAGTACTAAGCTAACTGCTCTTGCGAGCTATTGTAAGCTTAGCCAATTATCCCTTGTGAGACTTAAATCCTGCACCTTGTGTATGTGAGGCAAACACCTTAACCACTAGGCCACCCTCCCAATCATGCCTGTTGTTAGAGTTCAGCAATCTGGTAGATACAGGGAAAAAGCTTCTATGTAGCCTGGAAGTCTTACAATGCATGTTGAAGTAATGTCTACCCGAGGAAAGGCTGGAGAACATAACACAAGCAGGGTGAGTATGGTCATTTATTATCTTTCTAGCTCTTCCAATACATCAAGATTTGTGTAAGTTATCTATGGATGAAAGTGGAGAGCCAATGATTCTTTCTGCTACTGTTACTACTCTCCAGAGAGCCTTGCAATCTGATGCATTGCAGTTCCCGTACTATGCAATGATGCTGTTTGTCAATATGCTCTCGATGGTTCCCCTATAGAAGGCTTGGAGAATGGACTGTGACAGGTTTGCTTTCCTCAGTTTCCGTAGGAAGTGCAAACATTGCTGCAGTTTTTTTTGACAGCGTGGTTGATGTACAAAAACAAATACAGGATCTCCCACATGTGTATACCCAGGAATTTAGTGCTCTTGACTCTTTCTACTGCTACTCCCTTGATTTCCAGAGGTTGATGTGCTCCCTGAGACCTCCTAAAGTCTGCAATCAGTTCCCTGGTCTTGCTTACATTCAATGTCAGATTGTTGCTGTCAAATCAGCCTAGCAGATGTTCCACTTCACTCCTATATGTGTTTCCCTGCCGTTCCAGACAAACCCAATGACTGTGATGTCATCTGTGAACTTGATAATTCTGTTGGATTCATATCTGGCTACACAGTCATGTGTAAGCAGGGTTGAATAGTAGAGGACTCAGGACACAGCCCCTTGGTACACCAGTGTTCAGAGTTATGCTTTTAGAGCTATTATTTCCCACACATACCTTTTGGGACTGGTCTGTGAGAAAGGCTAGTATCTAATTGCACAAGGGAGTGTTGATGCCCAGCTATATTAGTTTCATCACTAGGTTCTGTGGCTTTGACAGTATTAAAGGCAGAACTGAAGTTGATGAATAACATCCTGACATAACAGTCCTTATTTTCCAAGTGAGTCTAGGTTTCATGAATTGCTAAAGAAATGTTATCTGCTGTGCATCGGTTTGACCTGTAGCTAAACTGAAATGTATCTAGTGTTGCAGGTATGCTTGCTGAGGTGTGGTCCTTGATCAGCCACTCAAAGCACTTCATTACTGCCGATGTTAGAGCAACTGGCCGATAATCATTCAGCCTTGCTGGTTGTGGTTTCTTGGGTAAGGGAATGATAGTCATGTTCTTGGTACAATGGCTAATCACAGTGATGTACTGAAAATGTGTTTGAGTACCGATACCTGCTGTGCAACACAGGACCTGAGAACCCAGCCCATAATGTTATCTGGACCAGCTGCTTTCCTTGGGTTTACTCATCTCAAAGTTTTCAGTACATCAGCAGTGCTGAGGCATAGCACTTCCTCATCCTGACTGACAGTTTATTTGCCACAGTTATATGGAGGGCTTCTAGAAAGTGCAGTCTGAGAAGGAGGATGGTATAAGATGATAAAGACTGTGGACAGCAGATGTCTTCAGAAATACATTTTGGAAGCAAATTTGGGTTGATGGATGGACTGCACTGAAGTGGAGAGGAAGAAGACAAGATGGTCCTAAAGCACAGGTGGAGGCAGGTGGGTGTCTTAGTGAAATAAAGAAGGTCAGTCAACAGTGGGCAGCTAAAACAGAATGCATGTGGCTGAGTGGGAGCTAGAACAGTTATATATGGAATCTTGTTTCATGGAACAATAAATCCGAGACAGAACTGGATGGGCACAAAAGGGTATTGCTAAGAAAGGCGGCTCATAGCAAATAGGGCACAAGTGATCATGAGAGGAAGTTAGTTTGGGTTGGTTGATAGTACAGAATGCAGCATGCTATTGGAGCCAGCATAGGAGGAGAAGAGAAAGTAAAGGAAGTCAAGAACAGATAATATGAGTCAGTGTGGTAGCATGCAAGAAGAGTAAGGGATGGGTACGGATGTGAAAGAAATGTTAGGACACGAGAGGGGAGGCAAGGGAGGGAAACCTGAAGGAGGAATTGAGAAGTAAGTACCTGAAAAGAGGATGAAGTGAACTGGACTGTGAGATATAGCTTATTTCAGGGAATTAATGGGGTCCCAGAAGTGTATCAGCAGAACCTTTTAGTAAAAAGGTGGTAAGAGGAAGACTGAAGAGTTGAAGGGTTTAATGAACAATGCACTTGGTGCTGTCAGGAACAGGTGATAGGATCTTCTGTATGAAATGAGAATGCTTCTGTGGAGAAGACTGTGGAGGAGCATAGTGCTAGAGATATGTAGAGAGATTGAAAATCATGGTCTTTTTTGTTCAGGTAGCAGGCAGTGGGTTGAATGACAACCAGAAACTGTGCTGGATGTGGTGGTGGTAGGGTGCTAAAGGGGGATTGCTAAAGCATGGAAAAAGGATGATGTCAATGACTTAACAAGAGTAAATGAAAAGAGGTTTAACATGGATGTAGAAAGTACTCTGTGTGTGAGTGTGTGTGTGTGTGTGTGTGTGTGTGTGTGTGTGTGTGTGTGTGTGTGTGTGTGTGTGTGTGTGTGTGTGTGTGTGTGTGTGTGTGTGTGCGTGTGTGTGTGGAGGGGTTATTACATGGAAAGGATTAATGGGAATAGAAACAGCAAAACAGCATAAAGGGTTAAACCCCTGTCCATGTTAAACACCATAAATATCACTACTATTTTAACTTTTGTATTTTCTTTGATATAGAAAATGTGAGATGTTAGTTGATTTAACCAATCTTTTTTATTTTTTTCTTAAAATGTTGGCATATGTGGGCTAGCCTTGTCATAACAGGGAGATAGGAAATTCACCCCGGGGATCACGTCAGTCGCCCTGCTAGACAGGGGTCCAAGGAAGTAAATACTGTGGGAAGAAATAGCCAGGGAATTGTTATGGCTAGGCTTGTATAGGCCCTAGGGACGATAGCCTCGTACCAACCTATGAACCTATAAAGTTCTAGGGAAGTAATGTTCTGTATTGAATCTATGGCAGTCATTATGAAAAGTGCAAGAATAAAAATCAGTGCGATAAAAATGTCTCTTTGTCTCAGGAAAGTTGTTACAAAAGATATCTTAGAGGAACTATCTTGGAATTATATATGTACATTTAATGCATGTTGTAGGTTCAATGCCCACTCTATATTAGTAAGCTTTTTGCATACCAGCTCAATATCAGACATTTTAGCTGTCTAACATCCATGATTGTTATAGAGCTGAATGGAAAACAGCTCAGACATAACAGTATCTGCCCACATGGCTCTTCCAAAGTTAGATATTACAGTTGTTATGAGATAGTCACCACAATAGATCAATGACAGAGAAAACATATGTGCAATCAGTACACCCATGTTCCATACTGCTACTTGATTTCTTAGATCTGATATTCATGTCTGTTCTCTACTCTGTAAGGTTTCTTCAGTGCATTATTTAGTTGCATTTATATAATCTGGAAGACCTACAGTGGTACACCCAGGGGGACTACTGCAGGAAGAGATATGTGAAATCTGTCATGCTTTTTAATGGTGTGAAAGTCCAAAAGTAAGCACCACTAACTGAATGTCAATGGCTCAATATATACCTGCCTTTGGTGCCAGAAGACCAGAAGATTTGTGGGTTCTATTTCCACACCAGGTATTTGGTCACGTTTATCATTACTGACACTGCCGTACAGCAATAGGGAGGTCCTCCACTACTGAGATGCTATCCTTTGGATGCAGCATTAAACTGGGGCTCCATATGCCTGAGATGGTGACATTTCTGGTGCATGTAAAAGATCCCATAGCACTTAAGGAAAGAAGTAAGGTCAATTTCATAGTGTCCTGACCAAGTTTCTCCTAGTCAGTACCTTGGATACTTGTAACCTTGGGTCTCCCAAGAAAAGAAGCCACTGGCCTAATGGCACTAACATGGTCAAGAAAGCATAAAAATGTCTTTCCCCTCATGTATCTACTCATGTTTCATACAACTTTATATAAGCTTGATCTCTTACAAAAACCTATATATTCAGTTCTTAAACTGGAATTGTTTCATATATCTAATTATATACCTTTAAGCTATTACCTGCCTTTTATGCCTGGTGTATCTGTTTTGCAAACTGTTAACTCATGACTCTATATTATAAACAGACTAAGTAAAACAAATATTCATAGACTATACCAAACAACATCGAGCATTATTCTATCATGATTAAACTAATGCTGCATTCCTGAGGATGTTATCCTTCACATGAGATGTTAAATTGAGAATCCATCTGTCGCTTGTCTTGTGTATTTAAAAGAGACAGTGAAGTAGTGTATGGGTTCAAAATATTTATTTTATATAAACACATCAGAAACTGGAACTGGAACATATACTTAAGCTAAATGACAGACTCATTACTTCACACACACTTGCATGTGTATCTCCATTCATGCCTGCATTCACTCTGACTGTACAAAATGGCACTGATTCTGCACATGCTCAGTAACTTATACGCACTAGCTATCTAATTTGTTCGACATCCAATAGGAGAACAGACATTTTACATGCTAGATATCACATCAACATTTTAACAAATGAGTTCAAGTCCAAGTCGCTGTGTATTTTAGACTGGGTCTGGAAATTCTACCCAATCTGGTCACAGAAATTATGACTGAGTTTAGCAACAGGGACAGTTTGTGGGGATTCCTTCTCAATTGGAACTTCAGGGGTTACATCAGGATTACTTGAAGAAGGTACATTGTCCTCTGGAATTTGAACAAGTGTAGAGTTGCTCTGAGAATTAGAGTCTGGCACAGGCAATCTGCTGCATTACTGGTTCACAGACTGGAAGTATATGTCTTCGATTCCTTCTGAAAACCATTCCTTCAGATTGTGTGATGTAAGATCTCGGTTCTTCACAAAGATTTTGGACGATACCCATTCAGTCACATCCTTCAGATGTTTGCATTCTCACAATCTCCCCTTGTCATAAGGGTCTAAGAGATTTGCTGGGCTTATCACAGTACAACATTTGTAACTGACTTTTCTTCAAATGTTGAGCCTTGACTATTTTGTTGTTTTATACGTTTGGTACTAACAATTGTTTACTGATTGGCAAAGTTATTCTCATCTGTCTGGACATTAATTTCTGTGCAGCTGAATCAAGCAAATTGTCTCGAGAAATGGTTCTGATATTGAGTAAGAAAAACATTGGTACCATCTCTCTTGGATTTCTCCAACAAATGTTTTGTACTTTGAACTGCATGCTCAGCTAATCCATTGGACTATGGATACTCTGGGCTACTAGTAACATGGACAAAGTCCCAAGACTCACCAAAATTAAACTGCTGACTTGTAAACTGTGTACCGTTGTCAGTAACGACATTGTGTGGACTATCATGGACAGAAAAATGTCTCTCCAACTTAGTAATGACTCTGCTGGACATCAAGCTAGGAAGAAGGTCAATTTCAAACCAATTCGAATAATAGTCTACTAACACGAGGTAATGCTAACCATTCCATTCAAAAATATCAGTAGCAACCATCGACCATGGTAATTCAGGAATCTGGTTTAGCTGAAGTGGTTCTATTTGTTGGTACAATTTAGTACTGTTGCAAATTGAACATACTAGAGTTTCCTTCTCTATATATTTAGACAAAGAAGGCCAAAACATAATGCCTCCTGCCCTTCTTTTGGTAGAATCAGTACCTGGGTGACCATGATGCATTTTGATATAATCCTGTTGTAATGCTTTAGGAATGACCACTTTAGGACCTTCCATGATGATTCCATCTTCCATCTTGAGCTCATCTCGGTAAGGAAATACTGCTGTATATCTATTGGTAGACTGCTTTGTTGTGTTGGCCACCCTTGACTGATAGCATTATTCAGCTTCTGGAGAACTGGGTCTGGGGCTGTATGATTTCTAAGCTCATCAAGATGTGACAATGAAATATTTCTCACTTCCATGACTTCAAAGTTTGCTTTCTCATTGTCATGCTGCTCTGTGGTTGGTCTGGGTGCTCTTGACAAAGTATCAGCAAGGTATAGATATTTACGTTTGGTGTAGATAATATTGAAATTGTACTTTTGCAATTTGAACATCATGTGTTGCAGGAGTGCTGGGGCTGTATGCAATTGCTTTTTTAAAATTGTCACTAAAGGTTGGTAATCAGTCTCTGTTTGTATTGGTCTGCCATAAATATAATCATTGAACTTCGAACATGCGAACACTACTGCCAAAAGCTCTTTCTCAATTTGTGCATAATTCATCTCTGTTTGAGTTAAGGTTCTGGATGCATAGGCTACTGGTATGCCTTCCTGAAGATGTGCTGTGCCAAGACCATACTTAGAAGCATCACACGAAAGAGTTACCGGTTTGTGAACATCATAATATGTCAGTGTGGGTAGACTGGCAATTTTCCTCTTCAGAATATCAAATGCTTTTTAGTGTTGTTCTAACTAATTTATCCCAAATGCCATTCTCAGAAATCTGTATCTACCAAATGGTGTACTGAAAGTGGTTAACAATGAAGATTTGCAATCCAGTGAAATTTGCCAAAATGAACTTTTTGCATCTAAGACTGAAAAAATAGTGGCATTTGGCATGAGAGCAGCTACTTCTACTGTGCACATTGAATGATAAGGATGTTTAAGTGCTTTAAGTCTCATGGATCAATACAGATTGAAATACCCTCTGAGCTTTTCTTATGAGCTACGACCATGGAGGATACCCATTCAGTTGGTTCTTCTACTGGAGTAAGGACACCTAAATTCACCATATTGTCTAGTTCTGCTTTTACTTTACTCTGCATTGCTACGGGAATCTTCCATGCTGCTCTGACAACTGGACTTACTTCATGATTTAACTTCATGGAATATGTAACTGGGAGTCTGCCAAGCTTGTCTTTGAAAATTTCAGCATATTCATAAAAACTGGTCTGTGCAAAACTATTATCATTGTTCATACTTAGATGGTGGACCTCTTTATTAAATTAAATCAGTCCCATTCTCAAACTGTGTTTGAGGCCTAAGAGTGACAGCACATGTCTTTTAACTATGTAAAACTGCAAGTCATAGCAGTTTCCACCATAATGGCATGTGAGAACTACTGCACTATCAGTTTCAATCTCTTCACCTACATAAGCAACTAGTTTCACACACTTTGCTGAATCAAGTTTCTTACCAGCCCGTACTTTGGCAAACATTTGTGCTAATATAACATTGCACTTAGATCCAGTGTCTATTTTAAGCTGTACACGTTTCCCATTAATCCATACAGTACAGAACATTTCACTCTTTGCTGACAACTGATAATCTACTGTATTAACTGTTTCATCAATCACAGAAACACCATCCACATAAAGAGTTTGATTACAGTTCTTTATCAGATATACTTGCTTCTTTAGATGCTCTCTTTTAATAAAGGATTGTGGTACTTTAGACTTGCAAAGCCTTTTGAAATGATTCCACTTTTTACATTTGTGACATTGCTGCCCAAAAGCTAAGCACTTTTCTAGTTTAGGTTAATGGCTGCCTCCACAATTATGACAGTTAACAATAAGGTCTGTGGTAGCAAACAACCTCTTCAGTTTATGGTTAAGGTTGGGTGGTGCCACACCCTTTGGTTTATAATTCTTTTCCATCTTAGCTTTCTGTTGTTCACTATGAACATTCACGCTGGTAGATACTGCAAGCATGCTTTTCTCATTTGTAAGCATATTTGTGTGCTTTTCTATTACATGTATTTGACAAATATCTATGGCTTTGCTCAAAGCTAAATCACTGTCTTGAAGCAAAATCTTTCTCACTGCATAATTATTAATACCACACACAAGCCTGTCTTTTATCAACTCGTCTTGTAAATCAACAGATCTGCACATTTTTGCTTTATTTCTAAATCAGTAATATATGTTGCTATAGTTTCACCAGTCTTTTGATTTCTTGTGTAAAATATGTGCCTTTCCATTGTAATAGACATTTGAGGGTTGCACATTTATCTAAATTTACATTTCAAACACTCTGAGTCTTCCTGTATTTTGGCCTGTGTCACAATATGGAAGTTCCCCCCTCCCCTGCATACACGGCAGGTGCATACACAAATGAACGTTCCCTCTCAATGGCTTCTGAGCCAGCTAATTTAAGAAGTATGAATGCCTTTGTACATGTATCTTTATCAGAAAATGCAGCCTGTATAAAAATATCATATTCTTACTCAAACACACTATTTTCAGTTTTCAGCAATATTATTATCAGACACCAGCAGTCCAGGTCTGAAAAATCCCACTGCCATAAGAACAAAATTTATTTAAATATAAGCATAGACTGGGTACTTTTAATTGGGTCTATATTATAATAGTGAAAATCCTTTTAAGCGAAGGTGAAAAAAAACCGACACGTATTGCACGAACCGTGATTATGCCGAATGTACTAAACCACGAAATTCAAAAAGTTGAAGTGTCATGGTTGGCCCATCTGTGGCACAGCTCCGTAAGGTAAGTGTGCGATAGTTATAAACCTTAGGGCTAGGGTGCGGGTTAAGGTAAGTGCATAGATAGGTAATGTATGTAAGGTTTAGTGTAGGGTTAGAATTAGGGTTTTGTTAAATGTATGTGTGTGGATTATTTGTTTTGTTTGGTATATTGCTGTAGGGTAAGTTTGCGATAGTTACGGACCTTAGGGTTAGGGTGCAGGTTAAGGTAAGTGCATAGACAGGTAATGTATGTAAGGTTTAGTGTAGGGTTAGAATTAGGGTTTTGTTAAATGTATGCATGTGTATTATTTGTTTTGTTTGTTATATTGCTGTAGGGTAAGTGTGCAATAGTTACGGACCTTAGGGTTAGGGTGTGGGTTAAGTTAAGTGCATAGATAGTAATGTATGTAAAGTTTAGTGTAGGATTAGAAGTAGGGTTTTGGTGCTTTACTTTAGGGTTAGAAGTAGGGTTTTGGTTAGTGTATGTATGTGGTTTATTTATTTTGTTTGGGTAGGCAGTATGTAGTGGGAGGTGGAGATGGCCGAATATGGGGATTTGACTTTTTGCATTTTGCGGTTTAGTACGTTCGGCATATTCGTGGTTCGCACAATACGTGTCAGCGTTTTCGCATTCGCTTAAAAGGATTTTCGCTAATATAATATAGACCTCTTTTAATTATGTCCAACAGCACAACAATCTCTCTGAAATGGCTTTGTTTTAATACTTTGAATAGCTTTAATTAATGCGAAAATGTAGTACATCGCAAAGAAATGCGGTCATTTTATCGTTTTTGTACATTTTAATGACTTTGGAAATTATTTCACACATTTCTGTAATTATTTTGAACACTTTCATTAATATGTTGCTATTTCGGACATTTTGTTTATCTCGGTAATTATTTCGAACATTTTGAATGCTTCACCACACATTAGGTGACTGAAAAATCATTTAAACCAATTTAAGTACTTTTGAATAACCAATAACCTGCTTGCGAGTTCACTCCTGTATATTTATCCACTTCTAACTTCGTGCCTCATGGCTTGTATGTTGAAGCAACATTGGATCCCATTCTGACACCATGTCACTTGTCTCATGTATTCAAAAGAGATGATGAAGCAGTGTATGGGTTGAAAATATTTATTGTACATAAACACATCAGGAACTGTAACTGGAACATGTACTTAACCTAACTGACTCAGTACTTCAAGCACAATTGCATGTGCATCTCCATTCATGCCTGCATTCACTCTGTATGAAATGGCACCGATCCTGCACATACTCAGTAACTTATATGCACATGCTGTCTAGCTACAGTGGCTGACTACGATACACACTGATCTACAACATCTACCTGAGTTGGTTGTAGGTCAGGTAGATGTACAATATCTCATGGCACTTATTGAAAAAAGTAGAAGTTCAGTGGTGACCTGGCCAAATTTCCATAGTTAGTATGAATACCACCTCTGGTCTTCTCTGATGAGAGACCACTGGCCTAGTGGACTACATTGGACAACAAAGGATAACTAAATAAAATAATAATACTGAAACAAAACGAACAAAATGTTTCTTATCCTTCTACATTTCCATCCTTTATATTTTGCAAGTACAGAACTTGTTCATTTTGACTGATACTATGCACCGTAACATAAATACAATGCACCAGACCTCAAGTTTTATAGTGGTTTTGTAGCCCAGTGCCAGTGTTTATTGATTTCTCTTCTGTTGTCTTCTATTTGTTTTTCTTATTTCCTTGTCTGTTGATCAACAACCATTTCAGAGCTCTTATAAAGATAATAAACCATATCAGTCCACTTCTGTGTGAAACTGTAGCTTCTCAAGGTCATTTTGACATTGTTTCAGATTTCTACAAAATAATTTATTTCTGTGTACTTTTGCTTTATATCATTACATGATACTAGCACTCAATAACTGATTATAGATTTTATTTACTTTTCTTGCATTCTGATAAACTGGATCATTATGACTCCTTTTCAGCCACAACCAAGTTGCAACGATAGAAGAAAAACAAATAAATAAGAACAAAATACAGGACAGACTAGAGCAGCAAACAACTTAATGAGTGCATGACCCAAGAGGAATTAAACTAGCAGTACTAATACTAAAAGAATAAGACAAAAACAAAATAACAGTAAAAGAGTTTGCATGTAAAGAAAAGTACCTCATTTTACATCACTTATATTATCAGCGCACCTCCACTTTGGGTGCAGGTAAACTGCTAATAAGTTCATACATTATAATTAGGGAATGTAAGGTAGGTACGAAGGAAGATGTCACTGCTGACCAAATTTCCATAGTCAGTATGAATGCCACCTGGGCTCTCCCCTGATGAGACACCACTGATTAAACTGGTGATAAGTGCATACACTATAATTAGGGAATGTAAGGTAGGTACGAAGGAAGATGTCACTGCTGACCAAATTTCCATAGTCAGTATGAATACCACCTGGGCTCTCCCCTGATGAGACACCACTGATTAAACTGGTGATAAGTGCATACACTATAATTAGGGAATGTAAGGTAGGTACAAAGGAAGATGTCACTGCTGACCAAATTTCCATAGTCAGTATGAATGCCACCTGGGCTCTCCCCTGATGAGACACCACTGATTAAACTGGTGATAAGTGCATACACTATAATTAGGGAATGTAAGGTGGGTATGAAGGAAGATGTCACTGCTGACCAAATTTCCATAGTCAGTATGAATGCCACCTGGGCTCTCCCCTGATGAGACACCACTGATTAAACTGGTGATAAGTGCATACACTATAATTAGGGAATGTAAGGTAGGTACGAAGGAAGATGTCACTGCTGACCAAATTTCCATAGTCAGTATGAATGCCACCTGGGCTCTCCCCTGATGAGACACCACTGATTAAACTGGTGATAAGTGCATACACTATAATTAGGGAATGTAAGGTGGGTATGAAGGAAGATGTCACTGCTGACCAAATTTCCATAGTCAGTATGAATGCCACCTGGGCTCTCCCTGATGAGACACCACTGATTAAACTGGTGATAAGTGCATACACTATAATTAGGGAATGTAAGGTAGGTAAGAAGGAAGATGTCACTGCTGACCAAATTTCCATAGTCAGTATGAATGCCACCTGGGCTCCCCGCTGATGAGACACCACTGATTAAACTGGTGATAAGTGCATACACTATAATTAGGGAATGTAAGGTGGGTAAGAAGGAAGATGTCACTGCTGACCAAATTTCCATAGTCAGTATGAATACCACCTGGGCTCTCCCCTGATGAGACACCACTGATTAAACTGGTGATAAGTGCATACACTATAATTAGGGAATGTAAGGTAGGTACGAAGGAAGATGTCACTGCTGACCAAATTTCCATAGTCAGTATGAATGCCACCTGGGCTTTCCCCTGATGAGACACCACTGATTAAACTGGTGATAAGTGCATACACTATAATTAGGGAATGTAAGGTAGGTACGAAGGAAGATGTCACTGCTGACCAATTTCCATAGTCAGTATGAATACCACCTGGGCTCTCCCCTGATGAGACACCACTGATTAAACTGGTGATAAGTGCATACACTATAATTAGGGAATGTAAGGTGGGTAAGAAGGAAGATGTCACTGCTGACCAAATTTCCATAGTCAGTATGAATGCCACCTGGGCTCTCCCCTGATGAGACACCACTGATTAAACTGGTGATAAGTGCATACACTATAATTAGGGAATGTAAGGTAGGTACGAAGGAAGATGTCACTGCTGACCAAATTTCCATAGTCAGTATGAATGCCACCTGGGCTCTCCCCTGATGAGACACCACTGATTAAACTGGTGATAAGTGCATACACTATAATTAGGGAATGTAAGGTGGGTAAGAAGGAAGATGTCACTGCTGACCAAATTTCCATAGTCAGTATGAATGCCACCTGGGCTCTCCCCTGATGAGACACCACTGATTAAACTGGTGATAAGTGCATACACTATAATTAGGGAATGTAAGGTAGGTACGAAGGAAGATGTCACTGCTGACCAAATTTCCATAGTCAGTATGAATGCCACCTGGGCTCTCCCCTGATGAGACACCACTGATTAAACTGGTGATAAGTGCATACACTATAATTAGGGAATGTAAGGTAGGTAAGAAGGAAGATGTCACTGCTGACCAAATTTCCATAGTCAGTATGAATGCCACCTGGGCTCTCCCCTGATGAGACACCACTGATTAAACTGGTGATAAGTGCATACACTATAATTAGGGAATGTAAGGTGGGTAAGAAGGAAGATGTCACTGCTGACCAATTTCCATAGTCAGTATGAATACCACCTGGGCTCTCCCCTGATGAGACACCACTGATTAAACTGGTGATAAGTGCATACACTATAATTAGGGAATGTAAGGTGGGTAAGAAGGAAGATGTCACTGCTGACCAAATTTCCATAGTCAGTATGAATGCCACCTGGGCTCTCCCCTGATGAGACACCACTGATTAAACTGGTGATAAGTGCATACACTATAATTAGGGAATGTAAGGTGGGTACGAAGGAAGATGTCACTGCTGACCAAATTTCCATAGTCAGTATGAATGCCACCTGGGCTCTCCCCTGATGAGACACCACTGATTAAACTGGTGATAAGTGCATACACTATAATTAGGGAATGTAAGGTGGGTAAGAAGGAAGATGTCACTGCTGACCAAATTTCCATAGTCAGTATGAATGCCACCTGGGCTCTCCCCTGATGAGACACCACTGATTAAACTGGTGATAAGTGCATACACTATAATTAGGGAATGTAAGGTAGGTACGAAGGAAGATGTCACTGCTGACCAAATTTCCATAGTCAGTATGAATGCCACCTGGGCTCTCCCCTGATGAGACACCACTGATTAAACTGGTGATAAGTGCATACACTATAATTAGGGAATGTAAGGTGGGTAAGAAGGAAGATGTCACTGCTGACCAAATTTCCATAGTCAGTATGAATGCCACCTGGGCTCTCCCCTGATGAGACACCACTGATTAAACTGGTGATAAGTGCATACACTATAATTAGGGAATGTAAGGTGGGTAAGAAGGAAGATGTCACTGCTGACCAAATTTCCATAGTCAGTATAAATACCACCTGGGCTCTCCCCTGATGAGACACCACTGATTAAACTGGTGATAAGTGCATACACTATAATTAGGGAATGTAAGGTAGGTACGAAGGAAGATGTCACTGCTGACCAAATTTCCATAGTCAGTATGAATGCCACCTGGGCTCTCCCCTGATGAGACACCACTGATTAAACTGGTGATAAGTGCATACACTATAATTAGGGAATGTAAGGTGGGTAAGAAGGAAGAGAGGGGAGTAACAGTAGAATAGATGGGACGATGGGACAGAGCATTTATTATCAGGGGGACACTTGACATGAATAGCCTGCATGGGAAGGATAAGGTTAAAGTGGTAAATGTAGCATTTGTACAACTACGGTTCTGCAGTATAAGCAGTCAGGAAGTACAGCACACAGAATTAACACTATAAGATGCAAATGAGTTTAGTCGTAATCTTGGGTTTGATCCCCTCAACCTCCATTTCCCAACTGTGAGACTTGGAGCATATCACTTAACCACTGCTCTGGGATTTTCCATGACAAGAGTCTTTTTTGGCTTACCTGGCTAACAATTTAAATAAGTAAAAAATATAGATGTTTTACACTTTTAAGCAAATCACAACCTAACAAAACACAGCAGTTCATATATAACACATAATGCAGTGATAAAACCTTTTTCCTCACTTTAAAACAGTTGTTGAAAATTCATTGAAAGCCAGTCATGGCACAAAGGTGTGAACATATTGATCTTGGGTCCAAAATATGCAGTCTGGAGAGAGAGAGACAGATACTGTTTACCAAACATGGTGTCTTCCCTCTACCCTCTCAAAAGCATATATATCTATGAGCATGTTCATAGGTTCATAGGTGATTACTAGGTTAATGGCACAAGAGCCTTTACAAGCCTAGCCAATAATAACCATGATATTATATTAAACCTTAATTCCCCGGATATGGGATGGGGTAGTATCAGGGTAGTGGGTCTTTGGGTGTTGGAGCCCTCAGTCATTTTACAGTCTGTCTCTGTCCATAAGAGACATAGGATGTACCCCAAGAGTGAATTTGCAGTTCCCCATCCATTTATCCAAATTCCTTTTGAAGAGAGTGAGGGGTGCACTTTGTTTTATGAAGATGGGAAGTTTATTCCATGTAACTTTGAAGTACAAACTTTATAAAAAAATGAACACTATATCTATTTGTAAAAGTGACTCAGATCTAGGATAGTAATTTAGGTATTTGTACACTGTGCTTAATTTGGAGCTACTTACATGTTGATAAGCATTGTTGTAGTACCTTGATCATACATGATTTACTCTGCATCTTATGCTTTTGTGCCTGTATTTTATTTGCATTTTGACTTGTGCCAGAGTTACTGCTATAAAGGATTCATAAATGGCTATCAAATAAATAAATGCATAATTAATAAATAAATAAATTCAAATATACCAAGTAGGATAAGCTAAACATCTGGCTGAAGTCAAAGGGATGTTGCCATCTAGACTAATGATTTTGCTAACTTTTACTCCTATGTAGCATGTGTTAATGGACCTGAGTAAGCATTTACTTTGTTAGCTACCTGAAAAGTCATCTAGTGTTAGCTTTTCATTGTTATGTAATGCTTTTGTGAGACTGTGTATGAGTGAGTGTATGTGAGTGCATACACATGTGTTTTATGTCTTCTTTTTTGTTTTTCTACTATTTTAATTCTAAATGACTAAGTTAACTTGGCTAGGGATGAACTGCTTCTCTGACATACAGTTCTAGTGGTATATAAACACCTACACTGTTGGTCACTACAAAAGAGGATGCATTTAACCAGACTGTGCTACAGGAGGTTTTCTTGCACAGACATTAACTTAAACCCACATGCACTGAGCACTCACTTTTACACAGGGCCTTTAAATGCCCAGAGCATCTACTTCACAATTCATCACTGACCATAGTCTTCCACACTATCAGCATTGGTGAATTTTACTATGAATTACCATGTCTTTTATACACTTTTTGCTACCAAAGAATATGAAGCATGTCCTCTTCAAGCCTTACAATCCTTGCTTATCAAGGCAGCATGGTATAATTCATGAATGAGTGACTTTTCACTCGGTCTCCTTTGGTTATACAGTAGCTGCTCTCTGACACCCTGCTCAGGTATCTCCATATGCTCACTTAAAATCACCTGATACTAATCACTGAAATCATTGGATTCAAGAAATTATGCATTTATGAAATTATGAATTTAAAGACTTTTTTGATAGAAATACATACTACCTATATCATTTGGACTATATAGAAGGCTTCAGTAGCATTCTAGAAAATCTGTCTTCAGAGAATGACGATTGTTTAGGTGACATGCTTACAATTCTTCAAGAAATTATACAAATTTATATTCTTCACAGACTAATTATGTTGCAGGAAATATATGTTACAGGAAATATAAAGATAACAAGCTTTTACCAGGTTTAGCAAAGACAACATTCTCTAGCCATTTTCCTCATCTGAATTGCATTTAGCTATAAAAGTAATGTCACTTGACCGTGGGGAGGACATGCAGACTCCACGCAGAAGGCGCTCCAGCCAAGAATCAAACAGGAGAACATCTTGCTGTGAGGCGACAATGCTAACCGCTGAACCACCATGGCTGTTTAACTATAATTCATCTAAACGTGTTTAAATCCCAGTTGCAGGTAGCCAAAAATCCACAAAATATTTTTTTTATGAAATTAAAAACATTTTTCATTCAGTCTATATTGCTACACAGTTACAAGCATTAATCCTCCCTCAGGGAATAGACTGCTGCTACTATAATTACACCACCATGTAGGAATTCCTCTTCATTTGAAACGCATATAAATCTGTTACTGTTATTAATGTTGTTTACAAAATCTTCATGACTAGATGGTCAACTTGATAACAGAAAAATTTTTTTTCATTAACACCTATGCATAAATGAGTTTTTTATTTTATGGAAGACAAATCCACAAAAGTTCTGATTATTTTTTTAATTAAGAGTTGAATTGCGTACAGCTAAATGAAATCATAGTTAATGAAAAATGATTAATCCTGTTTGCCAAAGTTTGAATGAATGGGAAGACACCTGGCCCTTAATAGGTGGAGACCCTCAGTACACTTCCAACTAAATATAATCAACTTCAAGGCTTAGCTTTACATTCAATATACCCACTAATGAATAACAAACTGGTGTGTGTGTGTGTGTGTGTGTGTGTGTGTGTGCGTGCGTGCGTGCGTGTGTGCGTGTGCACGTGTGTGTGTGTGTTTGTGTGTGTGCGTGTGTGTGTGCATGTGTGTATGTAAGTCCTATAATGTTTTAATGCTCTAAGTAACTTTATTGTTTTCACCTCTGAGAGACATTTTACAATTGCACTTTCCTTACTGAGCAATGCCAGGAATGACTGGTAATATAGACCTTATATTTATAATGTAAAAGAATTGTCCACTTGAGGTCAATGTAGGAGGTTTAGTAAAAAGTAAAAGGATATCTAATGTGTTACTATTGAAACTGTACTGCCTGTTTTCCCTGTTTGTGTGAGATGTATTTTTTCATTTAACTCTGCAGATTTAATGTGGTTTTAACTTTCACACTCTGGTATATCCACTGATAGTGACAGAGACACCTGGCGTAAAATGATTCCATCTAGCTTTGTTTTTTTTGTATATATATTACCTTGGTTAACCTAATCGTATTTGATTCTTACTCTGTATCAACGTAAAAATTAGCACAGTGATTATATTTCCAAATAGTAAACGTTATGCCAGTGAACAAAACTATCCCTCTCAAAATGTAGATGAGTGCAGTTCTATAAAACTGAAATCAGCAGCAAAATACTATTTTTGTGGCAAAGCCCCATACACCAGACTATTATCGTCTCCAATTTGCTGCACCTTGGGTTAAAGGGACTTACCAATCCCCCACAATGACCCTTAGCAATGCACACAACTGTTTACCTGGCACTAGATTTTCAGGGAAAAGTATTCATCAAAGGACATGATGCTCAGTAACACTTTCTTTACTCACTCTTTGATGAAGAGGAGTTCAGACACCTGCATTATAAAACAATAACAAGTTCCTACACAATTCCATGCAAACTTATTCCTCCCAGCACATAATAAATACTAAGAAATACTGATCTCTAAATTATGCTGCTTTGCACAGTTTTAACGCACAAAACTATGTAGCTTTACAGAACTCTTTTTGATCTCCTTTGCTTTCCTTTTGCTTCTGTACTGCGCTTTACTGAGCGAAGACTGGCTTACAGACAAACGGAAAATTCTCACCATATTTATTTAACTACAATTAATGGTATTGCAATAGCTAACTTCTCAAAACCTGGCAGACTATCAGGATGTATCCACTACTATAAGTGATACATGACAATCAAGCAAAATCTAAATAAATCTCAATCACTCTTAAACCCCAACAAAACCAAACTAATTCTGTTCCTTCCCAAAAACAAATCTCAAACAACACAAAAATTTAAAATGTTGTCAGCACAAAATTACTAGGAATTAACGAGTCAAAAAGTTTATCTGCATGTTGACACTACAGAGAGAGAGTTTCACTTTCATAGCTCTAATGCATTTCTACAGAAAAAGAAAATACAAGTGTTGGACAGTCTTTGCAATAAGTTTAACGTAAAAAATGTCAGGTTTTGCTCAGCTTTTCACATTTTACATCTTTTCTGCATCTTTTCTGAAAAAAAAAGAAAAAGAAATTGCAGTTTTGTACATTTTTCTGTCTGACCAACAAATGTTTTAAAGGTGTTTTATTGTGAGGATACAAGTTTTCCAGTTTAACACAGTTTAAACTTATAATGCTCTTTCTGTCTTCCTAGACTTCTTGCAATCATCAGGCTCCCATTCCTAAGAGATATGTTCTTCCTCTTGTTTTTGAAGACTCTGGGCAGGGAAACTGAAATATATGGGTTAAGGACCATCATTAGGTGCAGAGCTAGGAGATTTTATCTGCTGCTGCTAGTAACCTTATTTTCTGTCAGACATGGTGCAATGCCTGCTGTACTTAGCTTCTGCATGTATGTGTGCTTCTCTCCATCCTCTAATGTTAGGCTAGACAGAGATTTCTCCTATGTAGGCTCATGCCCCCACATCTCACTTTCCTACGCTGTAGTCTAGCCCACTTATATTGCTCCTGTAATAAGATGTCTAGCCAAATCATTATTGGAACAAATAACACCTAACCCGAGGGGAGGGAATTTTGGAAGTAGATTAGAAGAGAAAGAAGTTAAATGGAAGCTTAGACTACACACTTCCCATTTTCCAGGGCTAAATGAAAACATTTCTTTACAACCTGTTTTAAAAGTCAGGGCTTGTCTTTATTAAATGAACCTTTTTATCATGAGATTTTTAGCAAAATGTTTTTAGTAAGGATTTTTTATTAATTTTTTTATTATATTATTCAAAATTTTGGTTGAATATGTATTAAGAGTTTTGGAGATTTTTTTTTCTATTTAAATGGATTGATTTGGTGATTTCTTTCGTTTTGTAAAAAAATAGGAAGCTGTGGTGGTGCAGTGGTTACAACTGTCGCCTCACAGCAAGAGGTTCTCCCGTTTGATTCTTGGCTGAAGTGCCTTCTGTGTGGAGTCTGCATGTCCTCCCCATGGTCGAGTGACGTTAAAGACATGCAGTTAGGTGCGAGCGTGAATGGGCGTGCCTTCGTTTAAGGTTGGGCTTCGGGCTGGCAGCTCGGCACCATAAAAATCCACTGCCATTCATGAGCAGACCAGAGTTCCGTTGTGTTGACCCCTAATTGGGAAAAGCTGAAAGTCTTTTTTTACCTTTAAAAATCAATGTTTTAATTAACTATTGTTTATCTATATAAATGAAGTTGGTTTAAATGGAAATTGGTTCTGATGACGTCCTATTTTATACAGGATGAAAGCACTTAATCTTACAAATTATAGTAGTGTATTTATTTAATAAGCATGGTCTTAATTAACAGAGGAGTTTGTGAAGTCCGTGCTTTGACTGCCTGCGATATTGTTATTGTAGTTAGTTTATCACTGCACTCCTTTTGTTGTTTCTATCATTCAGTAGATAGCCTCTTCATTCAACAAATTCAACTCCAATGATCTAGATAAACTTAAAAAGATTTATAAACGTTTTATTCATGATAAGATCTTCGAGCACTATGTGTCTTCTCTCTCCATCAATTCACCTTTATGTTCCATTTCCCCATATTTTCCATATGTACTTTGGCTCCCTGCCATTTTGTATTCCTTATAATGCTCTAGTTTTTAATTGTTTTGCCTTCACCTTTTCTTTTCCTTCCCTTCTTTTGCATCGTATGTTTCCTACTGTTTATGACTCTATCCCAACATTAAAGAGTCCTTCCACAACCCTCAAACACCCCAACACTACCAAATAATAAGATGCTCTTCTCTTTCCCCAGTACTTTTACCGGTAGTAGTGTATCACGTGTGCACTTTTTGATTTTCTCTAATTCATTGTGCACTCTCCTTCTCTTCTGTGATTGCTCCTTTATTATTTTCACAGTCAGTCCAGCATTTTCCCATTTACACTGTTCCCATTTCTCTCTCATTCCACTCTTTCCACTACCTTTGTCTTTGACTGTTGCACTGTTGATTTACCGTTTCTCATCTAGTCCTGCATGCAGTGACTAACTGCTTTCTTCCCTTCATTTTAGTTCATTCATTACATCTACTTTCCCTACCCTTGTCTGCTCTCCAGAGGTTCCTTCCAAAATTATCTACTGACTATAAAGACATTAATCCAAATGGAAGTTCCCCTCTTCTAAGCCCTTTCATCTCTCAAATACATCTCTTAATTCAGTAGTCAAACTCATTCTTTACTCATTGTTGGCTACACAGAAGTTTACCTTGCATCACCCAAACCTCAGTACTTCCTACTGTATCTCAACGTCTGACTAAGACAAGTCTGAACCAAATTAGAAAAGTTAACATTCAGTGAGACCACATATACTAATTTCCATTAATTCATTCATTACTGCCACTCACCAGCTTTGATTCCTCCACCTCTTTTAATTCTTTGGCCATAACCCTTTGTTATTAAACTCTGCTTCGATTCTTCCATTAGGTCCTTTTGAATCACCAAGTCTTCTTATGTTAAATGCTTAGTTTTTATGTCCATATCCACTGACTACATTATAGGCCGCTCATAGTCACATCAGTTCTTCCTCCATTTTCTACCACATTTGCTGTTGTTATCTCTCTCCCCTATTTGTGTGTCTTTTTCTTTTGCTAGGTCTGGCTCTGTCATACCCTCCACTTTTCCATTTACATCTTATCCTCATCACTACATGGTTCTGCCTTGACCCCTACATTTTCCCTTTTCACATGTTAAGGTCTGTATTTTGGCTCATTTCCTTCTCTCTCCCCTGTCAGCTTTGGCCTCTCTTGACACCTGGTACTGAATTATGCTAACTTGTATCATGCTCTGTGTTCTTTGCTATGCCAACTTTCCATTTTTAGTATACTCTGCTTCCTTCTTCTTTACAGTACCCTTCTTCTCTGTCAGCTGTTTAGATGGAAATTTTCCATCTTGGACCTGACTCCTAAAACTTTCAAGCCCTCACTTCCTTGATACTTCAATCTTTTCTCCTTTTCATTCAACTAGAGTTCACTGGCCTGATCTGATCCTATACCTTCTGCAAAACCTTTAGCCTTCAGAACAGCATGAAATCCATACCAGTCTTGTTATACACAAACACACACTTCATCCATAGCTGTCTTAGTTTGCAGAAATGATAGCACTGAGCAATACGATCTGGTCAGATGTTAATTTTAAAACAACCCCTTAATTTTTCTCAGAAAGAATTTTTTTTGCAGCAAATGAATATGTGCGAAGAGTCAGCATGATCATATGACTGATGTTGCTCTCAGTGCTGGTTTGAAAAACAGACCTGTTCATAGTCTAGACTAGGGTCAAGCAAGGGTGTCGTTATCCCTACCTTGTTCTCCATCTTCCCAACATTCATGAAAACCCTCACTTTTGTGCATCTAACCTCAAAACAGAAAACGAATAGTGATGCATGCTGTTGCTCAGTGCTCAGTTAAGCATCAAACAAGTCTTTGAAACTTTGATACTGATTGCCAAGCTATTCTGTTCAGTAAGCAAAAAAGTAAAACTCCAGCAATAACCATGCTGTGTCTTCAATGGCAATGATGTCCTCAGAGTTAGAATAATTAAGAAGGGTTTGTAGATGGTGTCATATGATGTGTGTATGTACCGCCTGCTTTATGCAACAAAGATTTACCACATTGTCAGTATATGTGTTTTTTGGTTTTCATATTGTAAGTTCAAGACTCATAAATGCAAGTGAAAATAACTATGAAAATGGAAGCAAAAAGCACATGTCAAGCATCACTGTTGCCTTTTAAAGTTGTTCTTTTTTTTTGCAAGGGGCAAGGTTTTCCTTCACCACCTACACCCTACTGGACGTGTACATACCAACTCAGAAGCTGCTATACCACAGAGAAAAGGGAATATAGGGAGAAAGGTCGTCTCAGAATTAATATCTGTAAGTCTGCATTAACACTTATTAAGTTTCATTATTCCAGGATTTGAGCTAACGAGTCTCAGAATATCAAATGCTCATCACGTTTTTGTGCTTTTTGCCCCATTGTCTAATGATCATCAGCCACCTGCTGGGCCAAGTAGCCCATTTATTTTCCCATCACTGAGGCTCAGGTTGACAGGGATGGCCACATTTAGACAGCCATTAGGGTAGTTTGACTTTTCTGTTTTATCATCACATGCACTCAACTAATGCTTGGGCTTCCACAAGAAGCCCCACCTTCTCTTAGCATGAGTTTTGGTTTCCCCTGTCTCCATGACAGAAATCACATCACCTTTGTCTGCCCAAGAGTGATGCAGTCCTCCCCATCACCAGGGAGAGGTGAGCAGAACACAAATCCTTCACTCCTAGCCTAGCTTCTCCACTGCCAGGGCTGCTAACCAAACTTTAATCACCTGGGTTGTAGTCAGGGCTCCATCCCTCTGTGCCACAGAGCCAGGACACTGTATATGGTTTTATGGAGTTGATCTTTGGGAATAAATGAAATAATCTGTTTTTATTGCTGAGTAATACTAAATCCAGTGTAGTACAGTTTAGTATGAACTGATGCCTGTATAGTTATGCAGAGTAATACTAAATCCAGTGTAGTACAGTTTAGTATGAACTGATGCCTGTATAGTTATACTGCGTAATACTAAATCCAGTGTAGTACAGTTTAGTATGAACTGATGCCTGTATAGTTATGCTGAGTAATACTAAATCCAGTGTAGTACAGTTTAGTATGAACTGATGCCTCTATAGTTATGCTGTGTAATACTAAATCCAGTGTAGTACAGTTTAGTATGAACTGATGCCTGTATAGTTATGCTGAATAATACTAAATCCAGTGTAGTACAGTTTAGTATGAACTGATGCCTGTATAGTTATGCTGAGTAATACTAAATCCAGTGTAGTACAGTTTAGTATGAACTGATGCCTATATAGTTATGCTGAGTAATACTAAATCCAGTGTAGTACAGTTTAGCATGAACTGATGCCTGTATAGTTATGCTGAGTAATACTAAATCCAGTGTAGTACAGTTTAGTATGAACTGATGTCTGTATAGTTATGGATGCCTGCATTTAAAGATGAAATTTAGAAAGAAGCGTTACCCTAGTCTCCAGCATCCTGATGACTGGGGCATTCTTACATGCACCAGAACTGCCATTCAGGCTGCGCACGATGCATTTGCAGAAACTTACTGATATCTGGGACATTCACTCAACATCAAGACATCCTGGTAGCTATAGCTGTCTGCCAAAACCCTTGCAAATTACATTCTTCAATGAAGTTTAGAACATGGAATCAGAATAGCAGTACCTCACCGCTAAGTCACAGGCTGCTATCTTTAATCCTGATTGGTTGGGAAAATGACATCAAATTGGCAACTGATCATAAGCTAATAAAACGCAGCCCAAAGTTTGGTAAGTTATTTATATTAGACAGGCAGGTACAATGGGCATCTCAACCTACATAAGAAGGTATAAAAATATTACAGGGTTACCACTTTAGTCTTCAGTCAATGACTGGGTGGGCTTCTATGCATTTGGTGGTGATCAAATCAGCTAGTTTCCTATAGAACACTTCTCCACTTCAATAAGTGATTTCTTTTTTAGCAGAATATTTAGACAGTGAAACTCAAGAAAGGATATATTGTGCTAGATAACCTGTGGGAACCTGCTTCTGCAAGATTTTGTTGATTGCAACCTATGAGAAAGTACCTAGATATGAGCCTACAGTTTTTCAGGCATACAGTTTGGTTGCCACCGATGCCCTTCCTTATTACATAAAATCTGGTGACCTGCTGTCATCATCTGAAGAACCTGGAACCACCGATTATCACAGTTCCACGAAGGAACAGCGACAGTGTATTTTCCAGGGTAGATATTCAGCCATTAATCCTGGAATACAGTAGCCCTCATCTCACGTGCACAAAAACATACGTACACATTGGGAGAGGCATAGTGGCTCTCAAAATTACATGGGTCACTTGTCCCCTACCCAGAAGAGGGTTAGAGTCTATAATAAATACGACATTATTGTCAGGATGCCACCTACAACACAAACTAATACTAAGGCTGCCTTTATGACAGCCTTCTTGCCCTTTCTCAGGGAATACCCAGAAAAGGGGGAATGAGTGGGCTGGGCTGACAGGAAGAAGGCAAGTAAATGGATTGTAACATGTGAAATGAGTCAGTTCTGGATTCTGCACTACTCATATATTACATACATATAGTAAACAATAAAAATAATAAATATCCTTGTACATAATGTAATGCAAATATAGGGTAAACGTTGAGACTGAAGGAGTTAGATAAACAGTAACACTAAGAAGCTAGTGAGCATGGCAAACAGATGACAGCTGACATTAAATACTCATAAATGCATGGTGCTTTTGAAAAACAACAATCCAGGAATAAGAGTATTAGCTGAGGGGTGGGTGAAGTTTCCATTAAGAGGAAATGAAAAGGACTTTGAAGAATTATTGTGACAGAACAGAATTTTTAGGAATTCAGCAAACTTATAGCAGGCAAGGGCAAATAATTTTGGCATACGCAGTAAGAATCATTTTCAAATTCAGTGATGATATCCTGTCCCTGTGTAAAATAACTAAATGAACCATATATGGCAAACTGTTGTATCCATTTCTGAAGGCCTTATAGAGATAGGGATAGAAAATTAAAAGAAGAGTGCACAGGAAGGCCACATGCATGTCAGTGGTATTGAAGAGAGATTCATCTTTTGGAGAGATGTTAAACCAAGGCCACTTCTGTCTGAACTTGTGGTACCTCAGATGAAAGTCAAAGATTCCGTAGCACTTTATCAAAAAGAATAAGTGCATTTCCTTTGTATATTGGCCAAATTACCCTTAGGCAGTCTGAATACCACCTTTCGTCTGCCCTGATAAGAGGACACTGGCCTTGTGAGATTAACCCCATCAGCAAAGTAGAAAAGTTGTTGTGTCTTTCGGCTTTTCCTGGTTAGGGGTTGCCACAGCGGAATTCCGGTCCGCTAATGATTGGCAGTAAATTTTTACATGTCAAGTTGCCGGCCCTGACGCACAACCTTCAATGAAGGTACGCCCATTCACACATGTCTCCACACAGAAGACGCTCTAGCTGAGAATCGAACAGGACAATGTCTTACTGTGAGGTGACAATGCTACCGCAGCACCACCACCGCAGTATCAGCAAAGCAGAAAAGTACTTAAGTAAATTTTAGAGACAAGCTAACATGATCAACAAAAATGCTTTTTAAAAACAGGATAGTCACAGGTTCTATCAAAACATTTGAGTACATTTTCTTTGTAAAAGAAAATGCAGCTTTTCTTTTACAACACTGCCAAAGAAAAGATAAAGGTAAATACTGGATTTTGTGAAAAAAATACTTATCTGTTATATGAGTAAAAATGAACACAGAAGTAATTGCAACAAACATAATAGGATGTGCAAGCACAACTATCCACATGGTAGTGTGGGTAACTTGTCCTGAAGGAAAATTACTGATGTCTAATTTTAATCACCTGATCAATTTTTGTGCATTTGTAATGCATGAAAAATGTTAGCTATTTGTTAGGAACCCCCCCCCCCAAACAGAATGTTTAATCACTTGTTTATCTTTTCTGTATTTTATTTCCCTGATTATAAAGTAATAGATACATTCAACCCTAGTAACTAATTTCTGTATGAAACTGTTACTCTGTGTAAATGTACAAGGATAAGATTCGTATGTAAAATAAAACCTAATACAATAACATGATAATTATTACTACACTTTTGTGTTACTGTCCTGTTCATAGCACAGCCAGTGATAGCTGTAGTGCTACGGTGGTATGAAGGCCCCAGCAAATAGCCCTATAGTGTTTTTGCAACATAAAACCAGATGCAAAATCAGCAGTTCAGAGCCATAGCTACTGTAAATTAACGATATGCTCTGGCTCAGAATCTTCCATTTGGGAGAAAAATGGCACAGTACAGAGATTCAAAGACAAGGTCTGCTGTGTCATTTTTAATAAGAGCAGTGAGGAGTAAGTGCCACAGTTTGAGGGTGAATATCTATTACTGTTAATGGCAACAGTGAGTCTGTTATTACTGCAACAAGTAAGTGCTGCAACATTTTATCCACATAAGCACATTCATGCGACTGTATGTGTGTATGTGAGTGAAGTGGCCATGTAACAACATTGCATGAGCTGGTAGGAGGAACACTTATAAATACTCGATTTGGAGACATGCAAATGAGTCATTAATAAGCTTTTGCTCAATGCGTATTAGCAGTGCAGCAGTACTAGAGATCACCAATGAAGCACTAGTGGTGCTACAGTAATTATTTCTCTGAATATCCCCTTAATATATTGCATATCATTTGCTAGGTCAAGGAAAAAAATGACTGACAAAAATGACTTGCTTTAAAAGAACATAAATCACGCTGGCACCTTGTTACTTGTGGTGAGCCCCAAGACACAGTGTTTAGCCTATTCTTTTCTTAAGCTAATTCTAATAATTAATTAGATTTCAGAGTGTTTCCATGGATGTAATCTGGGTATTATTAAAAGTATCATTTTAATTGTATTTATAGAACAGTCTTCTCTGAAGTTAACAGTGGTGCACTTACAAATAGCTGAAACTTGTGTCTTGATAAATGTGTGATATTAATATTTGGCAACAGTTTATTTCCAGAACTACTAACCATTCAAGGCCTTTTTTGTTTCTATAGTGGATAAGCTCTTGGGTATTTACAACTCCAGGCAATATACTTTATATGTTGATAATATTTAATATATAAAGAGCATTGAGAGCTATTCTCTTAATCCTTAAAGTCATACCTATTTAGTGTTTGCATACCTGCTTGTCCATACATAAGATGTTGGGTCAGGTAACAAAATACAGTCCATCTAAATGCATCTTAAATTCAGTAAAAGTATTTTAACATTGATAGATAATATAAATGGCATTCAGTAACAGAGTCTGGTTATTAAATGCATTAACATAATGTTGAAGCAGACCATTGCATTTTGATTTGTATACTATATGATATAGACCATTATTAGAATACAATTAATATTTAAATCTATGATGACCAATTTCTATTGTTTTGACTATTTCTCAGGATGCATTCATGATTTTTATGTATGCAGGTAAAACTTCATTAAAAATGAATAACAAAGAGAAATAAGTTTGTTTCTTGAAGAATTACAATATTATGCAAAGACAGGTCTGAGATGGTGGGAAAAGTTTGTTCATAGGTTCATAGGTAGGTACTAGGCTATCAGCTCAAGGGCCTAAGTAAGCCTACCAACAAAGTTCCCTGGCTTACACCACCCAAGAAAGTTAATTTCCTGTGCCCCTGTCAAGCAGAGCCACAGAAGTGATCCCCGGGGTGTACTTCCTATTTCCCATCCACTCATCAAGATTTTTCTTGAAGAGTGTTAATGAGGAACTTTGCTTGACATAGATGGGTAGCTTGTTCCAAAGTATAGGAAGTCTCTGGGACAGGAATCTACCCCTCCAGCAGGTCCTGTTTATTGTGGTGACAAGGTTTAGGTCCCTAGAGCATGTAGCTCAGAGGGATTGGGATTTCTTTAGGTGTAGCATGTGCAAAACAGCTCTAGGTTTAACATAGCTTTATATGTTAGGCAGAGATCTCCTTGGAGTAGGTGATATGCTACAGAGTAAAGCTGGAGTTTTTTGAGTCGGTCAGTGTAGGGCATCTGCATGAGGCCAGTAATCCTCTTTGTGAGGTACTTCTGTGACCATTCCAGCTGCTGCAGATGTCTTGTGAGGTACATTGCAAAAGGGGTGTTGTACTCTATAATGGGTCTAATGAGTGCCGAGTAGAGGGGGAACAATGACCTCTTTTTTTCCTGGATGAGAATCCTTTTGTGATGAGGTGTGCCACATAGAAGGATTTCCTGACTAATGTGGCAATGTGATTGTCAAAGGAGAGACTACTGTCCACCTGGTTCCCAATGTCTCTTATCACACATTCGGCATTAAGTAGATTGCCGTTTGTGTGGTGGTTCATGGGTACAGAGTTTTTACCAAAGGGGATGACAATGCACTTTTTGGCATTGAGCTTGAGGCCATGCCTCTGACACCAGGCATCTGTCTCAGTGAGGCCCTTCTGTAGGATGTCCACATCATTTGGGGACTCAACTATGGCTCCTAGATTGCAGTCATCTGTCTGACTGTTGATTATTCCTTTGTTATACACTAGACAAGGAGGTGAATCATCAGAGGAGCCAGGACAAAATGGATATTTGGCAACTAAAATCTAGAAACAAAATTGTTAAAGATTCAATTAATTTTACAGTAAAGTCTCACTTAAATGGCACCCATGGGGATTGGTAGATGCTAGTTAAGTATATGTTCTGGTTACTTGAGATATGCTTTTTGATTTTTGATTGGCTCATATACCGGCATATGAGCCAATCAAAAATCACAAAGCAGAGCCTCTTCTTGCCGGCTGTTCCGCATTGAACAGAAGAGGCTTCCCTTTGAGATTTTTGATTGGCTCATACATCAGCATACGAGCCAATCAAAAATGGCAAAGCAGAGTCTCTTCTGTTCAATATGGAAATATGGGCTGTTCTAAATTGAACAGAAGAGGCTACCCTTTGGGATTTTGATTTGCTCATATGCCGGCATATTAGCCAATAAAAAATCGCAAAGCAGAGCCACTTCTACTCAATACGGAGCTGTTCTGCATTGAGTAGAAGTGGCTCCACTTTGATTGGCTTGTATGCCGGCATAACTCCACAGGATCTAACTTTTGCAACTCTTTAACCTGTACTTTATGGGAAAAACAGACTTTTATTTTAGAAATATAAAAAAATAAGGTCCTGATTTTTCATCACACCAAAAGCTTTTGAGATGGAAGCTTTTCTTCATGTTGTCATCCTATGTTCATAGAATAGTGTTGAATAGTGATGAAAAAGCATTAAAAAGCCATTTAAATGTATGCAATACATGCAGCACCATGAATATATGCTAAAAATGGAAAAAATATAAGCTTGTTCTGTACTTTTATGATGTCAGAAGGGTGTTTAACAATCTTTTGTTATGTAACCCTAAATGCTGTTAAAATTTTTTGTCATGTTGGGGATTTACCGTCAATAGTGCTCGCATGCAAAGAACAGGGACAGAAGCTAAAACAACTGTCAGCTACTGTGTTCCTGAAGTATAGCTGAACTATCCACTCACGCTGTGCTGATGAGGTCAATAAAAAAGCCAAAACATGCATGTCTACAGCTAGTGGGGTTTGGCTTTATTTGCCTGAATTTAACCATAAAGACTTAAAAAGTAAAGAACAAGTATTGAACGTTCAGAAGCCATTTAGTCAAAACACTTGATGCCCTTAAAAGGTCATTTTCATATACCCCATTACAGGAGGTATAAAGTATCACACAGTGAATACTATAGCTTGGCTGGACTTTTCTTGCAGTTTTGACTGAATGGCTATCTGTGTGAAATGTTTACCCTTTGGTTTGCATGTTAGTTGGGATATTTTGCAGGCACATTAATCTTTATGTACATCAGCTGAGTTTAAAGACTCTGTGTTTCTGAAATAAAGCAAACCTATCCACTTATGCTCTCCTGATGAAGAATGTGATGCTCCAGCACTGACCCAGTAATCAAGGCCTCCAGTTCAAGTCTCTTTAACTCCAAATGGATTTTTAAGTCCTCTGTGGAAAGGTTGAACTGTTCATTTTCTGAGAGCTGTACATCTCCAAGGCCAGTCTGATTGTCCTTCTAATTGCTTGTCCGTCATGCAGATGTGCCCAAGGCTGCAATCATTTCTGCTTTAATCAGGTTGGCATGGACCAGTCCTTTAGCCTGGCACTTCTCAGCCAACTGGCTCCTTGTCAGCTTGCCATACTCTTCTGCTGACATGCCTGCCTGCTCTCCCTGACTAACTAAACAAAAAAATAAAACAATTGTGATATGAAACTCTGAATGTTCACTGTGTGACTGACTGAGAGTACAAACACCTTCCTTAGTGACCACTGTTTACAGGCTACAGGAATTCAATATCCACACCACTGAATCCTAATACGTGGCTTTCCCATGCAATTAATATGTGACACCCCAGCATTGGCCCAGTAATCAAGGAACTTCAATCGTCACCACTGGCAACAATGTGGGATGTATGCACTGGGAGGATGACAAGTACACACACAGAAAATTGCAATTTCCCTTAAGAGCACATAGAGACCACAGTCAGTCAGGGGCTGGTTTCTCCCTCTTTCTCCAGATCCCTAATAAGACTCTGCATTGGCACAGCTATAGGGTTAATTTCTCAGCTGAGTGGCCAAACCAAGACCTCCAGCACCCTCTCTGTCCAACCAGTGCTTCATGTCTCTGCCCAAGTAGCTGACACACACACACTTTGAGATTTGATTTCTATACACACTTGTACACACACACACACACACACACACACACACACACACACACACACACACACACACACACACACACACACACACACACACACACACACACACACACACAGACACACACACACCTGGGAAAATCTGGCACAAGGTTACTAGCTATGCCCCCTTTTGCCCAGACTATAAGGTAGTTTTCACTGCCACCAGCCACTACTTATCAGCTACTTTAAGGTCCTTAACGAAGGGTGTCCAATCTTACTGTGTAATGTTGCTATCAATACAAATGGCAGGTTGACCAAGAGCAAGGTATTAGGAGTGGTCTGTACAGTGTCACCAAATAAATATGCAAGTACTCTCAGAGCTTAAATATGTCTCACAAATATCAGCCACAAAGATAGGTTTCAATCTATTTAATAATAAATAAAAGAACAAGACAATACTAAATATGTATTCGTAATGACTTCAGAGTTCAAAATTACAGGAAATATTTAAAACAACAGTGCAGGACAGTCTCAAATAAATACATCTAAACTATTATTTACTATATTTCTTACTGAATATAAAATAAATTACTGTACCCTAGTAAACTTACTTACCGCAAGGCAAGACATATGTGGTGAGGGAATGTTTTCAGTTGATGTTGTTGTTGTCAGGTCAAAGACAAATACAAAATGCACAGTCTCATTCTCAGTGACTTCTTAAATTAATATCAAATATTACTGCTGGGGTAGCTGGCAGCATGACATCACTTTGTGTCATCTGACCTTAGTTCCCAATCTAAACCCCCATTGTTAGAAACTATCAACATTTAGCATCTCCCTGTGAAAACACATAAACAAGCACCCTACCTAAATCTTTGCAGCTGCAGGAAGACATAAAACAATAAAACACAACACAATGCAGAAGGCTCCCTAGTTTTAGACATCCTGTCTCCTTGCTGCAATGAAACTAACTTTTATGGTGCAGTTATAAAACAATTTCATTTCAATTATTTTCTTAAAGTTTTGCAAGTTAACCTTATTTGTGCCAGTTCCCACTGTTAAAACATATACATTTACACAATTACAATAGTTTATACACATTCCTGTTCTTTTCCAGTAGGGTACACTCTGGATACATCTTTAAGCTCAGTATTGTACAAACCCTTTTAACACAGACATCTGGTTACCAGCATATGAATCATGTTAACATTCACAACCGACATATAATCATTTAAAAAATTCCAGACAGCTGTGCTAGCAATATCTCCCTCTGTCACAGTTCTATATAGATCATATTAATATTCACAAATGACATAATTATTTACAAAATTCCAGATAGCTAGGCTGACAATATTTTCTTTTGTGACAAAGTCAATAAAAAAGTAAAAAACATGGTTGTCTACAGTTAGTTGTGTTTGATTTTATTGGCTGGAATATAACCATAAAGACTTAAAAAGGTAAAAAAAGTCATGGTCATTCAGACGCCATGTAGCTGAAATACTTGAGGTTCTTAAGGGTCATTTGCATATATTCCATGGGCCTCTGTACAGGAGGTTTAAGCTTCAGTTTGCTGAAGGTACTGTACATATTAACAAAAGTAACTATTCTAATAATGTTAAACTAGAACAATTGCTATCCGAATTAAACAGCAAATTATACTCATTTAGGTCCGTACAGCTTGAGATAGAATACCTAACTGAATGTATTAGGGTGGAACGCATACCAAAGGGGTTGCGTTTTAACAAACTACCTAATAACGCAGCTCCAGGTTCTAAATTGTTTGAAGACATTACTGTGTTGTTTAACAAAATGGGCATGGAAATGCTTAAACTTATGATATCTGATTATGAATGTAGAGCGAATTCGCTCCTAGTTGATATTAATGCTATAAATACTAGCATCACTGACAATATTAACTTCTCAAGTATTAAAAGGGATTATGAAAAATTGTTTACAGAAGTTGATAATCATTGTGACAGGATAGTACAAAGAAAAATCAAAAAGCTGGAAAGAGATTTGCAAGAATATAATTGTGGAGTTGCTTATGTTTTTTCAAAAGGTGTGGACAGACAATTTCCCAGAAGATATAATGAGAACATATCGAGGGGTAGATATAATGAGAATTTTAGAGTTCAAAATTCATTTGCCACCCCAAATAGAGAGGGAATACCACCCCAAAGGAACAACCAGGCCCAAGAGCAGGGTTTTCATTATGCCCCAGGGAGACAGTTATATAGGGAAACAAATCAGTCAGCCCAGGGGAGGAACAACTTCAGGTGGTAAAGGTTCCAGATCCATCTTTCCCAAATATAGAAATCATACAATTGCCATCTTGCACAGTGGCTAAACAAGGAAATTTTTCTATTTACAATTATACGGATGTCCCAGTAAATAATCTGTTTTTTGAGTTGTTTAAAAAAGGTTTTCATTTTGTACCTGAGAAGTCCTTGAATTTATCAAGGACTATCCTGGATGTAAAGTTATTTACTAGAAACTTAAATTTGAACATTTATTTTAGGGGTAAGCAGCACATAAAAGACCCATTACAAAGAACAAGTATATTTAACCCTCCTCTTCACCCTGTTTTGAAGGTGTTTGAAGAAATGGTAGAATCCGAACTTAGACAACTAACAGTTAGGAATGCAACAGACAAGGTTGCCAATCCTACCAAAGGGTTCTACGAAACTATAGCATTTTTTAAGAAAGAGGAAATCAGACCTATGAAGCCTGACAAGGGAGGGGGGGGGGTGGTTCTTATGTACAAGCATGATTATGAAGCACACATAGCAAATATATTGCATGACACAGAGAATTACACAGAGGTCTCAGTTAATGAACGCAATGTGGCGTATTCAAGAATAAGGCTATTGCTAGAGGACCATCTGATGCAAGGGGTCATTAATGAGCAATTGTTTAACTATCTGTTAGTACAGAAACCCCTGACACCAATTATTGTTGGCATTCCAAAAGTGCATAAAGGCCTTGACCCTCTAAAATTTAGGCCCATAGTTGCAGGGCCAAAAGGCATTACTGAACCCCTAGGCAAATTCATAGATATATCAACCAAAAAACTGGTTTCATCAATAGAATGCATTTGTAAGGATTCATGGGAATTCCTTAAAGGGATAAAAAATTCATACTACGATGTAACTGATTATATGGTTACTATTGACATTGTAAACTTATTCTCAAGTATTCCATTCAACAAGGCTAATGGTTTTGCTATATTTGGCAAAACGTCTTTAGATGGCATTCTACCAACTGGATCTTGTATTCCAAACTCTTTCATCCTGAATGGACTTTAAACAAAAAAAATAAAACAATTGTGATGTGAAACTCTGAATGTTCATTGCGTACCTGACTGAGAGTACAAACACCTTCCTTAGTGACCACTGTGTACAGGCTACATGAATTCAATATCCACACAACTGAATCCTAATATGTGGCTTTCCCATGCAATTAATATGTGACACCCCAGCATTGGCCCAGTAATCAAGGAACTTCAATCGTCACCACTGGCAACAATGTGGGATGTATGCACTGGGAGGATGACAAGTACACACACAGAAAATTGCAATTTCCCTTAAGAGCACATAGAGACCACAGTCAGTCAGGGGCTGGTTTCTCCCTCTTTCTCCAGATTCCTAATAAGACTCTGCATTGGCACAGCTATAGGGTTAATTTCTCAGCTGAGTGGCCAAACCAAGACCTCCAGCACCCTCTCTGTCCAACCAGTGCTTCATGTCTCTGCCCAAGTAGCTGACACACACACACACACACACACACACACACACACACACACACACACACACACACACACACACACACACACACACACACACACACACACACTTTGAGATTTGATTTCTATACACACTTGTACACACACACACACACACACACACACACACACACACACACACACACACACACACCTGGGAAAATCTGGCACAAGGTTACTAGCTGTGCCCCCTTTTTCCCAGACTATAAGGTAGTTTTCACTGCCACCAGCCACTACTTATCAGCTACTTTAAGGTCCTTAACGAAGGGTGTCCAATCTTACTGTGTAATGTTACTATCAATACAAATGGCAGTTTGACCAAGAGCAAGGCTATTAGGAGTGGTCTGTACAGTGTCACCAAATAAATATGCAAGTACTCTCAGAGCTTAAATATGTCTCACAAATATCAGCCCCAAAGATAGGTTTCAATCTATTTAATAATAAATAAAAGAACAAGACAATACTAAATATGTATTCGTAATGACTTCAGAGTTCAAAATTACAGGAAATATTTAAAACAACAGTGCAGGACAGTCTCAAATAAATACATCTAAACTATTATTTACTATATTTCTTACTGAATATAAAATAAATTACTGTACCCTAGTAAACTTACTTACAGCAAGGCAAGACATATGTGGTGAGGGAATGTTTTCAGTTGATGTTGTTGTCTGGTCAAAGACAAATACAAAATGCACAGTCTCATTCTCAGTGACTTCTTAAATTAATATCAAATATTACTGCTGGGGTAGCTGGCAGCATGACATCACTTTGTGTCATCTGACCTTAGTTCCCAATCTAAACCATCATTGTTAGAAACTATCAACATTTAGCATCTCCCTGTGAAAACACATAAACAAGCACCCTTCTTAAATCTTTGCAGCTGCAGGAAGACATAAAACAATAAAACACAACACAATGCAGAAGGCTCCCTAGTTTTAGACATCCTGTCTCCTTGCTGCAATGAAACTAACTTTTATGGTGCAGTTATAAAACAATTTAATTTCAATTATTTTCTTAAAGTTTTGCAAGTTAACCTTATATGTGCCAGTTCCCACTGTTAAAACATATACATTTACACAATTACAATAGTTTATACACATTCATGTTCTTTTCCAGTAGGGTACACTGTGGATACATCTTTAAGCTCAGTATTGTACAAACCCTTTTAACACAGACATCTGGTTACCAGCATATGAATCATGTTAACATTCACAACCGACATATAATCATTTACAAAATTCCAGACAGCTGTGCTAGCAATATCTCCCTCTGTCACAGTTCTATATAGATCATATTAATATTCACAAATGACATATAATTATTTACAAAATTCCAGATAGCTAGGCTGACAATATTTCCTTTTGTGACAAAGTCAATAAAAAAGTAAAAAACATGGTTGTCTACAGTTAGTTGTGTTTGATTTTATTGGCTGGAATATAACCATAAAGACTTAAAAAGGTAAAAAAAGTCATGGTCATTCAGACGCCATGTAGCTGAAAAACTTGAGGTTCTTAAGGGTCATTTGCATATATTCCATGGGCCTCTGTACAGGAGGTTTAAGGTATCAGATACTGAAAACTCTAGTTTGTCTGGGTCTTTCTTGCAGTTTATACTGAACGGTTTCTTGGGTTTATATATATATATATATATATATATATATATATATGGATCTACTTCATTTGCCCTAACTTCCGATTGACCAATACCCATTTACCCGAGACCAAATGACCGAAATTTCATTTGACCTACACCTCATTTGACCGACAAGTATTATTGGCAAGAAAATGAGATATGACCCCTTCCCCACTGTAGTGCGACCCTGGAGTTAGAATATATAGTTGAGGGGTGGGGGCACAACCCCCCACAATGGGGGTGTGGGGGGCAAAGCGCCCCACTTAATTTCATATTATATTGTTTAGTTTTGCTTTAATATTGCTTAGTAAAACAAAAGTAAGTGGAGGGCTTTGCCCCCACACCCCCCATTGTGGGGGGCTGTGCCCCCCACACCTCCCCTAACTATATATTCTAACTCCAGGGTTGCACTACAGTGGGTTAGGGGGCATATCCCATTTTCTTGCCAATAAAACTTGACGGTGAAATGAAGTGTCGGTCAAATGAATTTTCGGTCAAATGGTTTTGGGCAAATGGGTGTCGGTCAATCGGAAGTTAGGGCAAATTAAGTAGATCCATATATATATATATATATATATATATATATATATATATATATATATATGTGTGTGTGTGTGTGTGTGTGTGTGTGTGTGGGAACACTATTATTAATAGAGACTCCCAAATGTTGACATCTGATTGTTGGTTATTTTGACACATTTTACTTGACAAAATAGATGATTGACAGGTGTGCGAGGTCAACAATCCCCGGGACTGGGTATTATGCCCTTACCACTTTGATTTTGTTATCTCAAAGTTAGTCTATATATATATATGTATATATGGTTCCCTATCAGAATCCTGAAACACTATAAGCCTGAAAGTCAAAATCCTGAAAACTAATGACTGAAAATGCAAAATCTCGAAAATGCAAAATCCCGAAAGTCAAAATCCTGAAAACACAAAATGGACATGCTGACGTCACTGTGGCTTTGCTATTGTTAGCCCTGTGGTGTTAGGTCATGCGTTGGGTCCAGGTAAGTGTGCGGTTGGTTTTATGTTAGGGTTAGGGGCGGTATAAGTGAGTTAGGGTTAGGGCGCAGGTTAGGCATGTATGCAATAGTGACACATATTGGGGTTAGGGGCGGTTTAAGTGAGTTATGGTTAGGGTGCGGGTCAGGTGAGTGTGCGATAGTGATGGACCTTAGGGTTAGTTTTAGGGTCAGGGTCAGTTGGTAGATATTAGTGTCTTTATAGTGACATATTAGCATTATTTGTGTTTTCAGGATTTTGACTTTCAGGATTTTGCATTTTCGAGATTTTGCATTTTCAGTCATTAGTTTTCAGGATTTTGACTTTCAGGCTTATAGTGTTTCAGGATTCTGATAGGGAACCATATATATATATATATATATATATATATATATATATATATATATATATATATATATATATATATATATATATATATATATTTATATATATATATATATATATATATATATATATATATATATATATAATTAGCAGGGCCCCTACATGGGAGATGCAAGCTCAATCAATTTCACAATCCAAGGTTGTGTCTCAGTGCATGCATGACAGGGTGACAATCTTTCTTTTCAATGTTTTGCAGTTGATTTATATATGTATGTGTGTGTGTGTGTGTGTGTGTGTGTGTGTGTGTGTGTGTGTGTGTGTGGGTGTGTGTATGTATATATTTATATATATATATATCTATATATATATATATATATATATATATATATATATATTTATATATATGTATAGGTTTACTATCAAAGTGTGAAATGGTACTTACACGAAACTGGGATGGCCGAATATGTGTTTCCCAGTATTGTAATCCAGATCCGGAAATGTTCGAATCCACATTATCGAATGGTAGTGTACATTCACTAATATGAGATTGACCTTTTTCCTCACTGTAGTGCAATCTCGGAGTTGGAATATATAATACACAGGGGGTGCGGGGTGCAGGGGGGCTTACAATTTCCGTGGCAGTTTCACCACAACAGCCTGAGGGCTTGATGTCATGTCTTCATATGTTGAATAACTGCTAATGCAGACATCGAAGTGATGATTGCTGACATCATGTTAAAGGAACATTACCAAATTTGACAAGGATATTCGACAAAATGATTAGAATTTGTGTTTAATTTCAACCCCATTAAGACATATCAGGGTACCCTGATATGCTCAGCAAAAACACAAACAAAATGTCAACACATAACCCAACTTCAGCAATCCTTGCTGTCCTTGGTCTTATGCATCTTGTCACCGAACCTACACAACCCAACCACAATTCTAACCATATCAGTATAGCATAACCATTCATCAGCCTGCATTTAGCAACCATTGCTCTGTCACTTTCACTACCAACAACCTCACCCTCAAGCCTCCCCCAAAATTACACTAATTCATGCCAATATCTCAGCTTAGGGTTGCCACCTTTTCAAATGGTCAAAGTGGGACATTTTTGGTACAAACATCAGATTTTACACGCCGACACATACCCACGGTCAGTACAATGGTTAGAACTTAACATTTTTGCCTAAATAAAAGCTTATTCTTGTAGCATTTAGTTGCTTATTCTGTTTCTTATAACATTTAGGTATTTTAGATACAGAATAACTGTTTTATGAAACTATTACATAAAATATAGGAAATAATTTTGTCCTAAAATCTCAGGACATTTGCCATTTTTACAATTTTTTGTCAGGACATAACTGCCCAAAGAGGGACTGTCCCTCGTGAAGTGGGACAGGTGGTAACCCTATCTCAGCTTAATGTGTTTTTACTTCCACAAGCCATTACAGATCACTGGCCAGTCTCCTATTCTCTCTCTTCACATGTCCCCAATAATGCTGGAATAGCTATAAAACACATTAACAACTCCAAGAGAAATTCTTTCCCTTGGTTAAAAACTGCTTAACCAGTAAGTAAGGACTGGTTAATCACAGACCTCAAACAACTTCCTCAAACTACAAGAAGAAAGATTGGCAAGCTTGGAAAAAAATCCTAAAACTGAAAACTAGTTAGCATTCACTTTTTGAAACAACCTAGAGAAACAAGCCATCCACAGGCTCAAAATTGAGGAATGTATTTGTTTCTTTTTGCCAAACTCGGTCCAATTGACAATAGTGCAATGGCTTTATCACTAAAAGCCACTTTCAGTGAAAAGATTGGGTTTGCCCCCTGCAAAAAACATGTAGTACTGTTTTAGCAATTTTTTGATGCTTCTTCTATCTAACAAACTAGAATCAAAAATAATAATGCATTCCCAAAATCAACATCCACAAAGCTAAATGATCTTCCCTGTTACTTACAACTTAAACAGTTCAGGGAGGTGTTAACTTTTTAACAGGTGTAAAACCACTGCAAACATAAATTATCCCAACATCATCCAATGTGGTATTTCATTACTGCTATGGCAAACTTCAGTAACAAATTCAGGAATCTTCCCAATCCATAGGCATCTACTGCAGTACTCCTTCCCAGTCCATAGACAACTACTGTAGTATTCCTTCCCAATCCATAGGCATCTACTGCAGTACTTCTTCCCAGTCCATAAGCAACTACTGTAGTACTCCTTCCCAATACATAGGCAACTACTGCAGTATTCCTTTCCAATCCATAGGCAACTACTGCAGCACTCCTACCCAGCCACCTTCCCACCACCCTTCATTTCTCAGTTCTATATCAAGATAATGAAACCAAATGACAAGAAAGGTCTGCTCAACCAAATTTATTTATTTATCTTTTGTTGACTGGGTTTGGTTAGGCAAGTGGCATCTTTTCAGGAGAGACCTAAGGTGGTCTTTTTACTAAAAGGGGAATTTTTGCCTGGGCATCTGGGAACTTCCCCTAGTCTTTTTGATAGGTGCCATGGGATCTTTTTCATTCATTTAAGCCACTCCTAACTCAAGAAGATGTAGCCATGGGTTTAATGTCTCATCCAAAGACTGACATACCCAGGAGTGAAGCACTCCCTCTCCCCAATTCTGCACTGCAATGTCAACAATCTAATCACCTGGAGTGTGACTATAATCCACAGCCTTCCAGTGCTTCAGCACAGACACAGCAATTAGCCTACAAGCAGTTCCCCTCGGTCAGATAACACCCACTCCTGGTTCATTTACCTCTACAAAGAGTATTTCATATAGCCCATCACCCAAATCTCCAACATTTATATAGATAACAATGCCATGCCAAGCATCCGGTAGACTGCAATAATAAATCCTATTACCAAACAACTCAACCCCAGCTTCCAGCCTATCATTACTACCCACTATTGACAAAATACTACAGAGAAAACAACAAAAAAGTCCACCAAATGGTAAATCTAGAACAATCCAAAAACTAACACAAAAAACAGAGCAAGTTCTGGAAACCAATATTGGAAGTACTTTATTCAACAACAGAATATAAATACAAGATCTTTCATGTTCAATGAGTATTTTTAGCTTGGTTTCCAGAGCTTACTACAGAGAATAATCAATATTCAACTCACTTCCTTCATTCATCAATACCTACACATCTTTCCCAAAAGTGACATGGACTCATGCAATCCTGATACACCATGACTGCTGTTTGGACCCTTACAAATAAGATATTTATGAACATGGACAAAGACAACCTCATGTGCACAGTTTTTATGCACCTCATTGGCCACACCCTGATTTTTCACAAGCTAAGACATTGGTGTCAGTCTAATGCTACATCCTGGTTTCAGAACTTCTTCAGCAACAGACACTTGAGAGTCAAACTCGGAACCTCTATCTCTGAGGAAGCTCCCCTATGCAAAGTTATACCACAGGGCTCCATGCACGTCCCTCTGCTCTTTCCATCTTCCCCACAAATGACTTATATTATACACAGATGCTATGCTCATTTATAACTGCAACACCAAGCAGAATGTCATCCAAAACTAGCTTCAAAATAATCTAACCTCATAAATCACAACTTAATTTTCAACCCCTCCTTCACCAAAACCATGTTTGGTACCCATAAAAATTACCCAATTTAATTAATACACTCCATATCTCAGACAATCACTACACACCCGCTGAAACAACTACAGTCTTTAAACACCTCAGAATCTGGCTGGAACAGTCATCAAATGTTTACTTACATACAGATAAAACATGAGATATCACTAACTCACTTAAGCTCTGAGTCAGAAAAATATCTTTCCTTACCTCTGAGCTTCAGCAAGAGCTACCACTGGTAAAGGAATTAATTTAGCTCATCTTGATTATGGCCTTCCCATCACAGCTACAGTGTCCAGTCTCATCTACCCTTCAGTCCATGTCCAAAGCACTTTGTCAGTTGACATGCAACTCTTCACCTCAAGAACATAACTGCTTCACTTTCTCCAAATGGCTTTCATTCATGCAAAGAGGTGAACTTCTTCTAGGAGCACAACTCCTTGAATTCACACACATTGAACCATATTCAACATTTGGTAATAAATCCAGGGCCAAAACCTCTTTCTACAACCTCAGACATCTCTCTCAGGCATCCCTTGAGCTACAAACTCCCATAACCAAACATTGCTCTTTCCATGCTTTTTCCATCTTAACTCCTAAACTTTGGAAATCCTGCCCCACTTTCCAGACAGAGTGATTTGTATTTTGAACACATTTAATCTCCAGCTCAAAAATGTCTTCTTAAACAAGCACAATACAATGTTTTTTGATGGGGCACATTACTTAACATACCAACTCTTCTGGGACCAACTCTCTCACTTAGCTTCCAGAATCTTCCCTTACAACTCTCTTCTCAGCTTTCAGCCAGTTTCAGTTTACATCATGCAGTTCCATTTCTCTTAGATCTCTGGGCCAAACTATAGTTATGAAGTATATCCACAAGTTCTACACGTAAGATTTAAATGTGCTCTCCGATATACAGAATATGCATAAATTTTAACTTTTCTCCCATTACTTCCTCCTCACTCAAAAATACCATCTTCCCCTTAAACCCTCATTTAGTCACAGTTATCTTTGCCCCTACCTACAAAGAGTATCTGCACCATTCTGATTTCCACATAATGTTTCACCTTTCTGCTTATAAATCTATCAACCAATTCTAATGAACCTCTCCTTCTTCATATATGTTTTTAAGTATTGGACTTAAAATAATCGTGCCAACCTGTGTTACTGTAAACTAGAGGAGCTGAAACATTTGTATTAGCCTTTGTGCAAATTTATGTTTTGAAAACTTGCATGCTTTGCTTATTAATACCTTAGTCATTGTTTTGTTTGTTTATATAATGAATGTTCAAAAGTGATTTGTTTACATAATCATGATTTACTCTATATATTTCTAAAACTTTGATATATATTCTTTATTTCGGCAGTGATGCATTTACCTGAGCTGCACCTAAATTGGTTAGTGATGATCAATGCACTACTCCCATAAACAAACTTCAATAAAATAAGTGAAAAAATGTACAGTTATAGAAACATTTTTTATCAGTTACTTGCATAATATGCAAATTGCCAGTGTCCCACCTCAGGTATTAGATCATGATAATAAAATAATAACTTTTCTTTTTCAATGAAGCTGGATTTCACACAAAAATAATATTTAGATCTCAAACAGAGCACAGTATTTTGAATTATTAATTTAATTGTTATAATAATGGTCCAAAGTTAAAACAAGTCTAAGGTGACTTTTTTTTTTCAACATCAGTTCAGCTATTTCTTCATGCATAATATTTAAATAATCCCTGAAAATACATAGACTGACATGATAAGTAAACAGCTAATATGAATGCCACCTTAAATTATCCATATATATATATATATATATATATATATAAAGATAGCTATATATATAGATAGATATATAGATATATAGATATATATATATATATAGATATATAGATATATATATATATATATATATAGATATATAGATATATAGTGTGTGTGTGTGTATATGTGTGTGTGTGTGTGTGTGTGTGTGTGTATATGTGTATATATATATATATATATATATATATATATATATATATATATATTATATATATTTTATTTATATAGATATATATATATATATATATATATATATATATATATATATATATATATATATATATATGTGTATATCAATGCTGTGTTAGCATTTTGTGATCAGTAAATAATTTCATATCTGGGAGGCTCAATGGTAGTAATGCCAAATCACAACTTTGAATCAACTCCCAGTGCTATAACCAGGGTGCAAGCTTTTTCTAGTGGTTGGGGACTTGATTGACATTACTGAATAGCTGCGTATTTGGTGAATCTATAGTACAGGGATTTGTTTACAAAGCCATGGTTATTGCTGCAGCGCCTTCAATGCATTTGTTTATTAGCTTTGTGTATGTTAGCAGCTGTAGAAAGGAGTTGTTTAAGTCATTGCTTCAGATCAGATGCTGCTTTTCTTTTCTTTTTGGTCCTCAGATGTGGACGAATGTTTTTATTTGTTGTAGTCCTCAACTTCAGGTTAAGAGGGGGTACCAGTATGTGGTCTGCCTATGGTTCCATTTGACCTAGCTACTGTTCTGTCAACCCCCTCTTAAGTAAATAGGTATGAGAAACCAAATTTCTCTATCTGTAACTCAGCATGAATAGTATAGTTAGAGCATACTTTGATAGTAGCTTTATTATATAGCAATAACCCACGCCTGGGTGTGGGTAATGCTGGATTTACCCACGGTTGGCGTGGTTTGGTCCCGAGGGTGAATCCCGAGGGACCAAACAAAGCCAACTGTGGGTAAATACAGCATTACCCACACCCAGAAGTGGATTATTGCTATTATACCATGACATTATTTAAGAAAAGAAACTTTTACTTTTCTTAAATATTGGCATAGTATAATGCCTGTTTACTGCCCTTCCGCAGATGTCTGGCATCCACGGCGGTTGTGATGTACCGCGCCTCGCGGTACATCAGAGTTGTGGGCAAAAGCAAAGGAGAAAGCAAGATCTCCGTTGCTTTTTACTGTTTTGCTATGTTAAATGGGTTTAACATAGTGAGACAGTTTAAAATAAGCAACGGAGATGTCCGTTGCTTATTTTAAACTGTCTCGCCATGTTAAACCCATTTAACATAGTGAATAAAAAGCAACGGAGATCTTGCTTTCTCCGTTGCTTTTAAACCTGTCTGCTATGTTAAATGGGTTTAGCATAGCGAGACAGCTTTAAAATAAGCAACGGAGATCTCCGTAGCTTATTTTAAAGCTGCTCGCTATGTTAAACCCATTTAACATAGCGAGACAGTGTTTTAAAAGTAGAGTTATACTAATGGAAAAAAGTCCGGGCGACCGGACCTTTTTCCATTAGTATAACTCGATTTACAATGTGCACGCTGGCCAATCAGCGTGCACGTTTTGGGGGGGGTCATGGTATAATAGTTCATAACCCATCACAGTGCACTGTTAAACACACACTTGTAATGGTCATAGTGAAACTGTTTTGATGGCTACTTATGTCATAAACAAGTTTTTAATGTCCCTGCCCAAATTATATAATTCCAGCCAATACTAAAATATTAGCAATTTAATTTTTTCTTTATCATTGTAGCCGCATATCCCACTGAGATAAACACTCAATTAAACTCAAACAGTGTCCAGTATTTTACAGTATTTTGCACGATCAGACGTCATGGTTATATTAATGGCACAAACTTAAAGTAATTCTAAAGTCACTTTCTGCCACCACTTCATATAAATGCCCATCAATTAGGCCGTTCTTCCACCAATCTATTTACATAATCCTTTATACCATATAAGTTGCTTTAGAATTTGTCAGGTATACTGAAATAGTCAAGGAATGTAAATAAAAAATAAAATGTATGAGGACCCCACTTAAAGAAACACTTAAAGAAAAATCTTCATTTCCACTGATTTCAGTGATTATAATGAACAGTATATTTTTCTTACATAAACATTTCCAGTGTAAATGCACTTCAATCACTGTTATATAATCAGTTTCAAAGTCCTACTTCAAACATACTTCTAGTCATAAAGATGCATAATCAAACAGCTAAATACAATTTTTCACACCATCTGTCTCCCTGTCTGTTCCCTGTTCAGCCAATTCCTTTTACTTTTCCCATTCCTTTTCTGCCACCACAGACCTGAAAGCATCCCCCAGATTTACAGAATCCATGTACTCGGTCTGCATTAGCTCTTGTAATGATTGAAATTGACAGTTCCTTTACTTTAGGCAGCGTTCTGATAACCACCATCTACATGCACTGTTTATCTGCTACTGTAATCGTCCTTCCTGATTATAGTAACTGCCATAGTAGCTGTTCCTTTGCATAAGTGGATGCAACATCATCTTAGGTTTAACATATACCCTCTTTGAGAATAGATAATAGCATCTAGTCATATTGAAGATTTTGTGAAGCCTGTCAGTTACACCATCTTGGTTTTCATATAATGCTTATGTTCACGACTTTCTTCCTACAATACTTTAATCACGTTTGAAATTTTCCTTTGAGCTTTATGCTCCATACTGACCAGCTGCTGCTGCACATTTTCTGTTTGACTACCCATATTTTACACTTCAGCCACCTGCTGCTGAATAGGCATCATGACAAGTTTTTGAAAATGCAAAACCTTAGTGACATCAACTCTTCAGTCTTTATGTATCCAAGATTGCAAATATATGCCACAAACTGCATTTCATGTTTTCAGATCTTTTCGTTATTTTATTATCTTTCCATTTAATCATTTTTGCCATTAACTGAACACTGTTGCTATGGCCAGCCTTGATCTCCATTGCCATTTCCACATATTTCTTCTTCTATGTTCACTATTTTATTTAGTGTTTTCATTTCTGTGGCCTTTGTTGCTGCAGTGTTATAACCTTCTCAAACTCTGTCATCATCACTCGCGTCAAATTTCTTTTTTGATTACCAAAAATGTAACTTTAACCTCTCTCCATGGATTGAACATAGGAGGCATACAGCCCCATAAAGAACCATGAGCCTTCCCTTTTTCATTTTATCCATTAATAGTCAAAATAAAGTATAATGTCATACTTTTTAAAAAAAACTTGAATGCATGTCCTTCTCTAGACTAACACTACTGACAAAAAAGTAATTATCAATTTGAGCCAACTCTCTGACACAGAGAGCTAAGTCTTGATGACTGAAATGAACTGAATTCAGTCCATGGCCAGACACCAGTGGCACCAGTGGCATGAGCTAGGAAGAGGTGAGAGTGGGCATCCAGCACTGATTTCTTCATCGTGATGGATGATTTGACTACACATCTTATAACAGGAGCAATATAGGTGGGCTAGACTACTGCGTAGAAAAGTGAGATGTGGGGGCATGAACCTGCAAAGGAAAAATCTCTATCTAGCCTAGCACTAGTGGATGGAGAGAAACACACATGCATGCAGAAGCTGAGCACAGCACGCATTGCACCATGTCTGACAGAAAATAAGGTTAATAGCAGTAGCAGCAGATAAATTCTTCTAACTCTGCACCTAATGATGGTCCTTAATTCCCATCTTTCAGTTTCCCTACCCAGAGTCTTCAAAAACAAGAGGAAGAACATATCTCTTAGGAATGGGAGCCTGATGGTTGCAAGAAGACTGGGAAGACAGAAAGAGCATTATAAGTTTAAACTGTGTGAAACTGGAAAACCTGTGTCCTCACAATAAAGCATCTTTAAAACATTTCTTGGTCAGGCAGAAAAATGTACAAAACTGCGACTGTATTTCTTTTTTTTTTTTTTCAGAAAAGATGCAGGAAAGATGTAAAATGTGAAAAGCTGACCAAAACCTGACATTTTTTACATTAAAGTTATTGCAAAGACTGTCCAACACTTGTATTTTCTTTTTCTGTAGAAATGCAATAGAGCTATGAAAGTGAAACTCTCTCTGTAGTGTCAACATGCAGATAAAATTTTAACTCATTAATTCCTAATAATTTTGTGCTGACAACATTTTAAATTTTTGTGTTGTTTGAGATTTGTTTTTGGGAAGGAATAGGATTAGTTTGGTTTTGTTGGGGTTTAAGAGTGATTGAGATTTATTTAGATTTTGCTTGATTGTCATGTATCACTTATAGTAATGGATACATCCTGATAGTCTGCCAGGTTTTGAGAAGTTAGCTATTGCAATACCATTAATTGTAGTTAAATAAATATGGTGAGAATGTTCTGTTTGTCTATAAGCCAGTCTTCGCTCAGTAAAGCGCAGTACAGAAGCAAAAGGAAAGCAAAGGAGATCAAAAAGAGTTCTGTAAAGCTACATAGTTTTGTGCGTTAAAACTGTGCAAAGCAGCATAATTTAGAGATCAGTATTTCTTAGTATTTATTATGTGCTGGGAGGAGCGAGTTTGCATGGAATTGTGCAGGAGCTTGTTATTGTTTTATAATGCAGGTGTCTGAACTCCTCTTCATCAAAGAGTGAGTAAAGAAAGAGTTACTGAGCATCATGTCCTTAGATGAATACTTTTCCCTGAAAATCTAGTGCCAGGTAAACAGTTGTGTGCATTGCTAAGGGTCATTGTGGGGGATTGGCAAGTCCCTTTAACCCAAAGTGCAGCAAATTGGAGACGATAATAGTCTGGTGTATGGGGCTTTGCCACAAAAATAGTATTTTGCTGCTGATTTCAGTTTTATAGATCTGCACTCATCTACATTTTGAGAGGGATCGTTCTATAATGTTTTGTTCACTGGCATAACATTTACTATTTGGAAATACAATCATTGTGCTAATTTTTACATTGATACAGAGTAAGAATCAAATAAGATTAGGTTAACCAAAGTAATATAAACAAAAAAAACAAAGCTAGATGGAATCGTTTTACACCATGTGTCTCTGTCACTATCAATGGATATACCAGAGTGTGAAAGTTAAAACCACATTAATTCTGCAGAGTTAAATGAAAAAATAAATTTCTCACAAACAAGGAAAACAGGCAGTACAGTTTCAATAGTAAAACATTAAATATCCTTTTACTTTTTACTAAACCTCATACATTGACCTCAAGTGGACAATTCTTTTACATTATAAATATAAGGTCTATATTACCAGTCATTCCTTGCATTGCTCAGTAAGGAAAGTGCAATTGTAAAATGTCTCTCAGAGGTGAAAACAATAAAGTTACTTAGAGCATTAAAACATTATAGGACTTAAATACAGACATACACACGCACACACAGACACACACACACACACACACACACACACACACACACACACACACACACACACACACACACACACACACACACACACATTTGTTATTGATTAGTGGGTATATTGAATGTAAAGCTAAGCCTTGAAGTTGATTATATTTACTTGGAAGTGTACTGAGGGTCTCCACCCATTAAGGGCCAAGTGTCTTCCTATTCAGACAAACTTTGGCAAACAGGATTAATCATTTTTCATGAGCTATGATTTCATTTAGCTGTATGCAATCTAACTCTTAATTAAAAAAAAAAATCAGAACTTTCGTGGATTTGTCTTCCATAAAATAAAAAACTCATTTATGCATAGGTTTTAATGAAAAATGTTTTTTTCTTTTATCAAGCTGACCATCTAGTCATGAAGATTTTGTAAACAGCATTCATAATAGTAACAGATTTATGTATTTCAAATAAAGAGGAATTACTACATGGTGGTGTAATTATAGTAGCAGAAGTCTGTTGCATGAGGGAGGATTAATGCTTGTAACTGTTTAGCAATATAGACTGAATTAAGAATGTTTTTAATTTCTTAAAAAAATATTTTGTGGATTTTTGGCTGCCTGCACCTGGGATTTAAACACGTTTGGATGGATTATAGTTAAATGCAATTCAGATGAGGAAAATGGTTAAAGAATGTTGTCTTTGCTAAACCTGGTAAAAGCTTGTTATCTTTATATTTCCTGTAACATAATTAGTTTGTTAAGAATATAAATTTGAGCAATTTCTTGAAGAATTATAAGCATGTCACCTAAACAATCGTCATTCTGTGAAGACAGATTTTCTAGAATGCTACTGAAGCCTTCTATATAGTCCAAATGATATAGGTAGTATGTATTTCTATCAAAAAAGTCTTTAAATTCATAATTTCATAAATGCATAATTTTGATGATGATTTTAAGTGGGCATATGGAAATACCTGAGCAGGGTTTCAGGGAGCGGCTACTGTATAACCAAAGGAGACCGAGTGAAAATTCACTCATTCATGAATTATACCATGCTGCCTTGATAAGCAAGGATTCTAAGGCTTGAAGAGGACAGGCTTCATATTTTTTGGTAGCAATAAAATGTATAAAAGACATGGTAATTCATAGTAAAATTCACCAGTGATGATACTGTGGAAGAATATTGTCAGTGATGAATTGTGAAGTGGATGCTCTGGCCATTTAAAGGCCCTGTGTAGAAGTGAAGTGGTCAATGCATGTGGGCTTAAGTTAATCTCTGTGCAAGAAAACCTCCTGTAGCACAGACTGATTAAATGCAGCCTCTTTTGTAGTGACCAACAGTGTAGGTGTTTATATACCACTAGAACTATATGACAGAGAAGCAGTTCATCCCTAGCCAAGTTAACTTAATTATTTAGTATTAAAATAGTAGAAAAACAAAAAAGAAGACATAAAACACATGTGTATGCACTCACATACACTGTCTCACAAAAGCATTACATAACAATGAAAAGCTAACACTAGATGACTTTTCAGGTAGCTAACAAAGTAAATGCTTACTCAGATCCCTTAACACATGCTACATAGGAGTAAAAGTTTACAAAATCATTAGTCTAGATGGCAACATCCCTTTGACTTCAGCCAGATGTTTAGCTTATCCTACTTGGTATATTTGAATGTATTTATTTATTAATTATGCATTTATTTATTGATAGCCATTTATGGATCCTTTATAGCAGTAACTCTGGCACAAGGCAAAATGCAAATAAAATACAGGCACAAAAGCATAAGATGCAGAGTAAATGCAGAGTAAATCATGTATGAGCAAGGTACTACAACAATGTTTATCAGCATGTAAGTAGCTACAAATCAAGCAGAGTGTACAAATACCTAAATTACTATCCTAGGTCTAAGTCTCTTTTACAAACAGATATGGTGTTAATTTATTTATAAAGTTTGTACTTCAAAGTTACATGGAATAAACTTCCCATCTTCATAAAACAAAGTGCACCCCTCACTCTCTTCAAAAGGAATTTGGATAAATGGATGGGGAACTGCAAATTCACTCCTGGGGTACGTCCTATGTCTCTTATGGACAGAGACAGACTGTAAAATGACTGAAGGCTCCAACACCCAAAGACCCACTACCCTGATACTACCCCATCTCATATCTGGGGAATTAAGGTTTAATATTACCATATCATGGGTATTATTGGCTAGGCTTGTAAAGGCTCTTGTGCCATTAACCTAGTAATCACTTGTGAACCTATGAACATGCTTTTAGATATGCTTTTGAGAGGGTAGAGGGAAGACACCATGTTTGGTAAACAGTGTCTGTCTCTCTCCAGCCTGCAAATTTTGGACCCGAGATCAGTATGTTCACATCTTTGTGCCATGACTGTCTTTCAATGAGCTTTCAACAATTGTTATAAAGTGAGGAAGAAGGTTATATCACTGCATTATGTGTTACATATGAACTGCTGTGTTTTGTTAGGTTGTGATTTGCTTAAAAGTGTAAAACATCTATATTTTTTACTTATTTAAATTGTTAGCCAGGTAAGTCAAAAAGACTCTTGTCATGGAAAATCCCAGAGCAGTGGTTAAGTGATATGCTCCAAGTCTCACAGTTGGGAAATGGAGGTTGAGGGAATCAAACCCAAGATTACGACTAAACTCATTTGCATCTTATAGTGTTAATTCTGTGTGCTGTACTTTCTGACTGCTTATATTGCAGAACAGTAGTTGTACAAATGCTACATTTACCACTTTAACCTTACCCTTCCCATGCAGGCTATTCATGTCAAGTGTCCCTCTGATAATAAATGCTCTGTCCCATCGTCCCATCTATTCTACTGTTACTCCCCTCTCTTCCTTCTTACCCACCTTACATTCCCTAATTATAGTGTATGCACTTATCACCAGTTTAATCAGTGGTGTCTCATCAGGGGAGAGCCCAGGTGGCATTCATACTGACTATGGAAATTTGGTCAGCAGTGACATCTTCCTTCTTACCCACCTTACATTCCCTAATTATAGTGTATGCACTTATCACCAGTTTAATCAGTGGTGTCTCATCAGTCGAGTGCCCAGGTGGCATTCATACTGACTATGGAAATTTGGTCAGCAGTGACATCTTCCTTCTTACCCACCTTACATTCCCTAATTATAGTGTATGCACTTATCACCAGTTTAATCAGTGGTGTCTCATCAGGGGAGAGCCCAGGTGGCATTCATACTGACTATGGAAATTTGGTCAGCAGTGACATCTTCCTTCTTACCCACCTTACATTCCCTAATTATAGTGTATGCACTTATCACCAGTTTAATCAGTGGTGTCTCATCAGGGAGAGCCCAGGTGGCATTCATACTGACTATGGAAATTTGGTCAGCAGTGACATCTTCCTTCTTACCCACCTTACATTCCCTAATTATAGTGTATGCACTTATCACCAGTTTAATCAGTGGTGTCTCATCAGGGGAGAGCCCAGGTGGTATTTATACTGACTATGGAAATTTGGTCAGCAGTGACATCTTCCTTCGTACCCACCTTACATTCCCTAATTATAGTGTATGCACTTATCACCAGTTTAATCAGTGGTGTCTCATCAGGGGAGAGCCCAGGTGGCATTCATACTGACTATGGAAATTTGGTCAGCAGTGACATCTTCCTTCTTACCCACCTTACATTCCCTAATTATAGTGTATGCACTTATCACCAGTTTAATCAGTGGTGTCTCATCAGGGAGAGCCCAGGTGGCATTCATACTGACTATGGAAATTTGGTCAGCAGTGACATCTTCCTTCTTACCCACCTTACATTCCCTAATTATAGTGTATGCACTTATCACCAGTTTAATCAGTGGTGTCTCATCAGGGAGAGCCCAGGTGGTATTTATACTGACTATGGAAATTTGGTCAGCAGTGACATCTTCCTTCTTACCCACCTTACATTCCCTAATTATAGTGTATGCACTTATCACCAGTTTAATCAGTGGTGTCTCATCAGGAGAGCCCAGGTGGCATTCATACTGACTATGGAAATTTGGTCAGCAGTGACATCTTCCTTCTTACCCACCTTACATTCCCTAATTATAGTGTATGCACTTATCACCAGTTTAATCAGTGGTGTCTCATCAGGGAGAGCCCAGGTGGCATTCATACTGACTATGGAAATTTGGTCAGCAGTGACATCTTCCTTCTTACCCACCTTACATTCCCTAATTATAGTGTATGCACTTATCACCAGTTTAATCAGTGGTGTCTCATCAGGGAGAGCCCAGGTGGCATTCATACTGACTATGGAAATTTGGTCAGCAGTGACATCTTCCTTCGTACCTACCTTACATTCCCTAATTATAGTGTATGCACTTATCACCAGTTTAATCAGTGGTGTCTCATCAGGGGAGCCCAGGTGGCATTCATACTGACTATGGAAATTTGGTCAGCAGTGACATCTTCCTTCTTACCACCTTACATTCCCTAATTATAGTGTATGCACTTATCACCAGTTTAATCAGTGGTGTCTCATCAGGGGAGAGCCCAGGTGGTATTTATACTGACTATGGAAATTTGGTCAGCAGTGACATCTTCCTTCATACCCACCTTACATTCCCTAATTATAGTGTATGCACTTATCACCAGTTTAATCAGTGGTGTCTCATCAGGGGACAGCCCAGGTGCCATTCATACTGACGATGGAAATGTGGACAGCAGTGAGATCTGTCCTGACATCCACCTTACATTCCCTAATTATAGTGTATGCACTTATCACCAGTTTAATCAGTGGTGTCTCATCAGGGGAGAGCCCAGGTGGCATTCATACTGACTATGGAAATTTGGTCAGCAGTGACATCTTCCTTCTTACCCACCTTACATTCCCTAATTATAGTGTATGCACTTATCACCAGTTTAATCAGTGGTGTCTCATCAGGGGAGAGCCCAGGTGGCATTCATACTGACTATGGAAATTTGGTCAGCAGTGACATCTTCCTTCGTACCTACCTTACATTCCCTAATTATAATGTATGAACTTATTAGCAGTTTACCTGCACCCAAAGTGGAGGTGTGCTGATAATGTAAGTGATGTAAAATGAGGTACTTTTCTTTACATGCAAACTCTTTTACTGTTATTTTGTTTTGGTATTATTCTTTTAGTATTAGTACTGCTAGTTTAATTCCTCTTGGTTCATGCACTCATTAAGTTTTTTGCTGCTCTAGTCTGTCCTGTATTTTGTTCTTATTTATTTGTTTTTCTTCTATCATTGCAACTTGGTTGTGGCTGAAAAGGAGTCATAATGATCCAGTTTATCAGAATGCAAGAACAATAAATAAAATCTATAATCAGTTATTGAGTGCTAGTATCATGTAATGATATAAAGCAAAAGTACACAGAAATAAATTATTTTCTAGAAATCCGAAACAATGTCAAAATGACCTTGAGAAGCTACAGTTTCACAGAGAAGTGGACTGATATGGTTTATTATCTTTATAAGAGCTCTGAAATAGTTGTTGATGAGCAGACAAGGAAATAAGAAAAACAAATAGAAGACAACAGAAGAGAAATCAATAAACACTGGCACTGAGCTACAAAACCACTATACAACTTGAGGTCTGGTGCATTGTATTTATGTTACAGTGCATAGTATCAGTCAAAATGAACAAGTTCTGTACTTGCAAAATATAAAGGATGGAAATGTAGAAGGATAAGAAACATTTTGTTGGTTTTGTTTCAGTATTATTATTTTATTTAGTTATCCTTTGTTGTCCAATGTAGTCCACTAGGCCAGTGGTCTCTCATCAGAGAAGACCAGAGGTAGTTTTCATACTAACTAGGGAAATTTGGCCAGGTCACCACTGAACTTCTACTTTTTTCAAAATGTGCCATGAGATATTTTACATCTACCTGACCTACAACCAACTCAAGTAGATGTTGTAGATCAGTGTGTATCCTAGTCAGCCACTGTAGCTAGACAGCATGTGCATATAAGTTACTGAGTATGTGCAGGATCGGTGCCATTTCGTACAGAGTGAATGCAGGCATGAATGGAGATGCACATGCAATTGTGCTTGAAGTACTGGGTCAGTTAGGTTAAGTACGTGTTCCAGTTACAGTTCTTGATGTGTTTATGTACAATAAATATTTTCAACCCATACACTGCTTCATCATCTCTTTTGAATACATGAGACAAGTGACATGGTGTCAGAATGGGATCCAATGTTGCTTCAACATACAAGCCATGAGGCACGAAGTTAGAAGTGGATAAATATACAGGAGTGAACTCACAAGCAGGTTATTGGTTATTCAAAGGTACTTTGGTTTAAATGATTTTATTGTCACCAAATGTGTGGTAAAGCATTCAGAATGTTATAAATAATTACTGAGATAAACAAAATGTCAGAAATTGTGACATATTGATAAAAGTATTCAAAATAATTACTGAAACGTTTGAAATAATTTCCAAAGTCTTTAAAATGTACAAAAAAGATAAAACAACCACATTTCTTTGCAATGTATTACTTTTTTGGATTAACTAAAGCTATTTGAAGTATTCGAAGTGTCTGGAATATTCACATTGTTTGCAATGTTAACACAAAGCCATTTCTGAGAGATTGTTTTGCTGCTGGACATAATTACAAATACCTGGTATATGCTTATATTTAAATGAATTTTCTTGTTATGGGAGAGGGATTTTGCAGACCTGGACTGCTGGTGTCTGATAATAATAATGCTGAAAATTGGAGAGTGTTTGAGTAAGAATATGACAGTTTCATACAGGCTGCATTTTCTGATAAAGATATATGTACAAAAGCATTCATACGTTTTAATTTAGCTGGCTTGGAAGCCATTGAGAGGGAACATTCATTTGTGTATGCACCTGCCATGTATGCAGGGAAGGGGAAAAACTGCCATATTGTGACACAAGCTGAAATGCAGGAAGACTCAGAGTGTTTGAAATGTAAATTTAGAGAAATGTGCAACCCTCAAATGAATATTACAATGGAAAGGCACATATTTTACACAAAAAATCAAAAACCTAGTGAAACTCTAGCAGCATATATTACTGACTTGAGAAATAAAGCAAAAATGTGCAGCTCTGGTGATTTACAAGATGAGTTGATAAAAGATAGGCTTGTGTGTGGTGTTAATGATGCAGTGAGAAAGATTTTGTTTCAAGACCATGAATTATCTTTGAGCAAAGCCATAGAGATTTGTCAAATACATGAGCTAACAGAAAAGCACACAAATATGCTTACAAATGAGAAAAGCATGCTTTCAGTATCTACCAGTGTGAATGTTCATACTGAACAACAGAAAGCTAAGATGGAAAAGAAGTATAAACCAAAGGGTGTGGCACCACCCAGCCTTAACCATAAACGGAAGAGGATGTTTGCTACCACAGACCTTATTGTTAACTGTCATAATTGTGGAGGCAGCCATGAACCTAAACGAGAAAAGTGCTTAGCTTTTGGGCAGCAATGTCACAAATGTAAAACGTGGAATCATTTCAAAAGGCTTTGCAAGTCTAAAGTGCCACAATCTTTTATTAAAAGAGAGCATCTAAGGAAGCTAGTATATCTGATAAAGAACTGTAATCAAACTCTTTATGTGGATGGTGTTTCTGTGATTGATGAAACAGTTAATACAGTAGATTATCAGTTGTCAGCAAAGAGTGAAATGTTTTGTACAGTATGGATTAATGGGGAATGTGTAGAGCTTTAAGTAGACATTGGATCTAAGTGCAATGCTATATTAGCAGAAATGTTTGCCAAAGTACGAGCTAGTAAGAAACTTGATTCAGCAAAGTGTGTGAAACTAGTTGCTTATGGTGGTGAAGAGATTCACACTGATGGTGCAATAGTTCTCACATGCCATTCTGGTGGAAACAGCGATGACTTGCAGTCTTAGTTAAAAGACACGTGAAGTCACTCTTAGGCCTCAAACACAGTTTGAGAATGGGACTGATTTAATTTAATAAAGAGGTCCACCATCTAAGTATGACCAACAATGATAGTTTTGCACAGACCAGTTTTTGTGAATATGCTGACATTTTTAAAGATAAGCTTGGCAGACTCCCAGTTACATATTCCATGAAGTTAAATCATAAAGTAAGTCCAGTTGTAAGACCAGCATGGAAGATTCCAGTAGCAACGCAGAGTAAAGTAAAAGCAGAACTAGACAAAATGGTGAATTTAGGTGTTCTTACTCCAGTAGAAGAACCAACTGAATGGATATCCTCCATGATCGTAGCTCATAAGAAAAGCTCAGAGGGTATTTGAATTTGTATTGATCCATGAGACTTAAAGCACTTAAACATCGTTATCATCCAATGTGCACAGTAGAAGAAGTAGTTGCTCTCATGCCAAATGCCACTATTTTTTTAGTCTTAGGTGCAAAAAGTTCATTTTGGCAAATTTCACTGGATTGCAAATCTTCATTGTTAACCACTTTCAGTACACCATTTGGTAGATACAGATTTTTGAGAATGCCATTTGGGATAAATTCGGCCAATAAAGTCTTTCAACATGCAATGGAACAAATTTTTTCTGGTTATCCATGTGCTATCATAGTAGACAACATTATTGTAGGGGGCGAAGGTGAAGAAGAACATGAAAGATACCTATGGAAAGTTCTAGACCATGCACATGAAATCAATTTTAAACTGAATCCTCAGAAATGTAAATTCAAGCTGAAAGAAGTTAATTATGTGGGTCATTTGTTTACCAGTTCTGGCTTACAACCAGACCCATCTAAGCAAGCAGCAATTCTTAAATGCCATTTCCAGAGAATGTCAAATATTTACAGTGCTTTCTTGGTATGGTCAACTATTTAGGAAAGTTCATCCTAGACTTAAGTGAGCTTTCGGCACCTCTATGTGAGTTGACACGCAAAAATGCAAACTGGTCCTGATTGTTACAACACCAAGGAGCATTTGATATTCTGAAAAAGAAAATTGCCAGTCTACCCACACTGACATAATATGATGTTCACAAACCTGTAACTCTTTCGTGTGATGCTTCTAAGTATGGTCTTGGCACAGCACATCTTCAGGAAGGCATACCAGTAGCCTATGCATCCAGAACCTTAACTCAAACAGAGATGAATTATGCACAAATTGAGAAAGAGCTTTTGGCAGTAGTGTTCACATGTTCAAAGTTCAATGATTATATTTATGGCAGACCAATACAGAGACTGATCACCAATCTTTAGTGACAATTTTGAAAAAGCAATTGCATACAGCCCCAGCACTCCTGCAACACATGATGTTCAAATTGCAAAAGTACAATTTCAATATTATCTACACCAAACGCAAATATCTATACCTTGCTGATACTTTGTCAAGAGCACCCAGACAAACCACAGAGCAGCATGACAATGAGAAAGCAGACTTTGAAGTCATGGAAGTGAGAAATATTTCATTGTCACATCTTGATGAGCTTAGAAATCATACAGCCCCAGACCCAGTTCTCCAGAAGCTGAATAATGTATCAATCAAGGATGGCCAACACAACAAAGCAGTCTACCAATAGATATACAGCAGTATTTCCTTACCGAGATGAGCTCAAGATGGAAGATGGAATCATCATGAAAGGTCCTAAAGTGGTCATTCCTAAAGCATTACAACAGGATTATATCAAAATGCATCTTGGTCACCCAGGTACTGATTCTACCAAAAGAAGGGCAGGAGGCATTATGTTTTGGCCTTCTTTGTCTAAAGATATAGAAAAGGAAACTCTAGTATGTTCAATTTGCAACAGTACTAAATTGTACCAACAAATAGAACCACTTCAGCTAAGCCAGATTCCTGAATTACCACGGTCGATGGTTGCTACTGATATTTTCGAATGGAATGGTTAGCATTACCTCGTGTTAGTAGACTATTATTCAAATTGGTTTGAAATTGATCTTCTTCCAAACCTGATGTCCAGCACAGTCATCACTAAGTTGAATGGATATTTTTCTGTCCATGGTAGTCCACACAAAGTCATTTCTGACAATGGTACACAGTTTGCAAGTCAGCAGTTTAATTTTGATGAGTCTTGGGACTTTGTCCATGTTACTAGTTGTCCTGAGTATCCACAGTCCAATGGATTAGCTGAGTGTGCAGTTCAAAGTACAAAACATTTGTTGGAGAAATCCAAGAGAGATGGTACCAATGTTTTTCTTACTCAATATCAGAACCATTTCTCGAGACAATTTGCTTGATTCAGTTGCACAGAAATTAATGTCCAAACAGATGAGAATAACTTTACCAATCAGTAAACAATTGTTAGTACCAAATGTATAAAACAACAAAATGATCCAGGCTCAACTTTTGAAGTAAAGTCAGTTGCAAAAGTTGTACTGTAATAAGTCCAGCAAATCTCTTAGACCACTATGACAAGGAGGGATTGTGAGAATGCAAACATCTAAAGGATGTGACCGAATGGGTATTGTCCAAAATCTTTGTGAAGAACCGAGATCTTACATCACACAGTCTGAAGGAATGGATTTCAGAAGGAATCAAAGACATATACTTCCAGTCTGTGAACCAGTAATGCAGCAGATTGCCTGTGTCAGAGACTATTTCTCAGAGCGACTCTACACTTGTTCAAATTCCAGTGGACAGTGTACCTTTTTCAAGTAATAGTTTTTTATAAGAGATTAAGTATATATACAGTTGTGTGAAACATAAGAGTAGATACATGAGGGGAAAGACATTTTTATGCTTTCTTGACCATGTTAGCGCCCCATAGGCCAGAGGCTTCTTTTCTTGGGATACTTAAGGTTACAAGTTTCCAAGGTACTGACTAGGAGAAACTTGGTCAGGACACTATGAAATTTATCTTATTTCTTTCCTTAAGTGCCATGGGATCTTTTACATGTACCAGAAATGTCACCAACTCAGGCATATGGAGCCCCAGTTTAATGCTGCATCCAAAGGAGATCACCTAAGTAGTGCAGGGCCTCCCTGTTGCTGTACTGCATTGTCAGTAATGAAAAGTGAGACCAAATACCTGGTGTGGGAATAGAACCCACAAATCTTCTGGTCTTCTGGCACCAAAGGCAGGTATCTATTGAGCCATTGACATTCAGTTAGTGGTGCTTACTTTTGGACTTTCACACCATTGAAAACCATGACATATTCCACATATCTCTTCCTGCAGTAGTCCCCCTGGGTGTACCACTGCCGGTCTTCCAGATGATATAAGTGCAATATCGCCTACTTTGAGATGATCTCTGCTTGACTTGCAAAAGCCATGTCTGACTCAGCTATGTTAGAAATGCCACATCTAAAGAAATCTCAATCCCTCTGCACCACATGCTCCAGAGACCTCAACCTCATTACCACAATCAAGAGAACATGCTGGAGGGATAGGTTCCTCACCCAGAGACTGCCCATGCTCTGGAATAGACTTCCCATACATGTCAAACAGAGCAGCTTACTGTCCCTCTTCAAGAGAAATCTTAATGAGTGGATGGTGTAATAGAAAGTTCAACCCGGGGGTCACTCCAGCAGCTCTACTTGATAGAGCCACTGGGAACTAACATTGGGTGGCATGATGCCAGGGCACTTCTATGGGCTGGGCTTGTAAAGGCTCCAGGGCCATTAGCCTAGTAAACACCTATGACCCTACGATTACTTATTTCGGATTGTGCTAATACAGTATAACTGGTGCAGCCTATAGGGCTGTGCGTGTATGTGTGTGTGTGTGTGTGTGTGTGTGTGTGTGTGTGTGTGTGTGTGTGTTGATAGATATAGATATATTTAATTTTATGAAACATTATTAATAATAAGAAAGAAAAATATTCAGTGGCTATAAAAAGTGTACACACCCCTGTTAATATGACAGGTTTTTGTGATATAAAAAAATGAGAGCACAATAAATCATTTCAAAACTGTTCCCACCTCTAATGTGACCTATAACCTGTACAATTCAATTGAAAAACAAACAAATCCGTTAGGGGAAAAATATAAAAAAAAATAAAAAAATGTACGATAAGCTGGTTGCATAAGTATGCATACCCTTAAACTAATACTTTGTTGTGTGTGCACACCCTTAAACTAATACTTTGTTGAAGCACCTTTTGATTTAATTACAACATTCACTCTGCATTCACTCTTCTTGGGAACACACCTACTATCAATTAAAGAGACTCTGATTAACCTCAAATAAAGTTCAGCTGTCCTAGTACTTTGCAAACAAGTATCTCACTTCTACGAACATCTGTACTGACATTCTTAAAAAGAAGTTACTTAGCAGAGATTTATCTTTCTTACTATGTGCAAGGAATGCCATCTTTTTGCCTCTGATCTGCACCATGAAATCATTTTACTTATCATTGGATGAGTTTGCTAATTCCACAGAAAATGATGTTTCCCCTCAGGAGGAAATTCTGTAAACTTGTGGAGTGGGGGTGATGTAGCTGCTATCAGAGAATAAATTTTCCTTTTTACTGTCTTTTCCTTTCTTTTTTTTTGTTTTTAACAGTTTATTTTTATGAATGTTTTTGTTTTGAAAAACATTATACTGTCCATGACAGCCTGAATAGTCTGAACTTTATTGTTTGCTCTTAGAGTGCAGAGTAGCCTTTAAATTATTTGCATAAGCCTTGTATTTTTTTCATGTTATATTTTATTTTATAAAGCATAAACATTTCTAAAGAAGCTTGAAGGCTGGCTAATGGATCAGTGCAATACAGGATGGTGGCTAGTTCTCAGAAGAGCTTTACTCATGTGTACCCATAAATATAGACCATCACACCTTGAAAATATCAATCTTGAAAAGAAATAGTCAACTGTGGTATGTATAAGAACTGATTATAACATCCAGAAAGTTTTGCTTTGCACAAGGAAGTATAAATGCACAATTTAAAGTAATCCTTTAGGTTACATATGCATATAGTGTTCTGTTTTCATTGCCAAATGATTAAAAATGAGCTCAGATTCATGTGTGTGTATTTGTGTAAACGTTTTAGGTGCATGTGTACTTTATATGCCTGTGTTTGTTTGTGTGTGTGTGTGTGAGAGAGAGAGAGACAGTGTGTAAGAGAAAGTGAGAGCGTGTGTGGAAATAAATAAGATATGGTACACTGCTACTGTTAAATGATAAACCCACACATCTGTAATACTTGAGGCTATAGGTCAAGTGCTTTCCATTGCACCTGGCTTACATTTGTCAGCTTAACAATATCTGACCTATCATTTACTTGAACATAACACTCCAGGGCAAGTGTTGAGCTGGTCTGTATGATTTCATAGGTATTTTAATATTCTCAGTCGTATAGTCTGTCATACCTCTTAGACCACAAAATTTGGACAAAGTCATAAATAATGGAGTGACAAAGGCCAAACATATGAACACTTTTTTTTAATATTGCTCTTACAAGCTTAGAAATTTGACAGCATAACAGGTTTTGCATTATCATGACATTTCCTGAAGGGTATGAAGTCTGAAACTCAAATGTCTGCCATTATTTTTCTGACTTCATCCCTCAGTGATTTGCCAGCGATTTGCCAGAAATCCACAATTTTATGAGAAACAGGCCAAAAATATGAAGCAAACATCTGGGCATTTTGAGAAATTCTGTATAGTTGAGAGGTATGGTCTGTATTATAATGATGTGGGTAGTAGTAGTATTCCAGCAAAACCTGCACTCCACAGTGACTTACTGTTAGCATGCCACTTACAACTGGTACAACAGATTGCAACTTTTCAAATGCAAAATAGTTACATTGAATAACATGTTTTAAAGATCATCACAGTTTACTGCAGTTTTACAAATATTTTTCTTCTGGTTGGGTGTTAGTGTAGTAGTTATTTCAAGTATATTTTGCATTATGTATTTAAAAAAAACAATGTGTTAATGTCATACTTCACCCTAGTTTATTTTTTCTTCCCTTTAATACCTCCTACATAGAAAGCTTGATTAAAGTATTTCCACCTGTTTCTTACCTGTGCATGATTCTGGTGTCTCTTACTCTCTCTTTTGACATTTGTCACACTTGAAACATCAGTTGGTCTATTGCAACAAGATCTGCCTGTGGGAGATGTTATTCACACATGAATGGATAGTACTATAGATGAGACACAAAATTAGTGAGGCAAGGTACCCATGACTACTGTACTTTTTTTAATTATGTCTTTCCTTTTTTATCTTGTAGATATTATTAAACCAATGGCCTTTTCTTAGTGAAGACCTGAGGCTGTATATATGCTAAATAGATGAAATTTGGCCAGGTCACTTAGGGAAGCATCCTTGCTTTTGTACACATATGGCTCTGTCTGTCATAATGTTAATACACTGCAAGAATCCTCATGGTATAAAAAAACCTACATGGTGCCATTCAGACTCAGTGGTTGTTCAGCAGGTGAAACTCCTGAAAGGGGTTTTGCATTCATAGTTACATTTCCTGATAGTCAGTGAGAGATGATTTTGAACATTGTCGATAAATCCTTATTGAAATGCACTGTCGGGGAAATAATTATTGCAAGGACAACTCCCTTTCCTGTTCCTGCTCACAGGTCTGATTTGTTGTACAGATTAGGGGAGGGAAAGAAAAAGTCAACATGGTTGGGAGTCTGATGTTTCTGCTCCACCTGAGCAATTGCTTAAGTGATAGAGAATGGACAGCATTTCTCTGTATATTTAGCATGCAAGTCTAATGCTTTCAGCAACAGATGAAGTCCAGGCACAATGCTACATGTGTGTGTTACTGGAGGAAGGAAAATTCTCCCAGCAAAGCATTGTGTATAAGATAAAATCTTACTTAAGTCAACACACTTTGTCATCATCTGATTTATGTGTTGTCAGAATCAGAAATACTTCATTGATCCCACAGAAAAGTGCTTATGTTACAACTGCACAGATAAGCAGAGGCACAGTGTAGACCAAACACATATGTTACATAATTAAATATGACAGATACTATACTTACTTATGTTACCTAAATATTTAACACCTGACATAGGTACACTGTTGACCATAGCCAATGTATTAGATGAGTCTGATACCACACACAGTAGTGACATGAAAGCGGGAGCCTTTCGTGTTAATTTCCACTCACACTAGGATATGTGGTATTGCACATTATGATACTTTAAATAAGGTATAGCATATTGCACAAAAGATAATTGCATCGAAGATTAATATTGCACTGAAATAAACAGAGATCAAAGACAGATAAAAGGATGGGAAAAAAAGAAACATGGTTAAGAGTTTAACATTGCATTGTGTGGTCTCCTTCAGTAGTGGGGGTGGTGCTAAGACGGTAGGAGACATTACAGAGTCGGACGGCTGTGGGCAGGATCAGGACATGTCCTGTGACATTCAGTGGAATATGTTATGCTTGTCAATCTCCTGTTAAAGGAACATCTCTATTCAGCCACCACTCTGTTGAGTGGGTGGTCTATATTTTTCATGATGGACTTTAGTCGCACTAACATTCTTCTCTCAGCCATAGTTTCGAGGGTGTACAGTTCTTCTCCAACTACTATGCTAGCCTTCCTTACCAATTTATTGAGTCTGTTTGCCTCAGCCTTCTTTATGCTACTACCCCAGCACGCCACTGTGAAGAAGTTAGTGCTGGCCACTACAGTGTCATAGAAAAACAGCAGCATAGTGTTACCAACTCCAAATGATCTGAGTGTTCCTAGTAAGTGCAGCCTACTCTGCCCCTTTTTGTATGTCACCTGTAAGTTTTTGGGCCAGTCCAACTTACTGTCCAGGTTCATTCCAAAATACTTATAGTCCTAAACAATGTCCACTTCAACCCTCCAGTTGACAGAGGGTATCACTGGGGGATGAGATCGTGATCTCTCTGGATCTACTACCAGCTCCTTCATTTTACTGATGTTTAGCTGCAACTGATTAATCTCACACCAGCTCACAAAGCTATCCACCACCCTCCTGTATTCCGCCTCGTCTTCATGCCCGATACTTACTATGACCGAGCCATCCGAATATTTTTGCAGGTGATAGCACTCAGTGTTATAGCTGGAGTCTGTGGTATACAGTGTGAAAAGGAAAGGTGATAAAGCTGTCACCTGTGGTGCTACAGTGCTACATAGCACTGTGTCAGACACACAGCCCTGCCAGTTGCACATACTGGGGCCTATCAGTCAGATAATCCAGGATCCCTGAAACTAAGGGACCATCCATATTCATCGCTGACAGCATGCTCCCCAGCCTTTCTGGTTGGATGGTGTTAAAGGTACCCGAGAATTCAAAGAACATGATTCAGAGGGATATCCCAGTTTGTCCAGGTGACTGTATGGTCTATGCATAAGGTGGATAATGACATGATCGACCCCTATCTTCACCTGATATGCAAACTGAAGTGGGTCTATTTCTGACTTGATCTTGGGGCGAAGTACTTCCAGGACCAGCCTCTTAAAGGACTTTCATTCATATTAAAGGTAAAAAGTCCTTAGGAGATTAGTTTTGAAATATGTGCTAAGTTTGCTATATTTTGCAACATTTGCATACATTGATTTTTTGGCTACAGCTTCTGGTTCATTTAAAGCATACAGACATCTGCACTATGTTTGGAAGTGACATGACTAAAAAAATCTGATTGTGAAGCATGTTTGAAAACATGGTATAACTGATGTCACAAAACAACTTGTTAACAGTAGTGTATGGACTATGCCTGAGAGTAGACATCAAAACTTTGAAGAACATAATTTTGTTATACATTTTGTAAAAGTTATTTATCTGGGAGGGGTGGAGGAATACAAACAGGATTGTATCCCGTTTTAGTAACAGCATCCTAAAATTGTTGTGGTGAGATTATTTTAATGTCAACTGTTATGCAAGAAAGTGTAATCTTTGAGGAAATATACAGGAATGGAAGCAGGTACAGGATTTAAATGGAGTTTTCAATATCTGTAAGCAGCATGGACATGCTTTTTATTATTCATTAATTATTTTCTTTCTTTTGATAACCATTGATAACCAGCATAGCTGTCTAGTTCACAGAGGAGCCTGTTTAAGTCCTGTGAACTGAAATCCATTCTTACAGATAAAAGATGCATAAGGAGTGACAAGCCTTAATCCTTTAATTGTACTTTACCTGTTTAGGTTTCATGGTGCTGGAGTCAGTAATAAGACATTTTCTATTCACTGGATTTTGTAGAAATGGCAAGTGGTGTGAAGGTTGCTGAGTTACCCTTCCTTCACACCGTAAGCAAATGATTTTGCATGGTAAATTATTTACAGATTTAACAATATGACAGCCCTAACTGGAGCTTAATATATATACTGTCAAGGTAAACAAGCTCACACCTAAAGTTATTAAATTCTGTCAGCAAAATTATTGACACGGGTTATTAATTCCAAAATCAGTGATGCACGCAGTTCTAAAAATATCTCGTGCTCAGAAAAAAATATATCAAGGCATTTCAATCTGAGGCAACAAAAATGTATTTTGTTGAACAGTAAAATATACCTACTTTACAAATGCATACATGCTGATAATATAAATACTTCCTGAAAAATCTCTTCTATTACAGTCTTTTAAGAATAATGCCATGAAAATAAATAAGATCCTCTTATTCCATATTGACTGTGAGAAATTTATTAGACTTGTAAATGCAAATTTATAAGACCTATATGTCTATAGAACTGATACTGGAGTACTTAAGCTGTGATGTTAAATATAAAAACTAATATTATTTAATTTTATATATTTTTAAGTGGTGCCTTGTTGTATCACCTAAGAGACTTCTAAACATTGATATCAAAATGTATTCATGCCCTATGTATACTGCCTTGCCAGCAGCAAATAGCAAATTCAAATTTTGTATCTATAAGTACAGGTAGCATGGGGGGCACAGGGGCACATGTCCCCCCTGTGAATGTGTATGTCCCCCCTGAGTTCTCCAGTAACAGCAGGAATTTTCTTACACTGCTGTGCATAGTCATCCATCTGATCAAGCGCTGTGGCTGATTCTTCAGCAAACATACATTATCTACTTCAGCAAGTGCATGCACATTACATCAGCAGTAGAGAGCATGAAAGGCAGACAAGAGCATCTTTTCAACAGTACAGAGCACAAATAGCAGACAATAGGAACTTTTCCTCAGAGAATGTACTATACTTTATAAGACGGTCGATTGAGTGCTGAAATGATTAAGTATGTAAGTGTGTGTTGATGTGTGCATGTGTGTGTGTGTGTGTGTGTGTGTGTGTGTGTGTGTGTGTGTGTGTGTGTGTGTGTGTGTGTGTGTCAGTGCCAGTTAGATAGGGTATTTCTGATTAAGTAACTTACCAGGGTTTAGAGAATCAAACTCTGTACCATTGAGCTGAAGGCTTACTCCTCCATATAAATTGCCAGAGCAGCTTATCTAACTGATAAAAAAAAAAGATTATTTAAAGTTTGTCCCATTTGGGCAACTCCCCTATCAAATATTTTTGGCTTTATGATGTCCACCTATGATTCCTTTGTTGATAGTCTCATTCATTAATGGCAGGTTCCTTACAACTGGCTGAAGTGGAGAAGGCCACAACTCATTACTCCCATTTGGTTGATCTACAGCTTGTCTAGGGATAATTCTCAGTGACAGTTATTGCTGGCATTGGTTCTACCACATGTCTTGCAGTGATTCACTATGTTCTTCTCTCCATGTTAGTCTGACTGTGGACTTATATGTAAGTAAGAGTAAAAATCTCAGCATGGAAAATGAGTGCAGTTTGGAGCTTGTCTCCCCATAAATGCTTTTTCTTTTGTTTGTTACATCTGGGTAAAGCTATGACTGGTTGTTTGGTCTGTTTGTAGTTTATATCTGGAACCATACCTGTTGCACACTAGAAACATAATGTTTGCACTTCCATTACATATGCTGCAAAAAAAAAGCCTCATCAGCTACTTCCTGCTTGAATCTAATTATATCAGTACTGTTATGCTAAATGGCAAGACCATTCAATTCTCAGCTGGAACGCCTTCTGCGTGGAGTCTGCATGTCCTCCCCATGATCGAGTGACGTCTAAAGACATACAGGTAGATGCGTGCATGAATGGGTGTGCCTTCTTTGAAGGTTGGGTATCGGGCTGGCAACTTGGCACCATAATAAATCCACTGCCAATCATTAGCAGACCGGAGTTCCGCTGTGGCAACCCCTAACCGTGAAAAGCTAAAAGACTTAGTGTTATGCTCAATGGCATGCTAACTAAAATATTCCACTGTACTCGGAAAGTGGAGAATATGTGCTGGCCAGTACAGGCTGCAGGTGAGCTGCCTGTGACAAATTCAAATGCTAACCCAGCAGTAATGTGTATTATTAATTTAAGAACTATCTTAGAGAGTGGGTCTGTGAATTTTGTATTTGTCTTTGGACGTGGAAACATCCTCTCATCAGCACTTGTTTTGCTAATAGTAAGGAACTAGGGAAAAGTGATTTCTTTTAGATATGCAAAGGAATATAGTGAAGATTAATTTAGATGTTTTCTGTATTTATTTGAGACCGTCCTGCAATGTTGTTTTAACATATTTCCTGTGATTCTGAACTCTGTAGTCACTGTGTTGAGTTACTGAGTATTGTCTTGTTCTTTTATTATTTATTATTAAATATATTTAAACTTTTAATTGTGGCTGGTTTGTTTAGAGATATTTAAGCTCTTAGAGTACTTGCATATGTATTTGGTGACACTGTACGGGCCACTATTAAATAGCCTTGAAAGTCTTGGTGACACCTACCATTTGGATAATAGTAACATTACACAGTAGGATTGGTCACCCTTTGTAAGGCCTTATAGTAGCTGATAATGAGCTGGTTGGTGGCAGTGATAACTACCTTTTAGTCTGGACAGAAAGGGGCATAGCTAGTAAACCTGTGCCAACCCTTCCCAGGAGTGTGTGTGTGTTTGTGTATAAATCAGATCTCAAAGTGTGTGTGTCAGCTACTTGGGCAGAGACACGAAGCACTGGTTGGACAAAGCAGGTGCTGAAAGTTTTGGATTGACCAGTTGGCTGAGATCTTAACCCTATAGCTGTGCCAGTGGGGTGTCGAATCAGGGATCTGAAGAGAGAGGGAGAAACCAGCACCAGTCTAACTGTATCTCTGTGTGCTCTTAAGGGAAATTGTACTTTACTGTGTATGTGCTTGTCATCCTCCCGATGTGTACATCCCTCACTGGTGCTAGTGGTGAGGATTGAGGCTCCTTGGTTACTCAGCCAGTGCAGGGGCATTACACTGCCTTGTTTGACCTTTTTAGATTCAAAAACATAGCAACAAGGGCAACACAAAATTTAGAATAACAAGTCAACCAATGTAGTTTAATCACAATATGCACTTCCTTCCTTCCTAGTTGTTAGTAAATGTGTTATATTTTACCTACCTCCACATTTTAAAAATGGAAGGTTGATTATGGCTGTAGTTTCTTTACTTCTTTTATTCATGTTACAAGTCTGTTCTTCCATGCATTGTTTGTTTGCTTTATGCTGACTGGAGCTGGTTGTTGTTTTTTTTTTTTTGGGGGGTGGGGGTGTGGAGGATTGTTTGGTTTGCTATCTGGGGCCTTGTACTTTTGCAAATTGAGCTGTTTATCCTGAGAATGTCTAATGTTTGAAGAATGAACTGGGTATATGGTAAAACAAGTATAAAGCAACATTTTAACCTTCTGTGAGCTCCCTTCCTAGTTTTTGGCAAATGTTCCACATTTTCCCCATTTGTTCTACCTTACGAGAGATAATATAGTGTTCAATATTATGCAGATGGAAAGTTGTCTATGACTTGAAGTTTCTTTAATTCTTTTGCTTGCCAGGGCTAGGAATGGTATGGCAATGCCAAACCATACTAAACTGTATGAAAATGAAAAAATCCTCGGATTAACAATTTAAGGATATGCAATTGTAATTATATCATCATTTGTATCATTAATTATTAATTAATTATTATGTATTATTAATTTATATCAGAAATTAAAACTACAAATGCTTAACATCTTTAGCGGAGTCTTGTTTATAGACAATTATAATATTTAAAAATCAAAACTGCATCAGATAAAATCCTGCAAATCCAAAAAAAAGTTTTCAGATCCTGAAACAGGTTATTGTGACAAGACATCCACTTTCCTTTTGAGTGCTACCTGTACCTACCCCTATTTCTGCAAAATGTCCCTGGATTTGCTTCAACTTTTGTCCTGTCTTTCATAATATTTTTGATTTTCTGGCAAATCACTCTCGCTTAGCCAGTCAGTAATGCCAGAGTTTTATATTTCTTATTCTTCACAAAAAGCAATTTATGCAAAATGTTTTTATCTGTTAGCTTTTTAAGTGAGTTAGAGTGACATTTTGATGTTATCCCCCCATCATTATTTTTGGCTTTCTCCTGAATTCTTGGACAAATAAGTTGAGTAATATGTTGCTACCCCAAAACATTCAGATCTGACCTATTACTACTGATGTTATAGAGTACTAGTCAGTTTATATTGCTGCTTTTGCTTGGTAAAGTTTTTGTCATTGTCAGTCATGTTTTCCTTGGACGGGGCTGGAAAACAAATGTGTTTATTTGCATCTCAGTAACTCAACTCATCTCTGGTGCAGTAGGCTGAGGGTTACATTTACATGCCAGGTAGATGGATTGCTGACATTGCAGTGCAGTGGGGAGCTGCACTCTTGGGTGTGCTGTCCTTAATTTAAACCAAGGTCTTGTCTATCTGATTTGGTGGTAGCTCAGGTGGATGTAAAAGATCCCATAGAACATAAATAAGAGCAGGGTGAGGTATACCGAGCACTGGCCAACTTTCCACTATTTAGTATGAATATCACCTTGGGTCTCCACCGAAAAGGGGCTAATGGTCTAGTAGGACTAACCCAGCATCTAAAAGAAAAAAAAAATTATGGTTGTCAGTTATTTGCAATGGTGATGGACAGGTTAACAGATGAGATCAGACAGGAGTCCCCGTGGACTATGATGTTTGCAGATGACATTGTGATCTGTAGTGAGAGTAGGGAACAGGTGGAGGAGACCCTGGACAGGTGAAAATATGCTCTAGAAAGAAGAGGAATGAAGGTCAGCAGGACTAAGACAGAATATATGTGTGTGAATGAGAGGGAGGATAGAGGAATGGTGAGGATGCAGGGTGTAGAGGTGGCGAAGGTGGATGAGTTTAAGTACTTGGGATAAACAGTTCAGAGTAATGGTGAGTGTGGAAGAGAGGTGAAGAAGAGAGTACAGGCAGTATGGAGTGGGTGGAGAAGAGTGTCAGGAGTGATTTGTGACAGACGAGTACCAGTAAGAGTGAAAGGGAAGGTCTACAAGAGGTTGGTGAGACCAGCTATGTTATATGGGTTGGAGACAGTGGCATTGACAAAAAGGCAGGAGTCAGAGCTTGACATGGCAGAGTTGAAGATGTTAAGATTTGCACTGGGTGTGACGAGGATGGACAGGATTAGGAATAAATATATTAGAGGGTCAGCCCAGGTTGGAAGGTTTGGAGACAAAGCCAGAGAGGCAAGATTACATTGGTTTAGACATGTGCTGAGGAGGGATGCAGAGTATATTGGGAAAAAGATGCTAAGGATGAAGCTGCCAGGTAACAAGAAAATAGGGTGGCCTAAGATAAGGTTTATGGATGTTGTGAGAGAAGACATGCAGGTGGTTGGTGTGACAGAGCAAGATACAGAGGACAGGAAGAAATGGAAACAGTTGATCTGCTGTGGTGACCCCTAACGGGAGCAGCCGAAAGAAGAATAAACCTACTCGCATTCAGCTTCCAACCAGTCGCCACTTCACTTATCCATACCTTGATCAAAAAATTAAAACCCACTACACTTTCTGCTGATCAACTCCCTGCCGAGTACCTACAAAAATCAGCTGATGCTATTGCTTACCCCGTCTCAATACTAATCAATCGAACCATAGTAGAAGCTAAACTTCCTATCATCTGGAAAATATCCTATGTAATCCCACTTTACAAAGGAGGCAGCTCTACTGAATTCTCCAATTATAGGCCAATAGCTATACTCTCTCCACTTGCAAAGATTATGGAAAAATGCATTCATAGACAACTCATGCACCACCTTATCCAGAATCACCTTATGGGATACACTCAGCATGGCTTCCGTCCTCATCACAGCATTACTTCAGCCCTCCTAGCCTTTACCAACACCATAAACCATAATCGCAACAATAATTATATATCCTCAGCCCTCTTCTTGGATCTTTCCAAGGCATTCGATATGGTTGATCACCAAATTTTAATCCACACCCTGCAAACATTCTGTCTAGATACTAGAGCCATTCAGTGGTTTCAATGCTACCTGAATGGTTGACAGCAAGCTGTCCTCTGGCAGAACAAACTTTCTAACCTTCTACCTAACACCCTTGGAGTACCACAAGGCTCTATACTAGGGCCCTTGCTGTTCTCCATCTTCATTAACGACCTTTATACTGTCATCCCAAAAGTCAGCTGTATCCAATACGCTGATGACTCTATGCTCAGCCACATCTCCAATAGAGTTATGGTCAGCTACCCAGACCACCTTTAATACAATAGAAAACTGGCTTTCTGAACGTCGTCTGATCCTAAATCCCGAAAAAACTAAAATGCTGTTATTTTCACCAACACGTAGGTATACCACTTTCACCTTTACCATAAATTCAAATGATGGCACAATAATCTCCCCTGATCCCTCTACAAAACTATTAGGTTTAGACAATAATATAAAATTCGACCTTCATGTTAACCAAACTATCAAAACCATCAATAAAAAAACTAGGGTCACTTTACAGAATAAAAGCCTTCCTAACCTCTCCAGCTAAAATTGCCATAGCTTGCTCTCACCTTCTTTCAACCCTTCTGTATGCATCCCCTCTACTCTCGAATTTAAACTAGACTGTCCTTAACAAACTCTCAATTTGCTACAATCATATTGCCAGGTTTGCCACTGGGCTGCCTATTAGGACACATCATTGCATCAATCTAAATCAGCTTGGGTGGCTTGAACTACCCAGCCTAATCCAATATAACCAACTGATTATGGCCTATAATATCCTCTATAATCCGGACAATGCTCCTGTACTTAAAAATATTATCACCCCCTATAACAATCCTAGACCGCTTTGATCCTGTAACAAACTACTAATTCAGACTAGCAAAATTAATAACACAGATGGTGACTCTCTCTTTGCAAACTCTATAAGTAGATCCTGGAACTCTCTTCCAGCTGATATTATCTTATTTTCCACCTTAGGTCAATTTAAAACTAGACTCAAACAACATTTGTCACTTAACTGGCTATGTCAATGTATCAAGCCTGGCTAACTCTCTCTAGAATGTGTAAAAATCTGTTAACCAGTTTACTGTGTAATTTAATTTAATCCTGACTTGCACTCAGGATTAACTGTAACCTGTGGAACTTGTTTAACTTGCTTACTTATGTAATCTCTGTAAATAGTCTGTTTATAATATGTAATGCTGGTATTATGTAATGCTGTATCTGCTTACCATTGGAGCTTTTCTTCCCAGGCCTCCGCTGAAAATGGACATGCATCCAGTCGGACTATCCCGATCAACAAATGTAAAATAAAATAAAATAAATAAAATAAACTTCTATAAAAAATATTTGGCCACTCTTTCTTTTCTTTATACATACTATATTCAGTTCTGTCCAGTCCTGTTGCAGAACTCCTGTTATATTTTAGAATTTCATTTAATTCTTTCAAAGTTATTGTTTCTTCTCTTTTAACAAATAAATTCTTTAATTCTCCTATTTTCCTTCTTTTATTATTTTACCCAAATATGGTGCTACCTCTTTCTTTGCTTGTAAACAATATTTTGTTTATATAACAAGTTGTTAATTTTAATTTGATTTATTTTATATATTTCTCTTTCTTTTTCATAAAAGGAATTTTTCTTCTCTTGTAAGTCTCTGAATGTTTCTTGATTTAATATCTTATATATCTCTTTTTCTTTTCTTAATTATACATTCTAAAACACTTTTTTATAGTTCTCTTTAAAATTAATCCACCAAACAGTCCAATTCTCATAAAGCTCTCCCATATTCATATGATTTTTTTCCATAATTCCACAAGTTCTTTTTTTTCTCTTTTAAATCTAATTCCTTTTCATTAATTCTCTTTATTCCTTTTCCTATTCTTATATATTCTTCATGTTTTCCTGTACTTTGTCATATAGCCACATGATCTGAAAATCCAGCTTACTTAATTCCTTTTTCTTTGCCTTTTAAACTATCAGATTAAAAAAAAAATAATCAGTGTCTGTCCTAATTTCATTCCTTTTGTAGGTCATGTGGTTATTCTCCCATACACTTAACTTTCCACTTCTCATAATTTCTTTAACTATTTTAATATCACAATTGTTTTTATTTTTTATTAAATTATAATTAAAATCATCCACCACTATAATGTCCATATTTATACAAACATATTCAAGAATATTTTTAAACATTATTTCTCTCTCTTTTTATGTTACATATGCATATAAAGCGATAATTCTATACACATATTTTTTCCATCTCGTCTATTACCGTAATTCGTCCTAGTTCCACTATGGTTACATCTAATATTTTAATGCTTTCTTGACATAATATACATATGCCTGAGCATGTTTCTTTCCTCATGTTTCAAACTCCCCCACAATTCCAAAGTTTTTCAGTGTGTGTCCTTTCTTCCTCTGTTAATATTCTGATATTTTCTAAAACAATAATATGTGCATTTACTGCAGCACACCATTGTAATATACCCATTTTCCTCTTAAGATTTTTCATACTGTTCACATTTAAAGATATTTTCAGCTTTTAAGAACAGTTAGTATAATACAATTTGTATCCCTTTCCTTTCTTATTTTCCCTAAGCATTATACATTTAAATTTTCTTTTCTTTTCTTTAACTCTTTTCCCTATCAAATTATTTTATTTCTTACTGTATGCCAGTCATCTTCTTCCTCACTTGTCTCCTCTATTTCTTTTTCCTTGTTACTTTCTTCAGCGTCATGTGCAACCTCTTTATTAGTCACATCTTTTGTACACTTTCTTGTATAACAAATTCTTCTATCGATCTCTTTCTCCTGTATAACGCCATTTTCATTTTTATTTTTTTTGCACATTCATTTCACATTCTAGCCTTGAATAGCCATATCACCACATTGTTTTCCACTTTAGATCACATTTTTTGCATTGTGGAGTGTTTTATCACATAAATAACAGCTTTTTTATCATATTCATTAGCTGATCATTCTTTCCATAAAAATAACGAGTCTTTGCTTGACCACTGTATTTCACAAAGTCCCTGTTACCCTGACCATTAATAATACTAGGTACATGCATAACATTATCATTTTCCATTTTCAGTATTACTCCACATTCCCTTCACCCACCCACAGTCCTCTTTCATCATATATTTATGTAGGGTCTATTACTTCTTTACATATAGCTAACAAATGTTCTTTCAGCTGTTTTCCTTTAACTTCAGTTCTGAACTGGATCATTCATCTTTTCTTTTTTTTTTGTTTGCCTGTAAAAAGACTGTACCACATATTCTGACCATGGATACATATTTTTTGTTCATATGCACCCCAAAAAATGTCCATGGCCTGCCCAGTCTCAAATATCAAGTCACAAAAAGTCTCTTAATTAATTAAAATAAACACTCTTACCTCTTTTGCTTTGATACCCAGAGGTGCTATGACAGAGTCCCAAACCTCATACCTGTCAAAATGTTCTTCTTTTTACTACTCACGTGTACTGTAGACTTTTTTCTTTTATTTCTTCTTTCTTCTTTGTTCCTTCTCCAGTAGTTTGTCCATAAATGTTTGTCTCTGGAACTTTTTCTGGCACAGTCTCTTTTTCTCCATTTTCTTCTTCTTTTTTTCACATGATGTCATTCATGAAATTGCTGTGACATTTTCTGGCTCACTTTGGTTTACCAATTCTTCCAAATAATCACCCCCCCTCCCCCCCAATTGGAGGGTTGTAATTATGCATTTTTCAGAGGTAAATGTATCTCCTTCAAATAATCTCCTCTGAAAGTTTTCCTCTGAATCCATCTCTGTTTCAGCTACAGTCTCCTTTTCCTCCAATGTCACTATTTTTTCTGCACCCACATCAGCAGAAAAAACTTCTGATAGCAATCTGACTATTTCAACTACATTTTCAACAACTTCCATGTTTTCTCCCTCTTTCTCCTGGCTGGCTCTGCACCTGGACAGGAAACAGGAAGTCAGGATATGTAACACACAAACTCTTCCCCCAGCAACCAAGAGTAGGAGAAGTTTCCTGATGCCCTGACCAGATCTGACCTAGAAGTTTAAATATTACCTGGGGTTTCCTAGCCTAGTGGGACTAACCTGGTCCACAAAGGATAAATAAATAAGTAAATTAATAAAATAAATGTCTCTTCATTGATTTTTTTTCCACCTCATTTCCGGCCCTCTCACCTTCATATATATATATATATATATATATATATATATATATATATATATATATATGTGTGTGTGTGTGTGTGTGTATATATATATATATATATATATATATATATATATATATATATATGTGTGTGTGTGTATATATATATATATATATATATATATATATATATATATATATATATATATATATATATATATATATATATATATATATATATATATATATATATACATATATATATATATATATATATATATATATATATATATATATATATATATATATATATATATATATATATATATATATAAACCAAATAAATAACTGCTAGTGAAACAGGGCTGAGTCTCAATTCAAACAAAGTAGATGAAAAAGTACCAAACTTTCAAAAGTTCCAAACTGCTGCAATGTCCACAGAAATGTAGAAGAAACGAAGGCTAGATGTAAAAATCCAAATGAGTTTTAATTCAAAAAGGTAAGCGCTTTCACCTGGGAGACCAGGCTTCCTCAGACCTTAACAAACAGAGCAGAGAGAAACTATGGAGTATTTAAACAAAAAAAGGCGCCAAAAGCTCTCAGCTCTTAAAGAGATATACACCATACATATACAACTTCACTAAAAACCTCTAAAAGAGTTCAAAAATTTTTAAAAAACATCTTATAATCATATCTCACAAAATAACAAAAAATAAAACAATGCTCATATATAATTAAAATCAAGGTACATTGGTTTTATGTACCTTCAACCTCCTTGCTCTCAAAAAAGGCTTAATAGGGACATTCTCATTGAGCCCAGGGGGAATATTGGCTCTAAGCCTAATAATCCACTCTGATTCTATACTCTCAGTCCTTGTCTTAACATCTCCCCCTCTCACAGTAGTATTAGCAATAGCTAACACCTGAAAATTAAATACATGGTCAGGTCCTTCAAATAACACATGTTTGAATAATGCATTCACATGCAAACCTATTCTAATCTGATACCAGTGATCTCTAATGCGGTCCCTAAGCCTCCTGTCAGTCTTCCCAACATAATATGCTGGACACATATGGCAGGAGGCCAGGTAGACCACATGCATAGAATTGCAATCTGCTTTAGCCTGTACCTCATATCTCGTGCCAAATAGAGGATGCATAAACCAACCCTTGTTGTCTATAAAGTTACAATAATTACATCTATTACAGGGAACAGTACATGACTGATCATCATCCCTGGGTTTAACCTTAGAGTAACACAAAAGCTGTTTCAAATTCTTCTTCCTCTTATACATAAATGAGGGTCGGTCACCAACCACTGAATGCAAAGTCGGGTCAGTTACTAAAACGTCCCAATGCATTCTAATCGCGTCCTTAACTAGGCCTACTCCTTTTGTGTAATAGACTGGTACCCTTAACCTATTAATACTAGGGCTGGAGTCCAAAGGAGAACTACCCATCACATAGTCATTAGAAAAGTAAGGAGTTGCCTGCTGTCCCCTCAAACATTCTATCTCAGTTAAGGTAGGATTTATATCAACTGGTAAATACCCTCTCGCTTCAAATCTCTTACTTAATTCATGTACACCATCCAAAAAACATGCCTCCCTGGGACAATACCTAGAGAGTCTAACAAACTGACCTCTCATGATGTTCCTGAAGGTAAACCCAGGATGCATACTGTGACGGTGCAAATACGAGTTTCTCTGACAACTTTTCCTGTACACACCAGTGTTGTACAGTCCACATTCCATCCTCTCAACAAAAATATCCAAAAAAGAAATCCTCTCAACAGAGTACTCGGAAGTAAACTTGAGGAAATCAGTTATATGGTTGACCCTCTCTAAAAAGGAACACAGTCCTACTTCAGTTCCATCCCAAATTAAAAAGACATCATCTACAAAACGACGATAGAACCGTACATGTTCCATGTAACCAACATCCAAAAACAAATACTTTTCTTCCCATCTAGCCATAAAAAGGTTGGCGTAGCTATTGGCACAAGATGTGCCCATAGCCACGCCATCCTTTTGCATAAATACATCTGACCCAAAGCAGAACAAATTGTTCTCCAATACCACTTCTAAAAATAGAGTAATCAAATAAATCAATACATCACAATGTGTCGAATGGTCACACAAATATTCCTGTACATACTGTATACCTATACTATTGGGTATCACAGTAAACAATGACTGAAAGTCCATGGTCACTAAAAATAAGTGATCGTTCATATCATTGGGGCCTAAATATTCATACAGATCAATGAGAAAGTGTTTCGAGTCACGTAAAATGAATGAATTCGCATCAACCATAGGACGCAAGAAACTCTCAACATATAGAGAAAAAGATTCAGTGACCCATCCTCTACCTGCCACAATAGGTCTCAAAGGAGGCACAACTGGATCCTTATGGATCTTGGGGAGACCCTGTATGACAGGTAGGAGGGGTTCATCTATAAGTAAAAAATCATAGAGCTCCTTAGTGACTACAGATGTCACGACTAATTCCTCCAACATAGTCCAAATGCCCAAAACATGTGTCTGAGCCACCTCTACACTCACTGAAATATAAAACTTAGTATCCGAAAGCATCTCAATCATGGAGCTCACATACCTGTCACTATCCATCACTACCAGGGCACCACCCTTATCTGCAGGTCTGAACGTTAAAGAAGGATCGCTCCTTAGTGCCATCAAGGTCTCTCTCTGTATCCGGTCAAGATTACCTCGCCTATATTTCTTATTCACACCCTTTATCTCATTCTCATATATATCCTTCTCCACTAATCTACTAAATACTGCTACTACTGGAGGAATAGGTGGAACATATTGACTCGGCTTCTTAAAAACATGAGGATGAGTTCCACAGGTGGGTTCATCGAATTCTAACCGTAAACAAAGGTTCCTAATAAACATTTTGAATTCAACTATGTTATCAACATAATTACTTCTACAACTAGGAATAAACGTAAGACCTTTCTCTAAAACTGATAGCTCGACCATTGTCAAAGGTCGAGTCGAAATATTGTGTACTAGGGATTGGGCCTGCGTTCCCACATTCTCTTGATATCCTGATTGTGTTGTAGGTCCCCTGACCACTTCCGTTTGGGTCTGCCCCGACTCCCAGATCTCATCCTGCTGCCACCCCCTCCCCCTCCTCTGTGATGTGTATTGATCGGGAACGGGGAAAAAGGGGGTGGACTGGAGTGGGTGCCTACTCGGGTGGAAGGACAAGGTTGATTGCCTGTCCGGGTCTTACTCCTTACAACCACTACAGGACAAGGCGGTATCCGACCATCATCAGTATCTGTAGTAGTGATAGTGCTATCCCCCTTCCCTCCAGAAGCAATGGCCACACAATTTCCTTCACCTGTGCCCTGTGCTTCTGGTGGGTCACTCTGGCAATCTCCAATTTCGTTGCCAATAACCCCACTAACCTCAGTAACACCTTTTGTACAGACAGATGATTCAATATGTGTATTATTGACACAATTATTCATACGGTTGAAAGTATTACAATCATTTAGATTACGTCTACTAGAGTCATTAGAGTCAGTCATATTGGTACTTCCATTGTTACCAGTCCTGGGCCAACAAAATACATATATATATATATGTATGGGTCTACTTTCTTTGACTGAAATACAATTATTTCAAACAAAGAAAGTACAACCTTAATTTCATGAAAGTGCACTTCAACGAAAGTGCACTTTCACAAATTAGTTGCCACAGAATCACCAATAAGTGTCCAGTCACCTCTGTATTTAAAAATTAGATATTTATTCCACAAAAAAAAAAATGAACTGTATACACTTTTTCTACAGATAGTAAACATAAGCCGGTATTTTGGCACCAATTTTTAAATATAAGGTGTACTAGCAATAACAATAGTGTTCTGATGAAGCCCACCGAGTTGTGGGTGAAAGTGCTTAACCGGTTACTATTTTTACTATTTTTAAAAAATGTGTACACAGTTTGTTTTTTGTGGAATAAATATCTACTTTTTAAATACAGAGGTGATTGGACACTTATTGGTGATTCTGTGGCAACTATTTTGTAGTTGGTCGCATTTTGTATATTCACTTTCGCAAATTACGGTTCAGCGAACCGGCAATTAAAATAAAAAATAATGATTTAAACCTCCCCCCACATACACACACATGCTACATTAAATATACTAACTGCAAGATTGCACTACAGTGGAGAAACAGGTATATTCCCTTATCCCCACTGTAGTGATCTGTTTTATTTAGATTACCGGTTCGCTGAAATGGAATTCGCGAAAGTGCACTTTCGTTGAAGTGCACTTTCGTGAAATTAAGGTTGTACTTTCTTTGTTCGAAATAATGATATTTCAATCAAAGAAAGTAGACCCATATATATATATATATATATATATATATATATATATATATATATATATATGTGTATGTATATATATATATATATATATATATATATATGTGTATGTATATATATATATATATATATATATATATATATATATATTGATCTACTTCGATCCAGCAAAAGCACACTTTTACAGAACTAAAATGACTGAGCTGAGTTCTGCGAAAGTGCGTTTCAATGAAAACTCACTTTGTGAAACTCAGTATGCTGAGTAGTTGTCATAGATTGCGGTACAGTGAGGATAAGAGAATATTCCGTTTTCCCCATTATCGTGTGATCTTGGAGTTAGTATATAAAGTAAGCAAAAAGCAGCAAGGAGAAAATCAGTCCCAGTGTAGAAAAATCAGGTTAAAATACTTGAGAAACAGCAATGGGACATCCATGGCAAAGCACATATATTTAATAGACAATAAACAGATAAGCACTTTTAGAGATGCCTTCTTCATCAGATCAATACAAAAATATAAAATCAGTCTGCATATAAATACACTTGAAAAACCAATTACATTAATTAAAACATTTAACCATTTAACATTTTCTTGCCTTTAAAATAGGTTTTAAAGGTATAAAACCTTTTAAGCCTGGTGGAAAATCAGCTCTCAAACCAGCTATCCACTGAGTCTCTTTAATTTCTGTGGCATTCTTTACATCTCCACCTCTAGGTGCAGGAATATAAATATCATAAACCATAAATTTAAAATGGTTTAATAATTTAACATCTACTTGCTTCCCTTTTGGAGTGAATGATATTTCCAGCAGCATTATAATTTTATTACTCTGGCTGACGTGTACAAACATAGGCTGAACAGGTATTTTTAACACCTGTGCTGTGTAGAATGCAGAATTACATGGATTCAATCCACTTAATCATGTACTGTGTTTTGTGAATGCAGAAATATCACAATAGAAGTGGACAATATGGTTATCAAAAATGTAAAGACATATTGTATGTTCTGAACTTAATGTCAATTAATGTTCACATTTTGGTTACAAAATATTCTTATTCATCATGAAGGATGATGTCTTGGTTCATGTGACATGACAGCAGTGTACATACGTATTTTCTTTGATACTTTAGCCTTGAGGCAGGATCCTAGAAAGTTACTTTGGAAATGAATGAACAAATATAGAAAAGGAAATCATGGAGAAACATACTCTAAGGGCCAGATTCAGGAAGGCTTACACGGAGTTCAAGAGTAATGTAAGCCTCCGTGTAAGCCTCCCGATTCAGGAACAACCCAAATCTCCATGTAAGAGACAGCTAACACGTCTCTTACACGGACTGGGCGTGGAAATGCTCAATACCTCATTTGCAGCTGAAATATATGCAAATGAGGTATCTGAGCGATCCACGAAGCAGAAACCAGTCCGTGTAACGAACGTGTTAGCTGCAGAAATGTACTCAGCTGACAACTGAGTACATTTCTGCAAAATTAAAAACGGAGCTATGTCAGCTCCAAATAAAGGGTGCATTTGTTTCATTAAGCATGCCAATGGCCAAATATGTGGCCATTGGCATGAAAAAGTGTTGCAAAAATATGTAATATAACTTTTTTTTTTCAAGTGATTTTGAGGTTTAACTGCAGCACACCAGCAAACGGGTGCGCTACCTAAAACTAAAAACCGAAGCTTATAAGCCCACAATTGTGGGATTTATGTATTACATGTAATGTCAATGGAGGGACTTGCAGACCAAAAACAATATGGCCTCTGTTTAGTGGTTGTCAAGGGGGGGAAGCTCCGTGTAAGACATGTAACTAGTCATTACTAGGCAATTCTATGTAAATGAGGGTTACAATACTGAATCACACTGCCACATAGGTAATGAGCACTTTCTGAGTAGTGTAAGAGTTAGAGAAGGGGGAGGAACAGAGTAAGAGGTAGGTGACAGCATGGGGGGAGAAGGATAGATACAAATGTACCAGATTGGAGGGCAATGTAAGGTGAAAGATGACAGACAGACTTCACGGAGGGAGGTGTGTCCCAACAAAACACTAGGAAAGTCAAGAAATTGAAGGTTTACGCTATCCCTACACTCAAAGTTTCTTGATATACGTGCATGCTGCAGTCTTGTGCGTGTAAGGCAGGTTCAACATGTGGGAGCGTGTTGCAAACTGTGTACAATGGTTTGCGCGGGCGTGCGCGTGTTTAAGGCAGTGTGCGCGCGTTTTAACATGAATCAGCCTAGTTCACACTGTGTAAGGATGTGTGCGCGCGTGTAACACCGTGTAGGGATGTTTGCGTGCGTTTAAGTGACTGTGAGCATGTTTAAGCTGGTGTGCACATTGCTCCCCCTCAGGAAACAGAGAGGAAATAGGAAACAACTAAATTACACGGAAACTGCCAGAGGATACTGCTGCAGTTAATTGTTGGAAACACTTGGAAGCAGGCAATTATGCAGGCAGACTAGAAGCCCAACCCAGCACTTAAAACACTGCAAAGAACAGTGCAGGGTGTTTCTCACAAGAGATACTGCAAGAAAGTAAGCTATCAGAATTGAAAACTGAAAAAAGCTGAACTCAGAGCAGAAATGCTAGGGGCTGCCATAGCTGTTATAATCAGGCAAAGGCGAATTGCTGAGGGTTGTGTCAATGCAGATGCTGACAGACAACCCAGAGTGAGGAGAAGGAGAAGAGTATACAGGCCCAGGGTCACCTACCATGGGTTACATGAGCTGGAGATAGTAGAGCACTACAGAGTGGACGGAGACCTTCTGCAGCAGATTGTTGAGCTGTGCAGGCCACATCTCACACACAGAACCAACAGAGGGGAACCCATCCCAGTGGAAAGCAAGGTATGTGTTGGCCTAAGAATACTAGCAACAGGTACCTTCCAGAGACCAACTGGTGATATGATGGGGATATCACAGGCATCAGCCTCCAGGGTACTGCACCAGTTCCTGGATGCCATGTCAGCACATGTCGGTGATCATATATATGTCCCTAATGACCATGAGGTTGTGGCCAGCAATATGCGTCTCTTCCAGCATATAGCGGGATACCCTGAGGTGCTGGGTGCAATAGACTGCACGCACGTATGCATCAAAGCACCAGCTGGTGAGCGGGGTAGAGTCTACATTAACCGCAAGGGATACCCCTCCATCAACTGCCAGGTCATGTGTGATGCCCAGGGCATAATAATGAATGTGTGTGCTGGCTGCCCTGGGAGCTACCACGATTCCCACATCTGGCATCTGACGCAGCTGTACCAATCATTTGCCAGTGGGGACTTCCCACACGGACACCTAGTGGGGGATGCAGATTATGCACTTAAGCTGTGGCTGATGACACCCATCAGAAATGCACACACACCTGAACAGGAACGCCATAATGAGGCACACGCACAAACACGTAATGTCATAGAGCGTGTGTTTGGGCTGCTCAAGTCATGGTTCCGGTGTCTGGACACATCTGGTGGAGCCTTGCAGTACACACCAACTACATGTACCCAAATGGTCATGATATGTGCTATGCTACATAATATGATCCTGCGGAAACAGCTGCAGCAGGACCAGCACAGGGCTGGGCCTAACATCCCCCCACCATTGCCAAGGCCACCACAGGCAGAGGGTGACTTGGAGGAGGAACAAACTGACCTTGTCCCAGTAGGCAGAAGGAGGCATGCCCAGTATGCCCTGGCCTTGGCAAAGAGGCAATGCATAGCACATACACTTGGTCAGTAGGAACACTGGGACTGATACCTGCTCTGACTCACTCATATAGTAACAGGGATGCCTAACATGACACAACCTGCTTCCAAACATGTACAGGGAGTGTAGTATGTGCATCCGACAGAGGCAGCCCTGCAGCACCACCTGAGGCATGAATGCCATGTGTTAAGTAATGTAATACCATGTACCATATGCACACCTGAGGACCCGACAAACATCCACCCACACCAATCATAAACCACAAAAAACACAAACCTACCTCATAGGTACCACAAGCGATAGTAACCTAGATGTAATGCTACCCAATGCCAGAAGTATAAATGCGTGCAGTGTAAACGCACACAGTATAGAGAATGTAGATATCAGTGCTGTAATAGAAAACAGGGTCAAAGCCCACATCAGCACCCTGACACTACCAGGTCACACCTCTGTCCTAATAGCAGGAACTGCCCCAGGCCTACTCTGGCAATGTGAGTGTCAAACAAAATATTACTGTCAACCTGGGTGCCCAGGACCCTGATAACCTCTTCTATGCTTAGAGGATTGCCACCTAGATGGGAACTAGGGGTAACCCTGTTGTTCCCGAAGGGTATGACTATGCATTGTTTAGCATTTAACATAAGGCCATGGCTCTGGCACCAGTTATCTGTGTCTTTGAGACCCTTCTGAAGGATGTCTGTGTCAGATGGGTTTCCAACTATGCTTCCCAGTTTGCAGTCATCTTCAACTTTGTCAGCCATAATCCTCCTGTGTTTGCTCGTACTTCTGAAAAGTAGATGCTGAACAAATGTGGGCCCAGGACTGAGCCCTGTGGGACACCACTTGTGACAGCTCTGGAGTGTGACATGGCACCAGCAACTTTGACCCTGTGTGTTCTGTCACTTAGCCAGTTTGCAACCCATGCTGTGATGTATGGGTTCACAATTAAGCTGGTGATGTTTTCAATGATTCCTAAGTGGGGTATTGTGTCGAAAGCCTTTGCCAGGTCAAGGTAGGCTGTGTGGACTGCCTTGCCCACGTCAATGGCCTGGGTGACTGTCCTGAAAAAGTCAACCAAGTTTAAAAGGCATGATCTGCCCTTGACAAAGCCAAACTGGATTGGATCCAATGTCTGCAAGTCCCCTATGTCTTCATTTATAATTCCCATTATGATCCTCTCCATAGCTTAGCAGAACAGGCTTGTCAAGCTGATGGGATGGTAGTTTCGGGGTTGGTGGAGGCACCTCCTTTGTGAAGTGGGTCCACCATTGCCGTATGCCACTCCTTGGGCACATATCCTGAGGTGAGGCTAAGATTAAACAGCTGCCCTAACTGCGGGTGTAATTACTCATTGAGTTCATGGAGCACACAACTGGGGACACCATCTGGTCCCATGGATAAAGTGTTTTCCGCCTTGGATAGAGCAGTTCTCACCCCAGCATTGGAGATGTTTGGGGGGCTACAATCCTCTGGTGTAGATACCCCTCCAGTTGGGGGGGGGGAAATCTGCACTGAACCTGTCAGCCAGTATGTTGGCAATGTCTGTAGGTTCAGTGATATTTACATCATTCCGAACTAATTCTGAGCATATCTGGGAGTTCCCTCCCAGGTTTCAAACATAGGTAAAAAAGGCCTCATGATTGTCACTTGAGTCCTGAGTGGGTTTACTCTCAAAACTCGCCTTGGATGATGTATGAGGGAACCCAGTGTTTTACTCACAATGAGCAGGGGTGTCTTCCCTTCTCGTAGTAGCTCCTTCCTTGTGTTGTAGAGCTTGTTTATGGCTAGGGTCCACCAGACTGGATGCTTGCCTGTGGTACAAAGAGTCTTTGTTTTGTTTGGGATTGCCTGATCCATGCAGTCCTGGAGGTGCTGATAGAAGGCATTTGTAAGTGATACAGTGGCTTGGGTAATGGTGTCTGCTGGCTTGGGGGCCTTGAAAGAGACCACACCAGTCCTTAGAAATGTGAAGTCGGCATTTGAGAAGGTCTTCACTGTTTGTTTTTCTATCTGGGGTGTGGGTGGGATGTGGACTCCCACTGAGATTAGTCCATGATCTGATCTCACCAATGATGGGTATACTTCTGGTGTTGAACAGTGTGACCCCATGTTCGTGATGATGAGTTCTAGTATGTTGTCTCCACTTGTGGGGATTGGGACCAGTTGTTCCATGGCATTTGAGTGTATGAACTCTTGGAACCTTTGTGTTAGAGTGTTGTGGCTTGATTAGTGATCCCAGTCTATATGTGGATAGTTGGAATCACCCAGTAGGATGGTGTTTGGAGATACATTTATCCCCTTCAGTGTTTGCAGGACAGCTGTGTGAAGTACCTGAGTTTGAGAGGGTGGCATGTAACATGCTACAAACTGCAGAGCAGTCTTGCCTACGGTCACTGGCACCTGGATGGTCTCTGATGCATCGTGTGTTGCCTCCAACCTTGAGGTGAGGGTGTCCTTGATGAATATGGACACCCACCCTCCTTTCTTGGTGTTGTCCGGATTCTGGTGCCGGAACGCATGATATGAGGTAACACCCGATAGTGCCGGGGTGCTGTCAGAAGCTGTGAACTAGGTTTCAGGCACAGCACAGACATCAATGTGCTACATACTGAGAAGGGCATAGAGTGTGTGCAGCTTGAGGTTGCGACCTCTGGCATTGAGCAGCATTACCCTTAGTGTCTTTCCTTTACTGTGTTCTAGGGTGGTAGGTGTAGAATCTGAATCTTGCATAAAAAAGGCACAATGGGGGTGGCAAGAGCATCAGCCAAAATCCGGAAGCCCAGGGGTGACAGGTGCAAGCCGTCCCTTGCAAATCAGCGTGGCCTGTCCAGCATGTCATCCCAGGCAGACAGACATTGGACCCCGTTTGAATGACACCATAGTGTAAGCAAATTATTACAGCTGATCATCTTGTCTCTGTTTATGTGGCATCATACTTGGTGAAGGTAGGATACTGCTGAAGGTCAGGGTCATACCTGCCTGGCCTACATAATCAGAGGGATCCTCTATGTCTCTTTCCATGTAGTCCAGGGAGGTACATCTCAGGTCGTTCACACCAGCATGGATAATGACTGGGTCAGACTTGTACTTGCAGTTGAGTGACCTGAGTGCTTGCATTATGTGGTGGATTCCAGTGCCCAATAGGCAGCTTACTGTGACCTCCTCCGTACTCGATCTGGTGAGCGGGACGTCAGTGTGTCTGACTATGGAGTCACCTATGACAAGTGTGTCTGGCATTGTGTTTGGCCTTAAGAGCTGTGACTGTTTGGCACACCGACTCTGTGGTCAATGTGTTGCATGTGCTGTGCTCTGTGGAGGCAGTTGTGTGAGTGTCTGCTGTGGTGGCCACTGCCGTTTTGGTAGAATTCTGATCAGAGCCTCCGAGTATGTCTTTGTGTGTCTATGTGTATGATCTTACGTTGTGATAGTGCCATGTGAGACTGGGTTTGTGATGTGTGTGGTTACCTTCACCTTCTCTCTGGTCTTGCTAGTCCTGTGTTGAGAGAGCTCAGCCTCCACTTTGGCTATATAGTTGCATCTCTCACATGTATGTGTGTTTTATGGGAGAAGGAGAGGGTTGTCAGTGTACATGAGGCAAGTGTAACATTGCCTCAATATTCCCAGGTTCACCAGCTGAGCAGGAGAGGACACTAGCAACTGATCCCTAGACATGCTAGAAGGAATAGACAAAACAATGTTGGAATACAGGGAGATATCAAGCCCCCCAAACCACATCATAGTGCTTGACTGACAATACCTACACATACACCAGTGTTTCTTAGTGTCATAGTTTACTACTAGGCTATCTTCCCTAGTGCATGTATAAGCCTAGCCATAGTGATGTGGCTATTGTCACCCCTTATAGTGGTAATAAGTGTACAGAATAGATTCCGAATATTGTGCCTCTGACTTAGTAGTGACACATTATGACCCCCTTACGTAATTGAATAACATGACTGTGCCTCTGTCTATTCTGTGCCTCTGTCTCATATGCAGTTGTCCAGATGTCTCCTGAAGAGAGTCAGTGAGGGACTCTGTCAAACATGAACTGGGATACTCTGCTAGAGTGTGAGATGCCTCTGAGTTATGACTCTGTCCCTCCAGCATGTCCTATACATGTATGTGCTGAGGTTCAAATCCTCAGCTCTCATGGCTCTGGTGGATTTGGATTGCTTGCAGTGGAGCATGTCCACCAAATCCAGATTGGACATGGTCTTGTATGTCAGGCATAGGTCACCTGTAAGTATGCAGTATGACACTGAATAAAGCTGGATTTCCTCTATTCTGGAAGCATATGACATGTGTTGAAGAACCCTGATCTTCATGGTAGGTACTTTTGGGGTCTCTCCAGCTGTTGCAAGTGCTGGGCAAGGTACATACCATATGGGGCTTTGTATTCAATCATGGGCCTGATAAGGGAGAAGGATAGTGGAACAATGACCTCCTATGATCTGGATGGAAAACCCTCCATGATAAGGTGGGCAAGATAGAAAGTCTTCCTAACCACTTTGGCAACAGGGGTGTCAAAAGAGATGTCACTATCTACATGTGTCCCCAGGTGTCTGATTTGTTTTCTGTGCTCAGTGGGTTGCTGTCTATGTATTGATCTGTGGGTACTTTGTTCCTCCCAAAGGGGATGAATACACATCAGTTGCATTCAGTTTCAGGCCATGCGTCTGGCACCAGCTATCCACCTGTGTGACGGCATTCTGTAGGATGTGTGTGCCAGCTGATGTATTCACTATGGTGCCTAGGTTGCAGTCATCTGCAAACTTTGTCAGCCACAACCCCCCTATGTTTGCTTTCACATCTGAAAAGTAAATACCAATTAAGAGGGGTCCCAGGACACATCCTTGTGGGACACCACCTGTGACTGGCTTCGAATCTGACAAGGCACCTGCAATGTTGACTTTATGGGTTCTGTTTCTTAGCCATTTTGCAACCTATCCTGTGACATATGCTGTTATATGTCAGCTGTTGAGATTGGCTATGATGCCTGAGTGGGGTATTGTGTCACAGGCCTTAGCCAAGTGCAGGTAGGCTGTGTGGACTGCGTAGCCCTCATCGATGGCCCTACTGACAGTTTCATAGTAGTCAACTAGGTGGAAAAGGCAGGATCTGCCCTGTACAAAGCTGAACTGGGTGGGAACAAGGGTCCGTAGGTCAGCAATGTGTCTGTGTAAGAGCTCCATAATGATTCTTCCCATAGCTTTGCAGACAAGGCTGGTTAAGCTTGTGTGGTGGTAGTTGCCATGGTCTGTGGAGGCATCTCCTTTGTGGAGTGGGACCACTGTTGCCGTACGCCAGTGTTCAGGTACATATCCTGTAGCAAGACTAAGGTTAAATAGCAGTTGTATATACGGATCCAGCTCCTTCTGGAGTTCACATAGCATGCAACCGGGGATACCAGCAGGTCCCATTGATGCTGTGTACTTGTCTTTGCTGAGTGCGGCTCTCACATGGACATCCAAGATGACAGTGAGGTTACATACAGCAGTGATAACTATCTTCTTTTGGGGGTGAGGGAGGGGGTAAATCACACTGAAGCTGTCTGCCGGAATGTTGCCAATATCTGTCAGGTCACTGGAATATATGTTGTTGTGTACCAACTCTGAGCATATCTGAGGGTTCCCAACCAGGTGTCTGACATAACTGAAGAAAGCAGTGTGGTTACCTTCATTGTCTTTGATGATTTATGTCCCCAGGTTGACCTTGCATGTCTTTATGAGATAATGTAGCTTTCTACTAGTGCTGATCACAGCTGTTTTCCCTTTTGGAGATGTAGCTCTGTCTTGCATTAGTAACCCTCATCTGTCATACAGTTTGTTTATGGCTGGGGTCCACCAGACAGGACACTTTCCCTTTGTGGAGAGGGTCCTGTTTTTATTTGTGATTGCATGGTCCATGCTTTCTGACATCTAGCTAAGGGGAGGTCATCGTGGTTCTGCAGTTATCTTTCATCAGCATTAGAAATGACCACAACAGCCCCTGTGGGGTGTACCTCATGCAGACACATCCAGCACCTGTAAAGTCCACAACAGTACCTCACCAGGAGTATGAAAGAGCTGGAACACATGTAATGTGTCGCCTGATTAAACAGAGTGCAGCTCCACACACTGCCATGCTGTCCACCCAGACGCAAGCTGTGCCTGATGTAGAAAGCCATGTCCAAGCTGGAATCAATGCACATGCTGCACCTTGTACAATCTGAATGGCAGGGAGCTATGCACATGAGGGACCTGAACCCCAGCACTGACATACATAGGACAGGCTGTACTGCATTATCCATAACACAGAAGCCACCCCCACGCATGAGTAAACTACCAGTACAGGTTGTCCATAGAGACACTCGTTGATTCCTCTCAACAGGAATCCTAATGAGTGGATGGGAGATGGGAGGTTTACCCTGGGTATCAATGTTATGTCACAGGTAGACAGAGGCACAGTATACTAAACAAGACATATGTCATGGCAAACTACACTTACAATGTGTTGATGGACAAACACACTCTCCGACTAGCATTAGAAATGGCCTAGGGCACATCGGTAGTGTTTGCCAATGTACACCCATGTTGTGGAATACACTACTCATGTTGGATGAGGCTGTTGTAAGTAGTTCACATCTGAACATAATGCAACATGGTCAGATAGGTTCATAGGTACATAGGTTTATACTAGGCTATCTTCCCTAAGGCAGGTATAAGCCTAGCACAGAGTTTGTTGGTGTACACCACCCCTTATATGGAAACAGTACTGTGCCCATTATTTTGTCATGCCTCTCTCCAGCAGTGACACAGTGACGATCCCTGGGTTAAACGTATGACCTTTCATCCACAGGTCAAGATACCTCTTGAACACAGCCAGCAAGGTGCTCTGCCTCACATGGACCGGGATTGTATTCCACAGCATAGGGAGTCTCCGGGTGATAACTCCATCCCTCCAACATGTCCAACGTACATCCCTGCTAAGGTGTAAGTCGCTTGCACTAGTGGTTCAGGTGGATCTGCCGATTCTGAGGTGGAGCATGTCCATTAATCCCTGTTTGGACATGGCCTTGCATGTCAGGCACATGTCACCTCTAAGCAGACGGTATGTGAGTGAATAGAGTGGGAGTGTCTTCAATCTGGCAGCATATGACAGCTGTTGGGGTTCCTTGATCCTTTAGGTGGGGGACATTCAGGGTGTCTCCAATTGCTGCAGATGTTGGATGAGATACATCCAGAATAGGGCATTCTACTCGATCACCGGTCTGATAAGTGAAGAGTACAGGGGAACAATGACCCACTAGATCTGGATGTGAATCCCATCCTGATCAGGTGGGCAATGTAGAAGGTCTTTCTAGCCACTTTAGCAATGTGAGTGTCAGAAGAACGGCGACTGTCAACCTGGGTCCCCAGGTCCATGATAACCTCCTCTGTGCTTAGAGGATTGCCATCTATATGGTAGCTTGGGGTTACCTTGCCTTTCCTGAAGGGTATGTCTACACATGTTGTGCACTTTGACTTCAGGCCATGGCTCTGGCACCAGCTATCAGTTACCGTGAGTCCCTTCTGAAGGATATCCGTGTCTGATGCACTGTCCACTATGGCCCAGTGTGCAGTCATCTGCAAACATTGTCAGCCAAAGTCCTCCCATGTTGGCCTGTACTTCTGGGAAGTACATGACAAACAATAGGGGCCAAGGACTGAGCCCTGTGTGACACCACCTGTGACCAGCCTGGAGTCTAACATAGTGCCAGCAACTCTAACCCTGTGGGTCCCGTCCTTAAGCCAGTTTGCAACCCATCTTGTGACATATGGGTTTACATTTCAGTTGTTAGTTTGCCACAATACCTGAGTGGGGTATTGTGTTGAAAGTGTTTGCAAGGCCAAGGTAGGCTGTATGGACTGCCTTTCCCCAACAATGGCCTAAGTGACCGTTTTGAAGATGTCAACCCAGTACAAAAGGCATGATCTGCCCTTGACCAAGCCAAAATGGGATGGGTACAATGTCTGCATGTCCCCCATATCTTTGTTTATGACCTCAATTATGATCCTCTCCATAGCTTTGCAGACTAGACTTGTTAAGCTTATGGGGCAGTAATTACCATGGTCTGTAGAGGCACCGCCTTTGTGCAGATGTGCACAACTGGACCCTAACCAGGCTGTTGTGCACACTATGGAAATGTAAAGCAGTGATAGGACTAAAGCCCAGGATACTGACCACCACAGTGAAAGTACTGAACCACTACACTATACAGTACTACAGTGTTAGGTCAGTATGAATGGATGTTGACAATTGTGTGCAAAGTATCCCATGCAAAACCTGCAGGCACAGTATACTCCCTGTTGTGTTCACACAAAAAGCATTTGGACAGTAACTACACAACATGGCACAGAACACACAACCATAAACTGGAGGTATTTGTTGAAGGTCACACTCATCCACAAATGTGATGTGCTGCAGAGTTCAACATATGGAAAGCCCACACTGGGCATGCTCACACACTTAGATAAATGAGACATCTTTCACACAACATGCCATGGGAAGGCTGAACTGGGCATGCTCACACACTTGGTCCAAATGTTACTCCTAGCAACTATGAAAACACACCAGAGGATGCTCATTCCCCTTTCTAGACACTGATCATGTAAGCACCCTATAAGTATATCAGGAGAAAAAGAATCTCTCAGTAATCTGAATAGTGCGCTCTGCTAATGTGTCCGTCTCTAGTGTCATAACATAGTTAGGTAGGGGTTTGAATCCAGCAAGTGGCAAGTGTGTATTAAGGGGGTAAGTATATGAAAGGAACATCCCTTTTGGCAACTGGGAAAACACACCACAGGATGCTCATTCCACTTTCTAAACTCTGATGATGTCAGCACCCTATAAGTATATCATGTGAAAGGAAATCTCCCAGTAATGCGAATAGCATGCTGTGCTAATGTGTCCGTCTCTAGTGTCATAACATAGTTAGATAGGGGTTTGAATCTGGCAAGTGTGTGTGAAGGGGTGTAAGTGTGTATGAAAAGAACATCCCTTTTGGCAACTGGGAAAACACACCACAGGATGCTCATTCCACTTTCTAAACTCTGATGATGTCAGCACCCTATAAGTATATCATGTGAAAGGAAATCTCCCAGTAATGCGAATAGCGCGCTGTGCTAATGTGTCCGTCTCTAGTGTCATAACATAGTTAGGTAGGGGTTTGAATCTAGCAAGTGTGTGTGAAGGGGGATAAGTGTGTGTGTATGAAAAGAACATCCCTTTTGGCAACTGGGAAAACACACCACAGGATGCTCATTCCACTTTCTAAACTCTGATGATGTCAGCACCCTATAAGTATATCATGTGAAAGGAAATCTCCCAGTAATGCGAATAGCGCACTGTGCTAATGTGTCCGTCTCTAGTGTTATAACATAGTTAGGTAGGGGTTTGAATCCAGCAAGTGTGTGTGAAGGGGTGTAAGTGTGTATGAAAAGAACATCCCTTTTGGCAACTGGGAAAACACACCACAGGATGCTCATTCCACTTTCTAAACTCTGATGATGTCAGCACCCTATAAGTATATCATGTGAAAGGAAATCTTCCAGTAATGCAAATAGCGTGCTGCACTAATGCGTCCATCTCTAGTGTCATAACATAGTTAGGTAGGGGTTTAAATCCAGCAAGTGTGTGTGAAGGGGTGTAAATGTGTATGAAAAGAACATCCCTTTTGGCAACTGGGAAAACACACCACAGGACGCTCATTCCACTTTCTAAACTCTGATGATGTCAGCACCCTATAAGTATATCATGTGAAAGGAAATCTCCCAGTAATGTGAATAGCGCGCTGTGCTAATGCGTCCATCTCTAGTGTCATAACATAGTTAGGTAGGGGTTTGAATCCAGCAAGTGGCAAGTGTGTGTGAAGGAGGAGGTAAGTATATATGACTGAAATGTCCCTTTTGGCAACTGGGAAAACACACTACAGGATGCACATACCCCTTTCTAAACGATATCACAATTATGTATGGCTTTTGAGTACAGACATGCCACGTGTGTTTTGCCCACACAGAATGCCCATGTGTGCAGGTTGTCCCTCACAATAATGCATGACATTGATTAAACCAGTTATGGCAATGCACACATGATGTATGTGTGTGCCAAATACACATATGTACCTGTGACCTTCAATAGTTACCATGTGTGATGCCTGACACATGTGAATACATGGTATTTGCACAGGGTAACATTATGACTGTGGTCTTCTGTGCAGGTGCTGCATGTGGGATGTGTATATACAGTGTGAGATGTAGATGCTATCAGCCTAGTAGTGAGGGATACACACCTGGTCTGGGGCATATAGTCTACATGTTGTTGATGTACAGGTGCTGCATGTTTTCACCTGTTGTGGGAGTGGTAAGACGTTATTCCACAGCAATGCAGTGACTGCATGCTAAGAACCGTTCAGCCAGGGTGTTGTAGCTACACTAATTCATTAGCATTCAGTAATATGTCAGAATCCCTGGTGAGGGTCTGATGCCAACCAAGGTCAGGGGTCTACCAGCCTGTGTCACTTGCTCAGTGATCCCTTCCATGTTCCCTATCATGTATCCCAGTGAGGGACATCCCACATCAGCTGTGGTGGCATGGACAATGACTGAGTCATATGTGTCCATGCATCTGACTGACCTGTATGTTTGTGTTATGTGGTGGACCACAGTGCCCCATGAGCATATCACTGTGACCTACACATTGTCCAGCCTGGTGAGCATGTTCTCACTGTACTGGACAATAAAGGTACCTAACACAACTGCGGCAGTAGTGTTGTATAGCTGTACAGACTGTGCTTGTTTGACACACAGGATTTGTGTGCTATGTGTTATGCGTGCTGTGTGCAGGCCTAATGTATGCCTATGTGCCAGCTGCAGAGATGTCTGCCAGTCATGCAGGATGCTATCCTTAGGCTCCACAACTGACCCGGTGTGTTTCCATGCTTGTATTGCTGTCTGTGTAGGTCCACATTAGATTGGTATTGCTGTCACTGTAGTATTTCATGCCACCAGACAGGTTATGCCAGTACTGGGTTCAGAGTGCTTAGTCCACAGTTTGGCCATGTGTTTCCATCTCATACATGTGTTGTACATCCATGGGTAGGGGATAGGGTTGACTGTGTACATGTGGCAGCTGTGACATTACTACATGACACACATATCCCACAACTGTACCATAGAGGTGACTGACAACTGACCTTTGCATATGCTACCATAGTATTGAGATTGCATTGGTGATTAACAGCACATAGGCCAATGGTGAACAAGATACATAGGTCCATAGGTTCATACAGGGATGTCTGCCCAGGGCATGTATCCACCTAGCCAGAATGTGTGTGGCTTTCAACATGCATTGTAAATCTGTCTTGCTATGCCCTTTTCCAAGGTTAGTATACTGTGCCTCTGTCTCACAGTGACACATAAGTGATACCCAGGGTAACCCTACAATGTCACATCCAGTCATTAATATCACTCTTGAAGACAGTCACTGAGTCACTCTGCCTAACCTCTATTGGGATAATATTCAAGAATGAAGGGAGCCTCCAGAGTTGTGAATGTGTCCCTCCAGCATGTCCTATGTATATCACTCCTGAGGTTCAAGTCTTTCCAGCATGTATCCTGATGGGATCTGGATATTCTGAGGTGCAGCATGGCCATTAAGTGAGGGTTTGACATGGCTTTATATGTCAGGCACAGATTGCCTATGAAGAGGCAGTATGCCACCAAGTAGAGCTGCTGTTTCTTTAACCAGTCAGTATGTGGCATCTGTTTGAGCCCTTTGATCCTCTTGTCAAGGTACGTATGTGGTATCTGCAGTTGCTGCAGGTGTCTGGTAAGGTGCATGCCGACAGGTTCATCATAGTCAATTATGGGCATGATGAGGGATGAGTAAAGGGGCACAATGTCCTCCCCTGATCTACATGTGGATCCCATCATGATGATGTGGCCCATATAACATGCTTACCTAACCACTTTGTCCATGTTGTTGTCAAATGGTAGAATGCTATCAACCTGTGTACCCCAAGGTCCATAATTCCTTTGTCTGCACTTAATGGATTAACACATATGTGGTACTTTGTGCTCACTTTGTGTTTGACAAAGGGGATGACGATATGCTTTCTGTCATTCACCTTGAGGCCATGGCTGTGGCACAAGTCGTGTGTTTGCAAGAAGCCCTTTTGGAGGATGCGTGTGTTAGCTGGAGAGTTGATTATGGCGTCCGGTTTGCAGTCACCTGCGACTTGCTCAGCCACAGTACTTCCATGTTGGCCTGTACCTATGGTAAATATATAATGAACATGACAGCTCCCAGGGCTGAGCCTTGTGGGACACCACTTGTACCAGGTTGGAGGCTGACATGGCTCCAGCAAGTCTAGCCATGTGTGTTCTGCCCTTGAGCCACTGTGCAATAACCATAGTGACATAGGGGTTAATATGTACACTGGTGAGCTTCCCTATAATGCACAAGTGGGTATTGTATCAAAGGCTTATGCAAGGTCCAGGTAGGCTGTGTAGACCTCCTTCCCCTTGACAGTGGCCTTGGTGACTGTTTCAAATAAATCAAAAAGGTTTGAGAGGCAGGATCTGCCATTAACAAAGCCAAACTGTGTATGGTGACATGTCTGTAGGTACACAATATCTAGATATGTGAGGTTCATGATGATCCTTGCCATAGCTTTGCAGACAAAGCTAGTCAGACATATGGGGCAAATAGTGTCCAGGATCTGTGAAGGCACCACCTGAATGTAGAGGGACCACTGTTGCTGTATGCCACTCTCTGGCCACATATCGTGTAGTAAGTCTGGGATTGAACAGTGGTGTTATGTCTGGGTGTAGCTCTTCTTGTGGTTCATGTAGGACACAGCCTGGGACACTGTCTGGTCCCATTGATGCAGTGTTTATTGCTTTGGGAAGGGCATCTCTTACCTGAGCATCTGTGATGTCAGGGGCAGCACTCTGCCTGAGACATATTTGCCCTTTCGGTGTGGTGGGGGGGAGAAGGCAGCAGTGAACCTGTCCACTAGGATGATGGCAATGTCTGTGTGTTTTGTATTTTGTGTGACATCTTGGATTACCTCTGAGCATATCTGGGTAGTACCACCCAGGTTCCTAACATAACTACAGACAGCCTTGTGATTATCCTCAGTGGCTTGTGGAATCTTCTCTCAAAGATGACCTTAGACAATCATATGGGTGCCTGTAGTTGTCTTCCAATACTCATCAGTGGTGCCTTCACATTTTGGGAGGTTGTTGTATCATGTAGTGGCGTCATCCTTCTATTGTATAGTGTGTTTATGGCTGGTGTCCGGCACCCAGGACATCTGCCTTTGGAGAATTGGGTCATGCTTTCATATGTGGTGTCATGATCCATGCATTCCTGAATGTGTCCATAGAATGCCTTTATACAGGTATCTGCAGTCTGGTCCATATTTTCAACAGGCCTGGGGCCTTTGAAGGTTTCCACATCATTTATGAGGGGTGTGAACTTGCTTGACATGAGCTGTTGACAGACGTGCCGCCCCCCAGACAGAGCAAGGTGAGGGTCACATTTAGCTACCTGTCGGGTGATAGAATGTGCCACATAACACAGGCACACAGGTCACTCCACAGCAAGTACAGCTATGAGGCAGTCATTGTCCATGCTGGTGCAAACAACCTGAGACGTACCTCCCTGGACCACATGGAAAGAGACACAGAGGAGCTCTTACAGCACCCACTCAAACTCAGGACTCCCACACAGCCTTCATGCTGACACAGGAGAGTATAGATTTCTCTGCAAACACCATCATACTGGGTGACATCAGCTACCCAAACATAGACTGTGAACATTACACAAGCCACAATACCCAAGCTCTAGGGTTCCCATAGATCAGACATTCTTTAGCTATGGAACAGGTAACCAACCTTCCCACAAGAGGGGCAGATATACTAGACCTGATCATCACAAACATGAGTACAAAATGCTCACCACTGGGAGTATATCCCTCATTGTTGCAATCAAACCATATACAAATCACACTGGAGTACTGGATCCCCCACATATGCAAACCTCGAACACATCGATGTGTGTGTGGGAAATGCCCCTATTAGCAGCTGTGACAGTACAGTACAGGATGCAGATCCCCCTTTTGAAACACTGATGATGTCAGGACTCTATAACTATATTACCTGTATTAAAGTCCTCCAGTAATTCGCATAGCGTGCTCCGCTAATGCGTCTTTCTCCAGTGTCATAACATAGTTAGGTAGGGGTTTGAATCCTGCAAAGGGAATGTATGAGTGGGGTTTATGTGTGTGCACTATGCTGGGAGGATAAGTGCCTTTTGCCAACTGGGAGAACACACTACAGGGTGCACATCCCTCCTCCTACACACAGATGATGTCAGCACCCTCTAAGTACAGCATTAGAAAGGATTTCCCCAACTACTGCATATAGCACACTCTGCTAATGTGTCTGTTTCTATTAGGTATGGGTTTGAATCTTGCAAATGGAAAGTATGTGTTTTACTGTGGGTGGGGTTAGTGTGTGTGCACAATGATGGGGTGGGATGTGGCTTTTGCCACATGGGGCTATGCACTGCAGGGTGCTCATTACCCTTAACAAGTAGTGATGTTGACAGCACCCTATACAAACAAAACTACAAAAGAGAAGGTGGTGGTACCAATAACACATGTAAGGTAACACTTCTTCAAGTAATGTCCACAAAACGAAGTAGGATAATCAAACAATTCTTTTATTCTATACAAACAACATGACAACAGACAACTGCCAGTACTCAGTATAGTGTTACATGCTACTGTAACACGCACATGTACCAGAATATACCTAGATAGTGTTTTGAAGCCTGAATGTGGCAAGTGTGTGGATGTGGGATGTGTCTGTGTGCATTTCCGTATGGGAAACATGTTTGATGTGGCAATCAGGGCACCACAGTACCTGATGCACATTACATCTTTGAACTGATGAGGTTGCCTGCACCCTGTGAGTACAGGTAGAGAAGAGGAAGTGAGTAGTAAACAACATAGTGCACTTCTCAAATGTGTACCTGTCATGTATCGACAGCTACTCATGTAGGGTAATAAATAATGGGAATGGCAGGTGAGTGTGTGCATGTGTGTGGGTAGCAGGGTGTGTATAAATGCATGTGTGACAGAACAGATACATATAGCTGAATCTACATAACAGCACATGATGCATTCCCATGGTCAATGTTAGCATGTGATGGTGTGCAGCTGGTACACTTTGGTAAGTAGTATGGGTGCAGATAACAATTGAGGACATTCATACAGTTACTGCAGCAGGACTGCTGGGATATACACACAATCATGCTGGAACAGTGAACAGTTACAAACATGTTACTACTTATACACATCTATGTAGTCACCCTGTGCATCAGCAACGTGTTTACCTTTTCCTGCACCAATGTTGTAGTATGCAGGAGGTGGCACAGTGTCATCATACGCACAGGGTGTGGGTTAGGTATGCCCAAGCCAGCCACTGGTGACACCAATTGACATGTGTGTGTATGTGTGTTTGTGAGGGGCAGCAGTACAGAGTGGACCAGTGTTGGTGCAGTGTGTGTGTGTATGTGTTTGCCCTAGGTGTTAGGTTTCTGCATGTGTGTAAGCACGCACACAGTCCCACATAATGGCTGCCATGTACAGGGTTTTGTGGACAGCCACAGACTGCACCTGTCAGGTCATCCAGATCAGTGTCTGTGGGCACCGACACGGTACCTGTGCCTGGCAGGGGTGCTACGGGCCGTATCCGGTACTAACCCAGACTGGGTACTGTCATCGGAAGCAGGGTGTGTTGACTGGACACAGTTCCCTGTTGGGACTGTCCAGAGCCATGTGCACGTGGTCTCCTGGGGCGTCCTGATGACAGCACAGACCCAGCATTGCTGGGGCTGGTGCTGGCACTTGAGGTGCGTGAGTGGGCCTGTTGTCGTCCGCGGCCACTGCCAGCTGGTGCTGTTGCTGGCATACGGCCATGTTGACGTCGCAAACGCACACCATCGCCCTGGCCCATGGACATCTGGTTGTGGAGCAGCTGTTCTATGCCCCCACAACATCTGTCAACGACATCTGTGAAGTTACGGATAGCATTCGTAACGTCACGCATGCCGTCTGTCATGGCTATGCGACATGCTCTCAGCTCCCTCAGACCCTGTCTGGTGTACCTTTCCATACATGCCTGTGCCTGCATGACAGTTTGAAACATAGTGGAGGTTGACATACCTCCTTGGGCACGTCGGCCAGAGGCAGTACGGCCATGGATGCCCCCACGAGAACCCATGGGCGACTGTCTGCGTGGTACCATTGGAGGACCCTGCTCATGGCTGCCTTGTGGGGATGCATGTACCACAGGTACCACATTACCCTGATCTATGCCCACTGCAGACTGTCCATCACCTAGGGACAATGGTGACAAAGGATGTAACGGCAGGATGACTGTGCGCATTGACGGGGTTGACAGCTATGTACTGTCAATTGGCTGACCAATGGTGGACCCAGACACACCTTCCTGCACCATTACAGACATTTCATCATCATCAGTACCTGGGGCACAAGATTCAGGTTCCCTGCTGCAGGTCACCAGAGCAGCACCAGAACCTACGGGAGGAAAACAGGGAACACAGATTACAGTCCCAACACATATTTGACAGAGATGCACTTCAATACTAATGCACACATTCAGAAATGGACACATGCACTCATGGACACTAACACACATGCATACATGGGCACAGGCACACTCGCACACATGCACACCCCACAGTAAACACACACATCAGTACCATGTTACACTACTCTTAATTTAGTACAACTGGTATTACAGTTATTATTAACACACTCACCAGCATGTCTACTACAGCGTTACACTACTCTTACTAGTATTATAAATTGTTTTTCAGGTAATGTTAAAAACACTCACCAGCATGCATGGCCTGCCTCGTTGCTAGATGGGAGGGACCTGGAAGTGTGAAGAGAGTAATGTCAGTGGGCACAAGTGTGCCATTTGTTTTGCACATGATACAGGACAGTAGTACACTAGTTCCCTTATACACATCAGCTGCTCATAATGTCTGTATCACACATGCACAATTACATATCATGATGACATATACATACCACATGCACACCTTATGCGTGCACAAAGTAACAGTGTACAGAACAGTCATATGTACATACCAGGAGTTAACTCTAATCTCACCCTTACCTCTCTTCAAACGACAACTCAAACTGTACCTCCAAAACCACTGGCTTTGTTCTTGTTGGACTCCAGGCTAACGTCCCTCTCCCCACCCTCTCTTTACCTTTAACCCCTCATTGTGCATAAAAACTAGCTTCTACCCTGTTTCTTTCACCTTGATGTCCTTCTATGCTCTGACCTACTTCTCCCATCCCTCCCACCTCCTCTTGACTGTCTTCCTTCTTTTCCTCACTTCCCTTCTTGACTCCTGCCTCTTCCCTATTATTTTATCTTTCATACTCCTTCTACTTCTCTACCCTTCTGAGCCCTAAGTATTATCTATATGGCTTTTGCCTTATTGCATAACCATTATGCTTTAGGTAGAATTGCTTTGAAACCGACAGTACATTGTGTATGACTCTAAACTGTTTGAGTTCCTTAAATGTATGTTGATTTAATTAACAGGCTGGTGTATATTTCTATTATGTTGGCTGTCTGTATTAACAACTTGTCTGTCTGCCTTTATTATGTTATGTGTGGAGCTTTTCTCCCCAGGCCTCTACTGAAAGTGGACATATATCCAGCTAGACTATCTTGGTCAACAAATGTAAAAGTAATAACAATAAATAAATATGGCATCTTACCTGCACGCCGGTGTCTTGCTGCTGTGTGGATCCAACCTCCATCATGATGCATGACTGTTGCTGTTGTTGTTCTGGGGCTGGATCCACAACACTTAGCAGTATCCCCTCCTGTCTGGTGAGAGGGGGATGTGTGGCCACCCCCCCCACCTGTGGCAACCTGTTGCCTGCGGATATCTGCAGCACGCTGGCGGACATTTCTAATCAAATCACTGCAGTGATGTCTCACCTGCTCATATGTCCTATCATGCATGCCAACATCATTTATCCTGCTAAGTAGGTTTTGCCACAGTGCAGACCTCTCCTGCTGATTCTGGGTGGTGCGTGAGAACAGGATGGCATAGTCATGCACCAGGCTCTGGTGAATCACGTCATCCTCTGCAGCAGATTATGCTGGGTTCCTTTTTGGAGCCATGTTAATCTGGAAAAGTACACAAACAGGTTATCAGCATAGTATCTCAGCAATACATGGTACACATTCTATACAGGGAGTATTAAATTGTACTTATTACTGCTTGGTTGTAACTTGATTACAGTGTAGCTATCATTCTAAGTCATTTGGACTTAGCACTTGGCCTTCAGGCCAGTTGTTTTACATTAGGGAGGTTTGTGGCAAGCACTGTGGTGGCAGGACACATATCTTTCATCCATTGAAGTTGGGAACCGCTGATTGAGGGCCCAGTGTACAAGTGTATTAGTTCTGGTATAGGCAGTTGGCCTTCAGGCTAGTTATTTAACATTAACAAGGTTTGTGGTCTGCACTCGTGTGTGACAATAGGCTGTACTCTGCCATTCATAGCTGGGGACATCTGGTTTCAGGTTTATAGTGCCTGCATATCTGAGCTGTAACTTACTGACATTGCTACACCTTGTTTGCTGTAGCAAACACTACATCCAGGCCTCCTGGATCTACCTTTGTTTATATGCTTGTTATTTGTTAGCTTGTTATTTCACTGGTATGCTACTTCCACATAATACACAGCTTCTCAACACGTCTGTGACTCACTACTGATATTTGCATTGCTTACTGTACGTACTTCCATGTTACACATGACAGCAAGTGACTGCTTGTCATTGTTGCATTTGCTTACTTGTGACACATTGCACTTAGGTTACCTGGCACTTGCTCACTGATGCTTTTATATCATTCAGCAGTTGTAGGTAATATCAGTACACCCTCACTCCCCACTGGACCTTGTTTTCAATTATTACGGAATTCACAATAGTATTCTAGCATGTCCAGAGGTCAGTTGTCAGTTCCCTCTCCAGTCCAGCTGGTGAGTGTGGTACTCCAGAGACAATGTTAGAACAGCTGCATGTACACAGACAACCCCCTCCTCCTAACAACAAATTCAAACTCATGTGAGTGATGCAACCATATACCAAACTGGAGGCTAGGCTCTGTCTACTCAATACCGCCATAACCAGTCAGGTGGCGAGGGAAACCACACTCACTACACTTCCAGTCTCACGTAGACCTACCACGACAGCAGAACTAACACATGATCACACATGAACATACTTGTAGGCTCGGACTACAGGTCTGCCTACGCAGCAGAGACCTCCTAAGTAGACACTCAGGCAACCACTACCACGGAAATGAACACGTGCAACACATATCACAAAAAGCCACTAACAGCCATTAACAGTACACAACACACCTCATACACCTGTACTAGGTGCCTCTATCATCAGGCACACTAACATCATGTTCACCAGGCTTAACGAGGTGAGGGTAATGGTGTGCAGCCTGTCGGGCACTATGACCTGCCACATAACACAAACACTCAGGTAACCCCAAGGCAAGTACAGGTATGACTCAGTCAATGTCCATGCTGGTGTGAATGACCTGACACATACCTCCCTGGACTACATGACATGAGACAGTACAGAGCTCTCTGAGCACGTAGCCCAAGACAGTTTGACCCTGACCTTGAGTAGCACCCTACCCTCACCAAGAACAATGCCACAATATCAAGGCACGATGATCCCTTCCATCAATTGACTGACATATTGGTGTCATTCACAGGTGTGCCAATGCCTGCCATCTTGGGGTGGTATGCTTTGCTAGGGACAGCTTGCACCTGTCACCCCTGTCCTATTGGAATTTGGCAGAGCCTCTTGCTACACCCATTGTGCCTGTACTGGGCAAGGCTCATAAGGCAAACCCACATCCATTTGTATCACAAAGGATGAGGAAGTAAGAGTGATGCTACTCAACACCGGAAGTCTAGACCTCAGGATGCACGCACTCAAAACCCTACTTAGCATTCTGGACATCGATATCTGTGCAGTAACATGAACCTGTTTCAGGTTTCACAGGAGCACACCATTACTACCAAGTTATAGCTGTTACCATTCTTGTCGGCCCCAACACTTGAACAAGGGAGGGGGAGTATCAGTATTCAACGCAGATTCCCACGCCTCCACATTGGTGGCAAAGTACAACATAGGTGTTAGGCCATTGAGTACAGAAGACGTAGTTGGGGACCTCGGGAAGAAACATGGTAGCGGTCTGTCATTTGTCAACCACATGGCCAACGTGGATTGAAAGACATGTTATATAGCTAATCATGAGGGATTCACATGTATGGCAGGGGAGGTCATTGTGCCTCTTTACTCATCCATCATCAGGTCTATAATTGTGTACAATGCACCTTTTGGGATGTACCTAACCAGACACCTACAGCAACTGGTACAGGACAACAGTACCTCATCAAGGGGATGCAATGGCTCAAACAGATGTCATATGCTGCCCAGGTAAAGGAAATCCAGCTGGACTCAGTGGCATACTGCCTGTTCAGAGGCAATCTGTGCGTGCCATATACAGCCATGTCCTACCCAGCAGTAATGAACATGCTGCACCTCAGGCAATCAGAGTCCCATACAGCCACATGCTCAAGAGACCTGGACCTCAGCACTGACATACATGGACATGCTGGAGGGGCATATTCCTAACCAAGAGGCTCCCTTCACTCTGTAATGAGCTCACACTACAGGTTAGGCAGAGTCCCTCATTGACTCTCTTCCATAGGAATCTGGATGAGTGGATGGAGATCATAGTTGTACCCCAGGTATCACTTCTATGTCACTGTTAGACAGAGGCACAGTATACTAACGTCGGACAAGGGCATAGCAGCATAACTTGTAATTGGGTGGTGAAAGACAAACACATTCTACTAGGCTTACCAATGCCCTAGGGCAAATAGCCTAGTATGAACTTATGAACATGTGTGTACTGCTATAGTACTTCTGCCATATGTTGCATGTGTGTGTGTTGTGGGGATGCACAGGTAATGGCGGATATTTCTGCACAGGCGACACGTCTGACACACTCTGGGTGTTCATCCCTACATACTGGATGTGTGTTGCCATCCAACCCTGTGATGTGGACACACATTACTCAGCCTGGATATACATATCCGAACAACACCACAAGCACAGTACACTACCTTGCTATGTATGCATGTAATTACACAGATATTCACTAGTTATGACAGTGATGCTATCCATGCAGCCCATTGGGCCAGTGGAAGCCACAACACACACCGCCGGCACCTGTGCATATGCTTACCACAGACATCCCACATACTGCATGTACTGTGCACACACATATCTAACCCAGAACAACTGCACACCACTTATTAATCCTGTCCAGTGGACTACAGATACAGGTATATTGTATAACAATAGTAGGAGGCTACTGCAGCACAGGGCAGATTCACATGACGGCAAGGCATCTGTGGTCAGCAGTGTTAAGAGGCTTCACATTCACCAAATGCACAGATATTGGCAACATTGTTGCAGACAGTTTAGGTGCAGGTACCCCCCCCCATTCTCCTACACATGTGGTATTAGTTATCCCAGATGACTGTAACCTCCCTATCCTCTCACATGTCCAGGTGAGAGCCACCCTCATCATTGCAGAACACATAGCATCACTGTTACGAAATGGTATCCCTGGATGTGTGCTACATTCACCCCTGGAGGACATAGCACCACATGACAGACTGATATTAATCCCTGGCCATACTACGGGATATGTACCTGAACAGTGCCATACATACACAGTGGTCCCACACCAATGAGGAGTAACCTCTACTGACCCTGGTAACTACTGCATCATATGCACAACTGGCCTTGTGTTCTAAGCTATGGAAGTTTTAAGTATGGGCAACATGTACAGCAATATTACATATGTAAATATTTCAGGACTATGTACACACAACCTATCTCATGGACATACCTATAGGTAGTGAACTATGATACATTTGGAGGTGTCACAGTAAACACAGTATTAACCTGCTACTTTGCATTACCTGTGTTTGTGGCAGCTGTTGCTGTATCAGTGATGCTGCTTGCTGCTTGCAGTTTTCTGCTGCTGCTGCTGGTTTTGCTGCTGTCAGTCTGTTTATTTTCGTATTTCTGTTTCTCTCTCTCTCTCTCTTTCCCAGGTTTGTGCAATGATTGTATTGCATGTGTGGAGTGTGGGTACTGAATGCTTTTGTAGGTATCTGCATAGGCCCATGTGATGGCCTCTGCACCAATTGTAAGGCAGCATTGGCTAATTGCATACAGCCAGTTGTGTACTGATTGCATGTCTCACTGTGATTTCAGGACAGTGCTATAAAAATGTATGTGAGATAGGCGTTGCCCTTTCAGATTGTATGGGCGTGGACCATGCTGGTATGCTGTTGGAAAATGTTCTGTGAGTGTGAAGGTTAATACATCTCTCATGCTTCATGCTGTGTTGTGAATTCAGGTTGCTGCATTTCTCCCACCTGTTCCCTGTAGTGAGTGTGTATGCATACTGACACCCACAACTATATTTATTATGTATTGCTATATATACATATGTGTACATATACATACTGTCATATATGTACATTAGCTGACAATATTGGGTACAAGCTAACAATTTTCAGGGCTGTTTCTGTTAATACACACTAGTATGGGAATCCAGTAATTGGGACAGTGAAGGTCTGTCTGACATGCTTAGGGTAGTACACATACTATATTGCCTTTATCTTCATTCCTACTATTACATGTTCCACTTATTTAGCACTATATTCCTGTATGAGAGTCATGTCTTGCTGGCAGGTCATACAGACTAGTGTTACAATGGTCTTGTGGTAAGGCCTACTAGTATGCTTGTATTTTGCTTTCAAATTGAGTACAGGGTCTATCAATCAAAGTGCTGGAGGCACCTTCCAGCAGTTAAGGGGTTAGTAGGTCTCACAGGAGCCAGGCTGTGTTGCAGATTCTGGCTGCTGCATTTATCTTCACTGTCTCCTGTAGTGAGTGTGTATGGATACTGACACCTACGACTATATTTCTATGTATTACTATATATTTATATATATATATGTGTACATTTACATACCTTCTTATGTGTACATTACCTTACATTATTATGTACAAGCGAACAATTAGTAGGACTGTTTCTGTTAACACTGAACTAGTGTGGGAACCCAGTAATTCGGACATTAAAACTCTACCTGAGATGTATTGGGTAGTACACCTCCTATATTGCTTTTATATTGATTCCTACTATTACATGTTATATTTATTTTAGCACTATGTTCTTGTATGGCAGTCATGGCTTAGTGGTAGGTCACACAAACTAATGTTACCAAGGTCCTGGGTTCGAGACTGGCAGTGGGAATTTATTTTTCTTTCCAAACCTTCAAAATGAGTACAGGACCTGTCAATCAAAGTGCCATAAAGGCACTTTTAAGCACTTAAAACCAGGTCTGCGCTCGTTTGTGCGGAGCTCACGCATGCGCACTGGCGGTGAGCTCCGCTAATACAAGTGCACACCCGCGCTAATTTCTTTGAAAGAAAAGAAAAAGGGGTGACAGGAAAGTGGTGAAAAAGGGGTCACAAAGAGGGTAAGACAGTAGGGAAACAAGCATGGGATTTGCAGGAGGGATGTAGGTAAGGCCCATAGATGCCCATGTCTTTAGCAGCAACAGCTGTGCATTTCCATGTATTTTGGTGAGACATTTGAAACCTTCCACCCCTGAGAGAGGTGTCAGGACAACATTAATGTTTGTTGTAGAGCCAATTGTAATTAACAGTTTCAATGTCAAGCGGACATGTGTGCGACATGGACAGCTATGTATGGGGTAATTTTTGTGGGTACAGAGTGCCCTTTTTTTTCAGGGAGAGTGGTATGTCAGGTGAAGGAAGTCGGTATAGCTGGGGAGGTAGGTTGGGTAGGTTAACAGACAAGACAGACAAGACGCATACAGGGGTGGTGTATGACACACATGTGGGGGTTACACAATTGACGGGGACGGAGGTTGGGATATCCAAGACACATGAGCCCACAGATGGCAACAGTGGAACTGATATCCCCACCCATAGGCAGTTGCCACTGTTCCTTCACAGCCCAGGACGGGGCTGTGCTGGGGCTGTGTAGGCGGGGCAACGGCCGGGGCCGTTAGCTGTGCCACACGAGCCTCGAGCTGGCGTAGGGGCCCAAGAACGGAGTCTTGGATCTCCCTTCGCACCACAGACCGGACACCTTGGAGGGTGAGTGGACGAACTCCTCCGGCCATGCTTGCAGAGGGGGGATGGGCCCCATCCCCTGCAGCGCTTCCACCCAAAGGTGGCACAGGGCCACCGGAGGAGGGTCCGGCCTGGGCACTAGTGCCAGGTGCAGTTGCCAGCTGAGGTGGGAGAGGTGGGTCCGCTGGGACCTGCCTTCCCAAGCATTCTAGGTTTGTGAGTAGTTATGTTAGTTTGGGTTAGTGGCATATTATTCCATTCAGATTAGTTGTAACAGCATGCATTGGTATTCCCATTAAACAAACACCCAGATATTAACACCAATGAACAAGGGGCATATCAATATCACATGCATTATTTGAATGGAAATACACAATCAAACAACATGCAGGGTTGATTAATGGCAACAGGCCATCAGATTTGCAGGTATGAACAGGGCACATGCATATATTTTTGAAACGGACAAATGTCCATGGTTAATGAAATGTTCACATACCAATATTTATTGGGTGTTGTTATATGGAATTATAGGGTTGGGTGGGGATAGAAAGTGATGACACATTCATAAGTTACACATTGATATACATTTGTAATAGGTACACAATTAAGTTGAGGCTGATGTTTCAAAATGATTTTTATTTGACTGTCATGCTACACCTGTTACAAATACATCACTATCGTACTTATTTTTAATTTGATCAGATACATCATCCTGCTACACTTTGATGACAGGACAGGGGACAACTATGGCTGTTTAGTCTGTCAGATAATCATTCATTCTATCTGCAAATTGTTTACTGTTATCACCATATACAGATTTTGGCCTAGACATTCCAGATTCAGACACACTGAAATCAGTTTGAGATATTAATTTGTACTTCCCACATGCATTTAGTTCTGTGGAAACACACATACTGGATGTGTGTTGCCATCCAACCCTGTGATGTGGACACACATTACTCAGCCTGGATATACATACATATCCAACACACACCACACACACTACTACCTTGCTATGTATGCATGTAATTACACAGATATTCACTAGTTATGACAGTGATGCTATCTATATTCAGGGGTTATTACTACTTTATTTATTCATACATGACCCTTTCTGCCACTCTCACACATCCTGCAACTTCACAGTTCAGGTTGGTACTTCTAGGCTTTGTTCACATATTAGACCTGTGGTGATTCAAACACTTTCCAACAGCATCACTTCTGTCATGATTCAGCATTTCAACAGGGGATAAATCACACATGTGACTACCTCAGATTCTGAAGCTGTACTCTGGAGACTACTGCAGGTTATACTACATTTAATTAATGGTGGGACATCTGTATTACAGCACTATTTATTTCTATAAATTATTTTTCCAGTCACACTTGCATACTGATGAACTTGTTGCAGCCATACCTGCAAACTTTCAATTCTTGCTTGCACATTAGATTACTTTTAATCAATACACTGCAGTGTTCTGATACATGCTACACTATAATATTTATTTACAAGTACTAGATGGGGTTACTAACCTGCATGGTGGCGCAGCCATGCCAGCCTACGGTCATGCGTCTCACGGTTCGCAGAGCGGACACCTGCAGCTGTAATACAAAGGGAGTAATATTGGACTACACATCTCCATGGTATCAGCTAGTTGAAATCCTTACATACATGAGTAAAATGTAACTTACTCAGTAGTGGGGCGTTGGGCATATCCCGGGCCTCCTGGATCCATTGGGTCAACTGGTCTTGCTTACGCCGCTTCAGGTCCGCATGGTGGTGATGGACCTGCTCACCAGTGCGTGGAATGCCAGTAGCACTGGTCAGATCACGAGCCAAATGGTCCCATGCCTCCGCCCTGTACGCTCCCCATGAGACCTGGCCCTGCATGAGTTGGGCCTCGTGATGATGGACAAGGAGCCAGACCATGTATCTGGACTCCTCAACGCCCCAACGCTGTGCTCAAAAGCAACGACCCTCACCTACTCCACTCATTCTGACTGCAGGTCTGTTCTACAATCGGTTCTGGTGTGTATTCCCGCCTATGGGGCTTATATATGCCGCTTTTCCCGCACATTTCTCTGATTGGCCATTTTGAAATTGTATCTACTTCACTGAAAATGCTTTATCATGCTCCATTCTGGATTTTATCCCATATATATGCTATTTCTGCATTTCTAGGTATTGCTGACATGGCTTTGTGGTTTGTACATTGACTCTAGTGCATGGTATCCTGGGTTCGAATCTAACCACTGATTTTTAATTTTCCTGACAGGAATGAGTTGAGGACCTGTCAATCAAACATGCCATAAGCACTTTTAAGCACTTAAAAGCAGGTCTGCACTCGTTTGCGCGGAGCTAACGCATGCGCACTGCCAGTTAGCTTGTGGGAGCGGCGCGCAAACGGTGTACGCTGGAATAAACCTTAATTGGCTAGTGACACACATGTTAAGCTAAGCACAGCTAGTTGCAAACAGTTTCAGCCTGTTAAACCGGTGCTTAGCAACGGGCATACCGATTGCAGCTTTTTAAACACTACGCAGCTACGGGCACTGTGTCTCACAGCAGCTTAGCTATCAGTACATTTCTAATTATTTTTATTATTGTGTTACTTCAATATATATGCTCCATTTCATTCCATTTTACAAAAGGGTATACTTTTACATTTGGACAATACTGTCAGGGGCTTTTTTAGTGCTTATTTACAAAAAAAAAGGTTGTTGTGTGGGCTCGAACCCTGCCTGCCTACTCTTAAGCCGGCAACTCTACCGCTAAGCTATTTCTTCTTGCTTACGTTGCATATTTAGTTCTCATATCCTTTTCCACTGATTACTAACTGCAGTTGTGCTAGTAGCACGCCCGTGCACACGAGCGCACACAGTAGCACACATTTACGGGGGTTAAAAAAAATAAAACAGTTTTTATTTTCATTTTATAGCCTCTGTTCACTTTGTACACTGATGGTCTGTGGGGGAATGTGTTGTGTAGTGTGTTTGTTTACATTTCCATGGCCTCTCTCGTGGCTGTTTACTTTCAGCCATTCTACACTTACGGGGGCGTGTCTGCATGCAGGGCTTAGCCTACGGACACGCCCCCTACTCTCTTACACAGACCGTGTAAGAGTTACAGTGTGATTCAGCATGCCTCATGCACCTCATGCATATGCATGACATGCTGACATCACACCGTTTAACTGCAGCCTCCGTGTAAAAGTTATAACTCTTACACGGAGGCTTCCTGAATCTGGCCCTAAGTTTTTCAACATTATATGCCGATGAGTATCAGCATGCTAATGTCAGCCATTATATATGTAAATGATGAAATCAAGCTTGATAAAGCAATTTAGAGACATATAAGGGCCTCCGCTGAAAATTGTCATTTTCTGACTCAGTTGGACTTTCCTGGTAAACAGATGTCAAATAAATAAATAGCATAAAGTTAACAAAAAGAATTACAGTGATCATTTCTTCTGAACACTAACTAGGATTTTTCAGTTTATAGGAGCTTTACTTGCATTATGATGGCATCATCATTATCAGAGAAATGTGTTGTTAACCACCTTTGGAAACAGTGTCCATGATGCTGTGTGCCATTGCTCTCTGTCTGGCAGATGGGCATGCCAGCACCTGGTATGCCATTACCTCCATGACCGAGAAATTGTCAGCTACTACTGTGTGGACAGAGACACCATGCATGCATTAGTAGACATCTGTAGCCCAAATATGGAATCAAGAGGGATGTATGAAATGCCTATCCAGAAAGAGATGCACATTTGTGTAGCACTACCCAGTGTTGTTTTTGAACACCTGACAGGGAACATGTTAATAGTTTTGCAGGTGTCAGCTTTACAAATCTTACATCAGTTCCTTGAAATACTATGGCATGTGGAGGAGTGTATTTGGGTTCCAAGGAATGCAGAGGAGAGAACCAGCACTATGTTGGCATTCTACAATATATCTTGTGATTATGCTAATGAGGCAATTTAGCATGATCATCTCTGAACTAATGTTATACCATGATGATTTATAAGCTGCAGTCAGTGCTACCATGTTTGTCCATACCTTTTCCTGGGCTATTAAGTCATGGATAGAGCACGTATGTACATGCCCAATAGTGTTGTTCATATGGTGTCCATAACATGTGGCTGTGGACATGTACTTACCATTTTCCTACTTGTTCTGACCTGATGAGTGGACATGGCCTCTTCAGGTAATGGTTTCACCAGGACTACCACCTGTCATAGCCAATAGAATAAGATCTTCCACTTTTTGCTGTACAATAAATATAAGAAACTTTTTGCAGGGGCAATATGATGGCCCCATGTATAACACTGACTAATGGTATCAGTGAACCAGGGTGGTGAGTGATGCCAATAAAAACAAATGCAGATCAATCGGTATCACTTACTTTGGTAAGCAGTGCCAGCCCAGGTACAACAACCGGCTGGGGTACAAACCAAGTCTGCTTCATCACTGGAAGACACGTGTTACAGGAAGAGAGACACAGACTGATAGCATTCTATAGTAACCACTATGTATATAGTTTTGTATTGAATTTTCTGACTATTATCTGTTGCAGTCCCTGTTTGCTGCTTGTAGGGACAAATCAAACTGATTTTTGTCTATATTATATCTTACAGTGTCAGAGGACATTGCCATGAATAGGAACACCTGCCTTAGAAGAAGTGATAATCTCTTAAGGAGATGAAGTATCTGGATATCTGTCATTTAACATTGAAATAAAGTTGTCATTCACATGTGTATTAATGCTTGCTCATACCTGCTCCCTGGCTTTTCCCTTTTCCTTCCCTCTTTCTACCAGGTAAGCCATGGTGCAGCAGCAACAGCCATCTCAACCTATACCAACTAATATACCTCCTGTCAGCAGTTTGGAATCTGTTGAAGGTGACATAGAGGTCATACTGTTCTTCTAAAAACTAGATAATGGGCACCTGTCCCAGGGAAATATACCCACCTTTCACAAAACCCTTCTTCCCTTCAGGTTACCCTTGTGTGTTTTTCACCACTTACTCCTCCCACATTTCTGGTTTTCTTATCTCCACTTCCCTTCCAATTGCAAGTGATGTGCTGAGTTGGCTCACTGTAGTGCTGGCCATCTGCTCACAGTTCTTATGTTGCAATACTGAGGTGCTTTTTTGTGCATGTGAGCAGACAGAGTGCCAGGCATGTTACCCAACGGTGCCTCCCTTCAGTCTTGTTACATGCATGAGCATTCTGCAAACATTTGTACATGTAGGCTGTGACAATGAAAATTATAAAGAGTATAAGACATTATTCTCCTTCTTTTTTTATAGAGCAGGCACATTAAAAGCATCCAATGGGAAATAATGTTATGACATGTAGTAAAAGGGCAATGTCACCAAAAAGGGCAATCATTGTTCCAACTCCAGTAGCATTCTCATTTACAAGACATGTGTAGTTTATTTCAAAGATCTTGTTGTGAAAATGTGTCTTGTACTTGGTAGAAGGAGAGTAGTTAGGTCAACTGGTGCCATAGGCAGACCCTCAGTGATTGGCACCCTACCTCAACCAGAGCTAAGGATGAGGTACAAAAAATCCACTAGAGTTAAGAAACAGTCTTATATGATCCTTGCTACACTTTCTAAAGCACACACTCCAAGCAAATCATTTAAGCAGCTCCAGTCTCACACACAGCTGCTTAAATGGCTACCATTGGTGCTTGCACTTGCAAGGATTAATTGGAGCTAGTGTCCAGAAATCGCTCGTCTGACTTATGAGGATTGATTGACAACTTTTCCACAATATCAATAATGCCAACTAGCAATTTGCACCCAAGGCAGCCACACCATTCAGTGTGCACTAGCTACAGCTTTGGGCAGAAGAGTATCCCTGCTATGTTAATAGGTCAACAGGTAGCAGATTCACTTGTGATACTAGAAGAACAGAAAACTGAGAGTTCTATTCCTACAATATGTACCTGCATTAATTTTTCCATAATGACACTATAGCACAGCATATGGTGGGTTGTGTATTCCTGAGTGTGCCATCTTTTGTATGAGATGTTAAACTGAGGTCCCATCTGCCTAAGTTGCTGGTAGCCCGGGTAGATGTAAAAGATTTTAAAAAATGTACATGCTTGAACATGGAACACTGGAACCACAAAAACGTTATATAATTAATTAATGTTATTTGATCTGAAGAAGCCTTTGAGAGTAATGGGAAGAAACTGATTAATCAAATAACCTTTTTGGAATTCCGGTGATCAGTGGCTGAGCATATTAATTTCTTTTTTGTTTCCTGATGTTTCACATTTGGGAGGCAGTTACTGTATTTTTTTAAGTGGTGTTTTAATGTAAATGATTCTTTGGCACTTATCAAAAAGAGCAGAGGTTGCTTTATTTATATACATTTTAGTTCTATATACATTTAACATTATTTGCATATATTCACAGTGTTGACACTTTCAGTTTCATATTAATATTTACACTTTTCATATTGTCAGAATCAAACTGTCAGCTCATTAACAATATCCCCTTAGTATTTCTCAGAAAGTTCCAACACAGACATCTTTATAGCTGCTTTAAACTTTTTTAACTGGTATATTCTGAAAAACATATCTCTGGATTAGGCAATGGATATATTCAACTCAATATTCTTGAGTATTTTAAACATCCTTACACTATTATAAAGAAAAGAGTAAAATCCAGCTATGCCCCTTGGATTACTAATTATAGTAAAAGTCTTGTGCAAAATAGAGACAAAGCAGGGAAAGAATGGCAAACACATAAGTTTCCTCAAATCTTGCAACACTTCAAGGAACTTCACAATACGAAGCAATACTACATAGACCTTCAGGACAACCGTAGCTGCAGTCCTAAGACATTCTGGCCATCCATTAAAGTCATTTTACACCCAGAAACTAATAAAGTCCCTAATCCTTTTCCCAATAAAATTGCCACCAAATTTAACTCTGTATTGAAAGTATCACTGCCTTATTAATGATTCCCTTCCTGAGTCCATCCTGATTTATGTGACTTATCTCTAGTCTCTACTGCTGAAATCCCTACCTTCACATTAAAACCTCTCTATCTACGGCCTTTATAAAGGAAAATGCTATCCAAAGTTAAACCTTGCACACCTTCTGCTGACAACCTTCCTCAGGATAGCTGCTAATTCCATTGTATATCCAGTTTCTATTCTAATAAAAAGGACAATTCAGGAATCCTATGTATCCACAATCTGGAAAAAATCCTAAACTATCCTGATCCACAAAGGTGGCACTTCTACTGAGATATCCAGTTTCAGTTCTATTACCATTCTAATTGTCCTTTCTAAAATCCTGAAAAAAATAAGTCCATAAACAACTACTCCAGCAGCTCATGAAAGAAAAGCTACTAAATGCTACTCAACATTGTTTTAGACCTGCTCACAGTACATCCATTGCCCTTCTAACATTCTCAGACACAATAAACAGAGCCAGAGATAAAGACAAACTGGTCTCTTCCACATTCCTAGACTTGTCTAAAGCATTCAACATAGTTTTTCATGACAAACTCCTCTTATAATTATCCATCTTGGGCCTTTCATAGCCTATTCTTCAATGGTTCAATAACTACCTGTCTCAGCAGCTCTAATCTGTTAAATAGAATTCAGCCCTTTCCCCAGCTCAATACTGGAGTGCCACGAGGTTCTAGCCTTGCTCCGCTTCTATATAATATTTTATAAACAATCTTTATACTTATTCACAACAAGCATCTAGCATACAATATACAAAGAATCCCAAAAAAAGCTTCTATTATTTTCCCCACAATCACATACTCGGAGTTGTTTCCCATATACAACTGTTAAGACAGCAGATGATAACCACAAATTATGACTTCCACATACAGAACCATATAAAAAACTCACAAAACACTGGGAATGCTATTTAGAATGAATACATTACTTACTGCAGCAACCAAAGTTAAACTGGTCACTACATACCTATGGTCTTCTCTTCTATATAGTTTTCATATCTCCAAAACACCTTCAGGCCACTTCAAAATCCAAACCAGAGCAGGGCTGGAATAAGGTGGCAAGATTTACAGCTAATAAAACTAACCAAGTATATCATGGTTCTGCACTTGCAACACTAAACTAGTTAGAATTACCAAATCAGCTAAATTATACTGAGCATTTAATAACCTATCTTCATGCCCAGCTATCAATACAATTCTCCACCAGTAACTCACAAAATAGTCACCTTAAATCTCCTGATAAAAATCTGCTTGGCATCTATAAGTCCCAAGAAACATTTGGGTAAAGTCTGCATTAAAACTTTGTGCCCAAATCCTGGAACTCAATCCTTATACCAATCAATAACTAGCATTCATTTATTTAAGTCATAACTAGTTGAATTCCCTCAAACTCTTGACATTGCCATCTAGGTTAATACTTTAATTCAACCCCTATGAATACCTCCATATTTCCTTTCACTTGTACTTTATCCCCTTATCATCACTGACAGTCACCTAATTCTATAATTGTTCATTCCTCCTTTCTTCTGCTTTCTCCATTCTCCAGTGATTTTCACTCTGTATTACCCACCCTGACCTTGTCTTGAGTAAAACAGCCCTGCATACTCTAATAATGTTTCCATCTCACTTAAAAATGTCCACCTTCTTTACTTGATCTGTGCTCCTTTCTGTGTATAAGGTTTGACTTTTTATCTTTTACTTTTGAATGGACAGAAACAGCACTTTGATAATTTTCTGTTTCTTAATCTAATATTTCTGTTCCCCTTTTGACAGCAGCATGTGACATAAATTATTTATAGCTTACAGCATTACATTCTCACAGTAGTTAGTAATTTTTATTCACGTCACATGTCAACTTGTCCTTTACTGAAAACCATTGTATATTGGCTGCTGCAGTGGTGTACTTAGCATATTTAACACCCAGAGCAAAATTTTTTAACATCTGCTCCCATGATAATTGTTTTTAGTAATAATCAAGAAGTGAAACAAAATAATAGCTAGCAAGGAGCAAGCTAGAAGCAGTGATCAAATCCCCAGAAGACTCAGACATCCTACAGTAAGGCTTGTCCCAAACAAATAACTAGTGCCAGAATCAGGGACAAAGGCTGAATGTCAAAAATGCATTAATGCCTCCTTTGGAAAGGAGTATGACAATATGGACAAAAAAAACTGATCTAGTAGTTCGGGATTTGGTAACTTATGTGAACAGCTGACCCCATATTTAATTAGGAACAGATCAAAGTGAAGCAAACTTGGTGACATTCTACAAAATCATGAAGAAGTTCAACTTGGTTTTACAAATACAGCACCCAGAGAGAGTAAAAGAAACAGAGAGTAAATATTGCAGCATATTTCATGCAAATGCACACCAGTTATGTAAAGGCAGCCTATATGCTAAATGAACAATAAGAGAGTAACTTGCAGATTGAACATATTAGACAAATACAAGAACATTCTATAAAATCAGGGACAGTTTCAAATGTGTTTCATACAATATTGCCATTTATTTCACACAAATGCACACTAGCCATTAATGCCCAGCTGTAAACTGAGTATCAGTTGCTTCATCAACAACACAGCTAGCCACCCCCCAAGAAATAAAAAGCATAAATATTCCAATTTATTTCACACAATGCACAATAGCCAGCCCTTAATACCAGACTTCAAGCTGAGCAAATGAAGAGGATAAGTTGCCATAGCACAGCGGGTCTATATTGCAACATCAAACGCTTAAAACAGCGAATGATGTTACATTGACACATTTTCAGCGAAAATGTCGAATCCACAGAACAGCGATTTCGAAAGAAATCGCTGTTCCAACCCCGGCAAAAAAAAAAAAACTTTGCACACTTCCAAACACATACACACATACCCAATCCTAATTATACCCCCCCAAAAACCAGTAAACAACTAAATACGCATATGCACATAACCCAAACATACAGTAAACATTTTAAGCCATATGCACTTACCTTAACCCGCACCCTAACCCTAAGGTCAGTAACTCTCGCACATTTACATAAACAACTCCAAACACATACACACTTACCTTAACCCTAATTCTACCCCCCCAAAACAAAAGTAAACAACTGAAAACACATACACACGTAACTCAACCATACATTTAACACAAAATATAAAACAGTAAACACTTTCATACATATACACTTACCTTAACCCGCACCCTAACTCTAAGGTCAGTACCTGCTGCACAATCATGCTCGGGAGCTATACCGGACAAGGGACTACACTACACTTCAGAACACGGCAAAACAACAAAGCGGTCAAGCGACTTCTTTCCTAGGGAAAGAATTCGCTGAACAGCCGCTTCGCTGTTTTGCCTGTTCGCTCTACATGTGTTGACGAAAACGCATTCGCCATAATGCATTTTCATTGTACTCATAGGAACCCAGCACAGCTAGCCATCCCACCCAAAAAAATTCAATTAAATTCACAGAAATGCACACTTGCCAGCCTTGAAAATAACATATAAAGGACAAAGTTACTGCCACCCCACCCCCAAAGAAATCATAAATATTCAGATTTATTCACACAAATCCTCCTTAAGGGTGGAATTTAAACTGTCCAAGTGAAAAGAATAAGTTATATTCATCCACAGCACAGCTAGCCAACCCCTCCCCCAAAAAAGTATAAAAATATTCCAATTTATTAACTCAAATATTCACTTGCCAGCATTCTCTTCTTCACTACTTCTTGAATATTTTCAGCTAATTGCCCTTCATATCTACTTTTTTCTTTTCATTTTCTTGTTTTAACAAAGGTGTATCAAACCAGAAATGTCCACACTCTTTACATTTTCTACATACTGGTTTACATTTCCTGGTATTATGCCTCTTTTCCTCCTCACGTTGTTCACATATTGTGTTTTTGTCTCTAAAAATAGGTTGTCTCAAGTATCTAACTGCCCCCATTTCCCATTTAACATCATTACATTTGGTGTATTTCCTTCACTCATATTCACTGTTACCCATACTTACCACTTTCCTATCAAAACTTTGCTTGCATCATATACTTTGTTAACATCACACTTTACAAAAGAAAATTTTAACTCACAATATTCATCTGATGTTTTGAATTGTATATTTAATTTTCTTTTTACCTGCATGCTTAAACTCTGAAACAGAAAATCCTTTCTTGGTGAAAGTATGCCTTTTTTCTCATTCATAAAGTGTTAACAAATGACTTTCAAACTCCTTTTCACAAAGTTCTTCATTACCTAAGGTAATGAATATTCAGATTTCTTTTAAATCAAAATAATATTATCCGTATACCCGTTTTTGATCTGATTCTTACCACTAGTTACTTTCTCTGCACATTAAGTCCTTCAATGTTCCTTTGCACACAAGCATTTTCCTCTTCCTCAATGCTTCGTGTCTACCTTTCTCACAATTTCAGCATGTCTTTACTCTCCTTTCAGCATTTGTATCAATTCCTCTCACTTCACCCTCTTGCAAGTGTATAACCTTAAAACCAGCTTCTTAACCTGTCAAAAATCAGTCCAAACATTTGTTTATTTTTGATAAATATAAATGCTCAGGAGCAACCCAGCACAGAACCAAAAGTTCAGCATATATCTATGCACTCGAAGTACAGTCTCTAACAGTGACAAGATATGAAATAACTTCCAACAGCAGCTAGATAAAATCCAGAGGCAACGTAAAAATGATATCCTTTTATTCCAGACACATGTGAAGGTAAGAGGCTTTGTCAAACCTTTAACAGAGTGTAAAATCACCTACTACTATATAGCAACCTGGTAATTGGATAATTGATACCAATCAAGTCAATACTCCTCTTAAAGTCATAAGCTAAGACAGTCAAATGCATTCAAAATATATCATAGTAAGTAAGCATATTTAAAACATTACATCCATATGGATAAAACTCAAAAATAAATATCTAAATAACACAATTACCATAATTATAAATATCTGCATATTAACATAAAAATATAATAAATATATGTTACAAAACATGATTTTAAACACTGGTGTAATAAACCCATGATTTACTTAACTACCAACTTCCTATTCTTCAAGGCAGGTTTCAGGGGAATTTTGTCATTTAACCCTGGACTGGCATGTGCTTTAATCTGAATTATCCATTTAACTTTCATTCTTTCCATATGATTCCTGACATCTCCACCCCTAATACTAGAATGATTCATTTGAATCACCAGAAAGTAAAATGCATGCTCTGTCCCTGCTTCAAGAGTATGTTTGGATAAGGCATTTGTATTGGAATTAATACATATCTGGTATAGATGCTCTTGTATATGATCTCTAAGCCTCCTATCAGTTTTGCCTCCATAAAACACAGGACAACATGTACACATTGCTAGATATACTATATGTTCTGAATTACAATTGGCCACTACGTTAAACTGATAACATTGTGTGGTTACTGGATGTACAAACATATTATGTTTAAAAATGTAGGGACAGTAGTTACAGTTGTTACATGAAAATGTACCTGTTCTACTGGGATGTCTTGGAACCATCTGCTCATGAGAATAACAAAGCATTCTATGCAAGTTCTTCTTATTTCTAAAAAGAAACTGGGGGTTTTCTCCCACTATTTCTTTAATTAATGGTTCGGTCATCAGGATTTGCCAGTGCCTGCAAACAATATCCCTGATGTCTCTAAAATCATAAGTATAAAACATAGGGAGGGTGGCTTAATGGCTAAGGTGTTTACCTTACAAACACAAGTTGCAAGGTTTGAATCTCACAAGGGATAATTGGCTAGGCTTAAAATGGTTCGCAAGGGCAGTTAGCTTAGTACTAAAACTATGAAGATAGAAAAATTCTGTATAGTTTTAGTTCCATTGCCTAGAACTACCGGACAGGAAGCTGCATTATACCATCTACTACCAAGATCAGAAAAATAAGGGCTGGCTCTCTCATTTCTGTATTCTTCCATACTCTGATAGATATTATCTATGTCTTGTGCGTTATATGATCTATGTAATAACCTTCCTTTCAAGTTCATAAGCTCTTCATTGTACCCTTCTCGTGTTGGATTTAACCTGGATGCTCTAAAGGCCTGTCCCTTAATAATATTATCAAAAACAAATCTAGGATGCATGCTCTGTCTGTGTTACAGGGTATTCCTATAGCAGGCCTTCCTATAAATGCCTGTACTGAGTTGTCCACTACTCAACCTCTCAATATGGACATCTAAAAAATTGATACTAATAATTGATTCCTCCATTGTAAACTTAAGATATTCTGTAAGTGTATTAATTTCTTCATAAAAGAGATACAATTCTCTCTTACTACCTGTCCATAAAATCTTGTCTCTATTAGAGACCGTACTTTGAGTGCATAGATATATGCTGAATGTTTGGTTCTGTGCTGGGTTGCTCCTGAGTGTTTATATTTATCATAGTTACTCTGTATTTTGTTGGCTATGGAGCATTCATCTCTTGGTGGGTAACGTGTTTATTTTACTTTCCTCTTTGTTACCACCACCAGGGAACCATGGCGGAAAGGATCGAACAAGCTATAGAACTCCCATACATTCCCAGGAGTTCTTTAAAAGTTACTTCTTACCAGGATCGCTTTTTGAATTGTGTGACTGAAGAGTCCAATTCACTACTTGCGTATGCGGTAGTGGACCCAGGGAATGATGCTACAAATGATGCAGTGGACTATGACGCATTGAATGAGGTGTTTATATATCTGGAAACAAATCTTTTGAAGCTTAAATGGTTGCAGATGAAGCATTACCATTTTGAAGCATGCATCCACAAGAGAATTATACCGAGAGGGCTTCGTGTACTGAAGATGCCAACGACTGGAACTTTGTATTCTGAACTTTTATATCATTGGCAACAGTTAAATATTCAGGTGAGCCTGGATTATATGTCTTTGCTTAATGAATTCTTCCTTCTGGAAGAAACAAAACTTAAAGACAGTATTAAGAAACAACAGAATGACATTTTAATTACTTTTCCTACAGCGGAAATAGAGCATATGATGAAATGCTTACTTGACAGTGTGTTTCTGTTCGAGAAATGTCTTCTCGAACAGAAGCAAAATAAATTAAAGCGTGACATTTTTGACTTCTCAAATGGTCAGGTCTTCACTTGGCCTCACGACCACAACTCTAATAATCGTGAACAATTCAACGTTAGGAATGACAGACTGGTACATAATTCCATAAGTACTGTACCTAATTTAAACAATCCTAATGTTGTAAAGAATAATCAAAATACAGAGAAAGCTGGTTTATCTCATGGTGATTGAACAATTAATATGTGTGACAATGAACCTGTTGATATTTTAGATGATTCTAGTGATTTACCTTTGGTAGGAACTGTTAATGCTGTTATTGTAGATGTATCTAGTAGTTGTAGTCCATCTACTGTTTCCACTGAATTGAGTGTGAATTCTGGTTATACCGGCTTACAAGCCAGTGATGAACCAGTAGTTAGACCTAAAGTTGTAGCCTCTACAAGTGGACAGAATCTGAGACATCCATCCCCTTTCCCCATTACCAACCTGTCCCGGAGAGGAAGGAGTCGCTCTATGAGCAGGGGGAGACAGAAAAGGAAGGCATCTGGAGAAGAACAGAGGGGGGCCTACTTTAAAGAAAATGTGGGAGAGGTTAACACCGATATAGTTTGGAATATTTCACATAGACTGTTAAATATTGATGAAGATGAGTTATTGAATAAAGGGTTAACCTATATCCCTACCACCCACAGTAATTTAACAGATACCATCTTGGACACTAAGTTATTTGTACGTAATGTATAATTAAAATTGATGTATAAGAATGTTAATATTAAAGAAGCAAATTTATGCTTCAAAAAACCTAGCTTATTTAACCCCAATTGTCATCCTTTACTTGATGCTTTCTGTAAGTTGGTTGAAGAAGATGTTTATAGTCTATCTAGACATAGATGTATTACAAAGAGAGGGAATTTAACACACAGACATAGGAAAGCATTGGATAACCTAAGAAATGACAGGAACATTATTATTAGACCTGCAGATAAAGGTGGTCCTACAGTTATTATGGATAGGGTTGCATATGATTCACTTATGCAAGAAATGTTAGCAGAGAGGAACTTTTACATGTCCGTTTCACCACAAGAGGTTAAAGTCCATATACAAAGAGTTAATGACATTTTGGGAGACCTGATAGAGAAAGGAGCTATTAGAGAAGAACAATATAAATTTTTCTGGGTAGAACACCCGTTACTACCCATTATTCAAGGTCTACCCAAAATACATAAGGACCCCTTACATCCTCCCATGAGACCTATAGTTGCAGGTAGAGGCTGGGTTACTGAACCCATTTTGATTTTTATTGAGAAGTCTTTGAGGCCGTTAGTAGATAACAATTCAGTTATACTTAGAGACATGAAACAACTTTTATTAGATTTATATGATAAAATGAAATCAGTAGATGATCATCTTCCGTATTTTCTAGTCACACTGGATGTTAAATCATTATTTACGGTTATCCCTAACCATATAGGTTTGCAGAAAATACAAGTATTTCTTACACAGTACTCTGATTTTACTACATCTAAGGTTGCGTTGATATGTACATTATTGAAACTAGTGTTGGAAAATAACCTTTTTGCTTTCCATGATAACATATATAAGCAGAAGGATGGCGTAGCTATGGGCACATCTTGTGCCAATAGCTACGCCAACCCGGTTATGGCCATGTGGGAAAGAGAACATCTCTTCCTTTTGCCCAGATATCAGAAGTATGTGATTTTTTATAAATGGTTTGTGGATGACCTCTTCTTTTTATGGACAGGTAGTAAGAGAGAATTGTATCTCTTTTATGAAGAAATTATTGCACTTACAGAATATCTTAAGTTTACAATGGAGGAATCAATTATTAGTATCAATTTTTTAGATGTCCATATTTAGAGGGTGAGTAGTGGACAACTCAATACAGGCATTTATAGGAAGGCCTGCTATAGGAATACCCTGTTACATAGACAGAGCATGCATCCTAGGTTTGTCTTTGATAATATTATTAAGGGACAGGCCTTTAGAGCATCCAGGTTAAATCCAACACGAGAAGGGTACAATGAAGAACTTATGAATTTGAAAGGAAGGTTATTACATATATCATATAACGCACAAGACATAGATAATATCTATCAGAGTATGGAAGAATACAGAAATGAGAGAGCCAGCCCTTATTTTTCTGATTTTGGTAGTAGATGGTATAATGCACCTTCCAGTCTGGTAGTTCTAGGCAATGGAACTAAAACTATACAGAAATTTTCTATGTTTTATACTTATGATTTTAGAGACATCAGGGATATTGTGATATTGAGAACGCAAGATCTCCGTTGCTTTTTAGAAACTGTCTCGCTATGTTAAAGGAGTTTAACATAGCGAGACAGCTTTAAAAAAAAGCAACGGAGATGCGCAGTACATCAGAACTGCCACAGAATACTAGACAGCTGCGGAAGGGCAGCATGGAGGCATTATACAATGCCATTATTTAAGAAAAGTAAGTATTTTTTTCTTAGATAATGTCATTGTATAACTTCTGGGTGTGGGTAATGCTGGATTTACCCACGTTTGTCTTTGTTTGGCCACTTGGGCTTCGCCCACATGACCAAACCACACCAACCGTAGGTAAATCCGGCATTACCACACCCAGGCGTGGGTTATTGCTTAATTAATCAATTGGTTGATATGATTAGAAAAACTCAAAATGGCTCTAGCCATATACCCAGGTCCTTAAATGAATCTACAATTTCAATCACTGCGTGCTGCATTAAATATTCACTTTTCAATTTAAGTCTCCCAATATGCTTAGTTTTTTGATGTATTGAGCATATTACTCCTGTGTCCAAGTCACGTTATATTGCAGACATGCCCTATCTGTAACACATTTAATCAGTTTACTGAACTTTAGGTCATTTGCATACAGACTGAAGAACACCTCAGATGAAAAAGATATGTCTGAAAGATACAATCTAACACCCTGACTGCAACCAAGGATTTTACCTGTTCAGTTGCTGTATGATACTTGCCATGTCCTATTTGTAAGCCATGCAGCTATCCATCTTATCGAGAGTATATCAGTACCTAGTTGTAATAATTTATTGATCAGTGTTTTGTGTATGACCCTGTCAAATGCTGAAGTTAAATCTATAGAAATTACATGAAAGCACAATTTTTCATTCATAGCTATTATATTGTTATAGAACATGATACAGGTGGTAATAGATCTATTTTCAACATATGCATGCTGATGTATGGTTTCAAGTCCCAATCTTTCCAGTTCTGACAATAACATATCCAATATTACCTTCTCCATTATTTTTCCACAGCATGACTCTGTGTTTGTCCTAGTCCTTTTTCCATTAAATACGCGTTTAATAAGTGCATGTCTCCAATCTTGAGGAATCTCCCCATATTTATATAACTTAGAAAACAATAGATATAATGGTATTATAAGTTCTTGCTGGAATGTTCTAAGGTCATTATTACTTATTCTGTCTCCTCCCAGTGCTTTGTTTGAATACAGTTTGCATAGTTCTTTTTTCAGTATAATCTATTTTGATTCCAGTATCTGAGGTTATCTGGATATCACTAGAACAACTTATCACCCCCTTTGTGGAGCCAAACTGTTTTGCATAAGATTTTGTAAATATATCTATAATCTGTTGTATCTGAGAATAAATTTTAGATTCTATGCACAGTTTATCAGTTTGTATTTTACTCCTTCCACATCTTGTGTATCTATAAAATGGTTTCCTATTATGCTCAGTATGCTTATATACATTTTCTTCTAATTTTCTTGATCTTGTATGACACTATGCTTAATTTGTTTGTCAAGCTTGTTTATTTCAGTTTTCATAGTTGTAGTTTGACCTTTTTTTCCATTTCTTATATTTTTCGTCTCTCATCTTATTCAGGTATCCTGTTCTTATGGAAATATGCCTAGATCCTGATAACAAACATTTTTTTGATTTTTTTGCACTCAAGCAATTTCTCTCTCAAAACTTTTCACATTCCTTCTGCAGTTTTTCAGCTGAGTGCATCACTCCAGTTAGTTTTACATAGTGACTGCTTTGCTTCCATATAATCTGCAATTAATCTTCTGTGCATTGGCTTAGATTTAAGTTTGGCAGAATGATCTATTATCAATTAATTAACCTTTATAACCCTATGATCCCTGGACATCAACGGCGATAAAACTTAACGTAAACTAAGAGAAATTTCTTTAGGAACACAAACAGTGTCTAGTATGTTCCTTTCCTTGGTAGTTTTTTTTTTTTTTTTTTTTTTTTTACAGTCTGAAGCAATTGCTGTTCATGAATATAGGTTCTAAATAATGTCCTTACTAATATTGCTGAATCAATATTTTCCAGTCTGTTTCTGGTAAAGTCCCCAGTCACTATCATTCTTCCCTCCTGTGTTTCATGCAAGAAATGTTTTAATTCCTCTAGGTCATCAGCACTTGACTGTGGTGGTCTATACACTCCAACAATTGCTATATGTTCCAGGGTTCTCTTTATTGTCACATTTACACAATCTATAATATTGGTGTTATCAATGAACATGTAATCACAGGTCTCATAGCTATCTTTAATCCCTATCATTACACCTCCACTTGATTTATTTTGTTAGAATGTCTGTTACAGTAAAAACATTTACACTCTAATAGAACTGGTTTCCTGTCATTATTCTTTAACCATGTTTCACAAACCATAACAAAATCAGTTCTGTGGGAACACAGCACATTTTCTAATAATAACTCTTTATTATGAATGCTCCTATCATTAACAACCATCAGAGATGCATCAAATGTAGCTATCTGTGAACTGTTAAATTTAGGACTTGACAAAAATTCTGCCTTGTGTTTGTCAAATACTGCAAAATATCTGCTGCAAAAATTCTCTTCCCTGATCTTGACAAATGCACACCATCCTGTCTGAACACGTCTACCCAAAACTAGGCTTGGATGTTCTACACATTTCTATTTTTTAAAATGGGACATTTTTCCATGTGGGTATTTACCCCCAAAAGCTTTTCATTCACGGTGACCTGACTTTCCTTTCTATATGTGATTTGTGAAATATATATCCTAATACCAGTATAAGATATACTATCTAAGAGAGCTGTAAGTTCCCTACTAACAATCAATGAGTGCTTGTGGATGAGATTCTTTGTACTGACATGAATAAAAACAGATCCATATAGCCTTAAATTAAGGCATTCTGAAGCCTGCCTCACATTCTCTATTTTTGCTCCTGGCAAGCATAACACAATTCAATGTTTATTATCTTCTCTGCAAATGTAAATATCAGTTCCTCTAATAATTGAATCTCCAATTACAAGAATATCTTTTCTGACCAGATTTGAAGAATCTTCAAGTTCTAATTCAGTAATATCTGCTGTATCAGTTGTTACAAAGGAATGATCTTTATCACCATTATTCTTATTAATCCCGCTGTTTTCATTGTGCATTATATTTGCTTTTCACCTGCCCCTTGCCTCTTTTTTTCTACCTTCTCTTTTGGAAAAATGATGCCTTTTTCTGCAGACTGAAGGTTTTCTGATAGAAAAATATTATTATTCCTTGTAACCTGCATGTTAGATAACAAAGAAGTATCCCTTTCAGTATGTATTATCTTTACTTTACAGACATTAATCAGTTTCTTTTTCTTTCTCGTTATTTGTTGTGAACTTCATCCTTTCTTTCTTTTCTTTTTTTTATTTTTTTCTAAACACTCTGAATCCTCAGACTGCCAAATACTTGTATCCAGAATTCCAGAGTTGTCAGAGGTATTGTCTTGTTTCATTGGGGATGAGTGATATTTACAGACAATAGACACATCCTTTTCTAATCATATTCTATTTGCTCTTTGTCTAACATTATTTATCTCACCAGTCCAGTCATTAATATATGTAACAACAGTTGTCCAAGCTGTACCAAATGCACAAGTGCAATCGTCATCAGTAACTTTAGATTTACTAATAATGGTAAGCAAATCATCCATCTTTTGACAGGAGGGGCACAGATCACCACTGTTATCAAGTGTTACCTTTAAATATACATAGCATTTATTACACTGTGCAAGATGCTTGTGTTTTAGCAAATCATTACTGGCATACTCCTTTAAGGAATCCATATTCAGCTTCAAATAAATAAAAAAATTATAAAATCAGTTACCACAGAATACAAAGAGAATTTAAAACAAGTTCTAAGAAAAAACACTCAAACAATATACAACTAAATACAAAAGTAAGTACAGTAAAGTTGTTGATCTGGCCATACAAGTTCTGAAAGTCAGACCCAAGCTGGAATCTTTTTATATTGTATGTGAATGCACACAGTAGCTTCTGCTCACTATCACTTGCAGTCTCACCTCTTTTTAACAGCAAAGATCAATAAATCACAAACCAAGACAGGATTATTTAGATAGTCTCTGGACTGTTCTCTCTACAGCTTGTGTGACTTTATAGCTGAATAGGTCCCTTAGATTGCCTAGAGTTTGCCTGACTAAATTCTATCCCTTTCTTACCACAAACAGTGAAAAATAAAGGTAAAATAAAATTTGGCTTTTCCCTGTTAGGGGTTGCCACAGTGGATCACCAGTCCACAGATTGATTGGAAGTGGAGTTTTTAATGTCGAGTTGCCAGCCCGGCTCCCAGCCTTCAACAAAATAGAAATCAAAGTAAATCTTCTTGTCTACAAGCTATCCCTTCCTTCCAATAAACAGTGAAAAACAGTGGTAAGAAATAAAATATAAATTTAAATAAAACTTATCTTATCAGGCAACTCCTCTGTAAATCACAAACTAAGACAGGATTGTTTGGGTATAGAGAAAGCTGCCATATAATAAGCAGGTCAGTAGGGATAACTGTGATGTTTTGATTTTAGTTATGACATCCCTACTCTGGGCCAGTGATCAAGGAGTCTCAATCCTTACCACGAATATCAGTGAGGTATGTTCACTTGGAACAAAAAATGGATACACACAGTATTTCTGGATGCAGCTCTCTGCACTAAGCACAATTTCCCTTAAGAGCACACAGGGAACACAGTCCTGTCCAGGTCTATATTACAAGATCAAACACCTAAACATTGAACTTGTAATATCGAAAGGAAAAAATGGCGAATGGCCGATTTAACACAGGGAAAGCTTTCCCTTGGTCATTCACCAGATTTTGCTGGTTTGTCTATGGTAGAGCAATGTTGGAGTTTGTATATCTAGTTGGGGAGGTGTGGGGGCACAGCCCCCCCCCACATCAGGGGGGCGGGTGAAGCCCCCCACTTAGTTTGGGTGTAAAGTTATTTTTTTTATTTTCGTGGCCAATGGACATCTTTGCCTGTGACATTTGACATTTTTCAGTTGAATATTACAAGTTTGATGTTTAGGTGTTCGATCACCTAAACATTCGATCATGTAATATAGGCCTGTCCTTTCCTGGGGCTGGGTTTCCCTGTCTCTCTCTCTAGGCCCCAAATAAGACTCCCCATTGACACAGTGAAACAGCTGTAGAGTTGAATCCTCAGCTGAGTGTTCCAAGCCAAGTCCTCTACCACTCTCTCTCTCTGTGAAACCAGTGCCAGGTAGCTGACACAAACACTCTTTGAGATTTGATTTTCACACACAAACACACACACCTGGGAAAGGTTGACAGGGATTTACCAGCTATGCTCCCTCTGCCCAGACTATAAGATAGATACTGCCACCAGAACACTCCAAAGCCAGCTACTCTAAGGCTCTTATTAGGGTATTCAATTACACATAGTAAAATTAATACTAATATAAATGGTAGTGTTTGACTAATGCAGCAAGGCTTTTAGAAGTGGCCACAGTGTCAACAATTAAATATAAGTACTCTCAAGCATTAAAATATCCTCTAAAATCCAAGCCACAATGAAAAGTTGAAATATATTTAATAATAAATAATAAAAGAATGTGAATATACTAACATTTTCTTTACAATGAACACCAGAGTTTCAATCACAGGAAATATTAAAAATAACACAGATGGAAAGGTTCACACAGATTCAGAAAAATAATATGTAACTAATCTCACTATATTTTCCAGATTGGTCTAAAGAATTAATGTTCCCTAGTTCATTTGCTAGAGCAAGGCAAGATGATGTGGATGAGTGGTCTTCCTTCTTGTCAGGTTTCACAAACAGACTGCCCTGAGACTTCTGTCTCATCTAGAATTAAAGCATCATTTCAGTGCTGGCTTACAGAATGACATCAACACATCTGGTCATCTGGCTTCTGGTTCCCACAATACCACCTTTACTAGAAACTGAACCAGAATCTAGCACATATGTGTCATAATACATACATATAGAGCTTTTCTAAGATGTGCTATAGCATCTGGAAGCTATAAAATCATTTCAGAAACTTCCACCCTTCCAGGGTAGCAATTAGTTCACCCCTAAGGACAATACAGTAGGATTCTTAGTTCTGGTTTTGACAGACATTTTGTCTCTGGTTGCAATTAGAACTGTAAGATACAATCTTTATGGCCTAAATCCATTAATTTAATTTCAGACTATTTTTAAAAGTTAGTTGAACTGAGATTACTCTCTTCTCTTCCAGTGTCTTCTGTTACAATATATTCATTTCAACAGTTACAATACAGTCTGACATACAGATGTATTTCTTTTCTGTCCAGCAGGCCCTACTGTTGGTACATTTTTAACACAAGCAGCTTTACAAATACATTTTCAACACAAGCACATGTACAAATCAGTTTGATATACAAATGACATATAATTATTTATAAAACTCCAGCTAGCTATGCTGGCATATGTTACACATCCACTGCCCTACTTCTGGCATAGCTGGCAATACCTCACATCATCACACTAGTGTCCTTAGTCATTACAAGATTATGTCTATATATAAGCCAAGTTTGTGATTTGTTTTTGTTAACTACTTTGTTAATGCGTTTGCATGTATGAGCTTGTTTTTCTATTCTGTGATGTAGAGGGATAAAACTCCTGACTATAATACGGATGAACTGAGAATGATTTGCAGTTCAGTCACTGACAGATCCAGGTGGGAAGGGTAGTAGTAAGCCACAAGCACAATCACATTTATGCTAGGGAGAGGGGGATGTTTTGACTCAATGCATTGCTAGCACCAAATGGAGACAGGAATGCACAGCATGCACCATATGGACTGGGTAGGCTTCATGAAGCAAGTACAGGAAAGAAATATACCTGCAGGGGAAGGCAGCACTGGGCCTCACATTTGCATCTTCACATCTGTAAACCATGCAAACCAGCTATGGGGGTGGGGGGTGAGGGGGCTGGTTAAGGCCAAACTAGGAAAAGTTCTGATGACTGCCTAGATGATGACTTCTCATGATCAACTACTGCACGTGGGGTAATGTATGGCCTGATTTACTGTGGGAGGGCTTAATGGATGGCAGGCAGTGGGAAAAAAACTAAGGTTGTTGCCAACAAAGAGAATACCTAGCAGCTTCATATGATCTATGACATCAATTTGTATACCTGTTCAGAGAAGAGTTTGAGGTTTCTGCAAGTCTGTCATGTCTTTAATTGGTATTTGTAGTCTTAGAGGCTTAACAGGTAGCACACCTGGTAATTAAATTAATTTTCCAATACTGGCACTGCAGTGTAGCATAAAAGGGTGCTGCACTCCTGAGTGTGCCATCCTTTAGATGAGACGTTAAACCAAGGTCCCATCTACCAGAGTTGGTGGTAGGTCAGATGGATGTAAAATATCCTATGACACTTATCAAAAAGACTAGGGTCCTTTATTTACAAAAATAAAATATTAGTTTATATATTTACATACAGCTATTATTATTTAGGTGATTACAATATATAAAAAGAAATAGGTGATATTTCTCATAATTTGACCCTTTCTGCCATAACTATAATCTTATTTGTCTTAATGTCAGACAAAACCCAGTTTTTGTTAAATACAATTTCATTCATTCTACCTCATCTAAACCCCATAATATACAAAAATCTTCTGTTTTCAACACAGTGTTGTCCTTGCTTCAAAAGTACATACAAGATTATGTCTATGCTTATGTCTTCTTTGTTAATAAGTCATTGAAGTAATTTTTCTTTGTGCAGTTTGCTTTGCACTGTTTTAATTCTTCAACATTGGAAAACACATGTTCAACCTTTTCACTTTGTTTACAAAACAAAGAAAAAACTATTTCACTTAAAACTATATACATAATGCTTCCTTTCATAGGCAATTTATTTAAAGAAAGCCTTCATAAAAATTCTCAACATACTTGTCAAATCCTTACATCTCTTTCATGTATTCTGTATCAATTTTTACTGATTATAATTTAATTTTCCCAAGGATGAGCAATATAAAACTTACATGATGTTTCATTTTATCATTCCTTTCTATTTTTTGCAACTTTTGGTAGATTTAATTTCCACATTAATATTTTCTTTTGATATCTCTTTATTTCTTCATTCTCCACAGACTTTTTTTTCTTAAAAATGTCATCTTTATCCAAAATGTTTATATTTTATTCTCAGAATTTGGCACAAACCATTCAACTTTTTTTGTTTTAATATTCAATGCAGGTGTAAAGGTACAGCACAAACTATCATCTTATTAATTCCTCCATAGTTAAAATATCCATTTCCACTACTTCAGATAACATAAAAAGCCATCCTGAGCAAGTAACTGACCCCACACGACATAGCTACATTCAATACAAATGCTAATAGTATCCAACAAATTCCATATAAGCCATTTTACCTAAAGCAACATAATTTATTAAGGATAGTTTTTTCCTGAAGTTTGTCCTAAAGGTTTTAAAACATCACATATGACTCAACTGTTGCACTAATTACTTTCATTGGCCTTTAATTATATGATATTATCCCAATTTGATCCCTGAAACAGATACTTCTTTTCAAGAAAAATAAATTTCTTTTATTTTTACTAAATCTCCCAAACCTTTACACTTCTATTTATTGAATTCTAAACCATGACCTTGAAGTATCATCCACAAAGCTATCAAAACTCTTCTTTCATCCAGCCTTTATTTTTTGCTGTGATTACTAAATCATCTGCATAGGATAAAAAGTAGACATTTTATTTGAACACATCCCATATGCAGCCTCTGCCATACAGTTTTGTACTTCATTTACTGCTGCATTTAGTAAAGTGTATTCTCCCACATTCCTTAGCAAATGTAAATAACCAGCCCTTAGTAATGGGAGTAATCTCCATACCATATACCATATCAAATTTTACAGTGTTTGTGGCATTCATTGAGTTATTTTAGCAATTTAATTTATAGGCACCATCTCTTAAAAATTTTATTGAAACTGAAAACTCCTGACATGGCATTATAACTCATAATCCCTCACCTACCAAATAGTTAAAAATAGTGCCTTTCCAAGGGTAGGCCTCTGGCGCCCTAGGTGAATTGCTATTCTGGCTATGCCCCCATGCTACCTACATTAAAGAATAAGCAACCATTTGTCTATGCTAGATACTGCAGTAAGGGAGTATTATTTCATAGTAAAACAAATTGTCAACCATTGTCACAGGTGCATCATAAGTCCTTGAAAATTGAACATATTTGATTCTCTGTTAGTGAAGCCATAATGTAAATACTGAAGCCATAATGTAAAGAAGGAGTTGTTCCTTTAAAGAGGTATGGAGCTTTTAATTACCCGGAACACTTTGCATGCAAATTATTCCCAATACCTAACTTGATATCATTTTGTGGGTATGGTTATAAGGAAAAGTTGGGTAAGCAGTAAAACTAAAACATCAGAAAAGTCATAATCTTTGTTTTGTTTACCAGCCACAAGTTGCTTTAACATCAGGAGTACATCCAGAAATAAAATTAACTAGAAAACACAGATGCATGAGAAATGTAACAATATACTTTAACAATGCCCTGCTCTTTGGGCAAACCAGCCATACATCAAAATAAATTTCAATGCTGTCACTCATCCATCTATTTACCAAAATTATTATTGTACTGTTATTTACAGACTGCAAGACAGTCAATATGTTTCTTGGAATTATGTAATTATCTAGTATCTGCTATAATACATTATAGTCTATACTATCAAATGCTTTGCTTATATCTCCTACCATAATCGTTGGTTCTCCTTCTTTATTTATGTCATCCACCACATTTATTAACAAAATTGACATTTCCTGACTTCATCATCCCACATACCATATACTCCCTCTATGATAACTTCTTTTATCACCTTATCAAACATTATCTGAATTATTTTCATAAAAAAACATTATAATCGGCATTGTTAAGAATGATAGGTCTCTGATTGTGTATGTTTGCTCCCCCTTTTTTTCCATAATAACATCACAACTTCAGAGACTCTATGCCTATAAAAACTGTCATCCATTCATTTAAGACCGTTATGAAAAATTTTAACTGCCTTTCATATAAATTATTTTGTAAACAAAATCCAATGCCATCTAAATGAGAAAGTGAATTTTGTTTGAGTAATCCTAATACCTTCTGTAACTCATATAATGTCATTTTTCTCATTAAAGATTTGCATACTTCACATAAAATTTTCTTCACACTCCATATATTTACGTGTATTCTCTTTTTTGTACTATAGTTCTTCCTGTTAAATTCATGATTGGTCTCATAATTTCATTTTTTTTCTTTAATTTTCTGGGTCTATATTAGAAGAATGAAACGGAGCTCTTTCATTGACATGTAAAACCCAAAGTCTGAAAACAGTGAAGGTACAGAATAGGAATTTTTTTTCCCAGGGAAAAAAATCGCTGTTCAAAAAAAAAAATTATAAAGACAAAATAAAGTGGGGGGTTGTGCCCCCATACACCCCCTACTTAAATATTTCAACTTTGAGATTGCAACACAGTGGAAAAAACAGCAAAGTCCTGAGACCGTTCCAGAGATTTTTTTTCCCTGGGAAAAAAATTGCTGTTCTGTAACTTCACTATTTTCAGGCTTCGGGCTTTATGTGTCGACGAAAGGAAGTTTGCTCTTTTGTTGCTTCACTCTTCTAATATAGACCCAATTTTCCACCCTTGTCTTGCATTTCTCTTATAATAGTGTTTTTCGCTCAACTATTTTTATTAGAAATGAATGTGTTTTTTTCTTTACTGCCTTGCAAGTAATGTTTCTGTTAATATAACATATTTTTTATTTTTGTGTATTCATTTTATAAATCTGCTGTACTTTTTCAAAAAATCCTTCATTATTTCTATCCAGATCTTGCATCATATCATTATTAATCCCATTGTATGTATTCCTTCTATGTTTTCTTCTTCTGTCTCTAATTTCATACATATCCTTCTACATTTTATATTTTGAAAACTGAAAAACCATTCTGTCAGGAAACAAAAAAAAAAAATGTTTCTCAATCTTCATTCATAAAATTATTTTTGTTTTCTTAGCCACACATTTTCTGGCAATTTTTTTATTTTTATTCTTTCTATTTTTTTCTTTTCCTTGTACAATTTTATTTTTTTTTTTTTTTATTTTTTCCAAATATGATCCAAGAAAGCTGTATCCAGTTTCCCTCCGTCATCCTGACTCATGTCTACTGATATAACAAAATAATCTTTGTTAGTTTTCAAAGAGCCTCTTATATACATCCATAAAACTGTGTCCCATAATTTCATTTCACATATATCATATTTATATACATTTCACCTTTTTTTTATATCATGCCCCTGTTTTTTCCACTAAGTCCTCATTACTATCACTTTTTGTTATTTGTTGTTTCATACATGTTCTTAACTGCTCTCTTTAACTTTCTCATTTTCAGCTCCTTACAACATATACAACATACATTGGTTTCATTATTACCTTGGTTACTATAAAATCTACTATAATTACATTGAATCTATAACCAAATAACCCACATCTTTAATCAAATACACCAAATTTCTGTTCTTTCCCATAATTTTTGTCTGTGCTGACAAATAAATTGCAATATAATAAATATTCTGCTCTATATGGTCTAGTGACCATTTCAGCACTGTTATCCTTCTAACTCTGTTATGCTGCTGACATTTACAGACAATGCCTGCAAATTATTTTTTTACCATTTTTTAACTTAGCAGTGGGTAGTTTTGAATTTTCATTTTCTTAATCTAATCCTATAATCAATACATACTTTATCCATGTTTTCTTCTTCTTCTTCTTCTTCTTCCTCTTCTGAAATATTATCAGTCAAAACATCAAATATATTTCTTGCTTCTGTTCTGGTTTCTTGGTCACCCTTGCTTACATAAAATGTTACAGTTTGTTTTTCCCCTTCTTCATTTTTTTTGTTGGATTTCCTGATGTTCATCACCGTTTCCATCTGACACATTCTGTATATGTATATCTTCATCATTTTCTCTAACCTCTACATCCTCTTCTCTTTCTCTACAACCAAACCAAAAATGACCTTTCTGTTTAAATGGTCTGCATTCACCTTGCCAATTGTTTTAAATTATGACTAATTTTGCCACACTGATTACATCTTATTTTCCTACACACACTGATTAAATGTGTAGCTCCCACCAAAAAAAACAAAGTAAAAAATATGTTTGTTTAACCACCATATTTCAAGGTTCCCTTTAGAGCATTAAAACCACAGCAATTGGTAGATGTGTTACACTGTTGTTGTCAATGTTCAGCACAATGTCCGCTTCCCATCTTCCATTCCTAACCCCTCTGTTATCTCTTACTTTTGTTACATTTCCTACACTTTCACAATCTTTCAACAAACATGATTTAATGCCTTCTCTCTCTCTCTGTCATCTGACTAAAATTGTAAAAATATTTTCCCCTTTTAACTCCATCCTGTTGATAACATATTCATCCGATGGATATACATCTTTCTTTTTTTCACATGTAATCAGAATTTTATCTTTTAAAATGTCTGTTTCAAAAGTTATGTCAGAAAAATCTTCCCTTCCGAGATGAATAAATGACCCAATATTGATTATCTCAAACCCCAATATCCAAGCATATTGCCCCATATAAAGTACCTGCCAAGAAGTTTTCCACTTTTGTTTTTGTGGTTGTGAAGACTGGGGAAAGATGGGTGAAGGCTGCCAGCCTAGTCAAATAGAATTTGATACATAATTCTATAATTTGTATATATAAATGTAAAATACGGGCATGCATTCTTAAATGAAAGAAAACACTGTAAAATGTGAACTTCAAGATTGTTGCAACATTGCCATCTGCTGTAAGGAAAACTAAGCCAAGCATTTCAAATGTCCTTTGAAGTTGGAATTATCTAAATAGTGGTGCCAAAGTGACTGGCTGAACACATTCTTTCTATTGTCTTAACTTGAGGAATAATTGCTAGAGTGTACATGTGAAATGTCTGTTATTGTTGTAGTTTCCTGAGCAGGTATTAGATTGCTAAATAATGTAGTTTGTTGGCCTGGGAATTCCAGACTAAGTGTCAAAATGATGTAATGTGCATACTGGGAAAACATTAGTGCCAAAATGATGTATTTTGGGAGTGCCTAGCAAAGATGTTTGTTAGTGAGTTTAAAAACTATTGTTCAGAGAGAGATGCTGTGAGCATTTTGATGTTGATGTCTAACTTATCAGCACTCTACCTGTTGTCTTATGTAAGTAGTGTCTTAGAAGTATGCTTTCTTGTAGTAATAGCTAGAAACTCAGAAGAAAGTTAGACAAGTGTTTTTCTGTTATATTAGAACTTTCCTACTGTTTTGTTTTAAGTTTCTGTGTGATCTTTGAACTCTTAGATATCACTGTGGTGTAGTAGTATTGTCTTTTGTTTTAATTATTTATTATTAAATATTTTAAAAACCTTTACCTGTGGCTGGTTTGTGTAGCGATAAGTAAGCTCTAGAGTACATTGCATATGTATAGAGTTTATTTTAATAAGCCACTCTAATAAGCCTTAAGACTGTTTAGTCACATTACCAATTGGATAATAATATAATTGGACACCCTTTTAAGGGCCTTTTGGTAGCTGATAAGTATTATCTGGTGGTGGCAGAAATTACTACCGTATAGTCTGGATAAAGGGGCACAGCTGGAGAATCTGTGTCAACCTTTCCCAGGAGTGTCTATGAAGTTGTATAAATACTTATCTCAAAGTGTGTGTGGTGTATCAGCTACCTGGGTAGGGACATGAAGCATTGGTGGGACAGAGAATGTACTGAAGGATAGCTTGCCAGCTAGACTGAAATCTGGACCCTATAGCTGTGCCAGTGGGGAGTCTTATTGGGGACCTGGAGAGCAAGGGAGCAACCAGCCCCAGACAGACTGTGACACTTAAGGGAAATTGTACTTTACTGTGTGTATTTGTTATCCTTTCCTCTTATATAAGATGCCCTCCCTGGAGTTAGTGGTGAGGATTGAGGCTCCTTGATTGCTGGGCCAGGGCACGGTTGTCACATTTCTGGTGGCAGTGGTTGGGATAAGCTATCCTCACATTTGTGGTTTGTAGTGGTTGGGATAAGATATTCTCACATTTGTGGTTTGCAGTGGTGTGGGCAGAGTGAATCCTGTAGCTTATGTACAGTGATCTCTGAAGGTATTTTGTACTCTAAATCAGCCACGCAGTGTATACTCAGAGTTCAGATCACAATTGTTTTATTTCTTTTGTTGCCTTAGTTAGTTAGGGTGAGCAGGCAGCATGTCAGCACAAGAGTATGGAAAGCTGACAAGGACCCAGATGGTGGAGATGTGCCAGGCTAGGGGACTGGTGCATGGAAACCTGACTAAGGCAGACCTGACTGCAGCCTTGGTTACAGCTGCATCAGAAAACAGCATCCAGGAGGACAATCTGACTGGCAGTGGAGATATAATATCCTCAGAGAATGGACAGCTCAACCTTTCTGTGAAGGACAATCAGATTGGCTGTGGAGACACAATATCCTCGGAGAATGGACAGCTCAACCTTTCTGCAGTGGACTTAAAAATCCAGCTGGAGTTAAAGAGACTTGAGTTGGAGGCCAGGCGTTTGGAGATAGAAGCCAAAGTAAAGGAGCATCAGAGGAAGCATGAGAGGGAAATGCTGACTCTTCACCAAAGTCATGGAGGTAATGGGGAAGGGAGTAACTGGACCCTAGAAGCACAACAGGTCAGTAAATTTCTTCTGCAATTTAAAGAGGGGGATAATTTTGATAGTTTCATTCACATGTTTGAAAGGGTATGCAAACAGTATAGTGTTGACCAAAGGCTCTAGGTACGGTTCCTGACCCCCTTACTCCTTGGGAAAGCTGTAACTTGTATATCACAAATGCCTGACTCTGTCTGTTTTGATTATACTGCAGTAAAAAAAATTATTTTACAATGTTTTAAGCAAACACCTGAAATGTATAGGAAACAGCTTTGTGAGCATAGACGCAATGTAGGTGAAAATGTATGTGAATATGTTGCTGAACTGAGCACTTATTTTCATAGCTGGGTGAGTGGATGTCAGGTCACCACTTTTGAAGGGCTGGCAGACATTTTGGTGAGGGAACAAGCCCTTAGCACTTTGCCTGAGGACATGAGGATCTGGTTAGCTGATAGATAATGTGCTACTTCAGATGAGCTGGGGAAGAAGGGGGACCTATACCTGGCCAGCAGGGCAGCCCTGCACATGAAGGGGACCCCCAGTACTGCTCATTGGTCTAAAGGAACCCATGGTGGGCAGCACAGACTGCCCCAACAGAATCTGCCAGTATCAGGGGAAGCCACTAGTCCAGGTACATGTCCAGAAGCTAGGGTGAAAAGTTTTGAATGCAACCAGTGGGGCCATGTGGCGTACAGGTGTCCAAGGAGGCAAGGTGGGGAACCAAAGGTGAGGGAGCCAGTAAATGGGAAAGACAAAATGTCATTAGTAGGTTGTCTTGAGACAACAGGGGTATGGAACTACCATCCTGCAGATGTCCTGAGAGGGAAGTATTTGGATGAGGCAGTACTACGTACTTTTGCAGTTACACGCAGTGAGGCTAGGAGACAAGCATGTGGGTCTGGTAGCCTGGGACAGACCCAGACAGACTGCATACTTGCAGCCAGGAATGGTGAGGTGGTTACTTCAGGGAGTGAGCTATGCTGTAGCAGTGAGACCGAATGTGAGCCGCAGTTGCTTGTGGGTACTGATGTTCCCTTGGACAGGGCAACTGCAAAGGTAAAGGTGAGTAGTAGTACCCAGGCTGTCAGTAAGGCACCACTGTCAGAGGATGCCAGACTTCCTGTGGAAGGGGAGCTGGGAAGTGTTACAAGGAGAAAGTTGAGACAGGCTCAGCTCTCAGACCCTACATTAAGGCCTGAGATAGGTAGCTAGGGAGGCACCTGACTCTCAAGGGAAGGGGGGAATCTGTATACTGGGACAAAAAGTTACTATACAGAGAGTGGACCCCTGAGAGGGGATATAAGGTGAGAGAGTACAGCAGTTGGTAGTGCCTAGAGCCTACCGTCTGGCACTTCTAGCCATAGCCCATGATATTCTCTTTGCAGGTCATATGGGCATAAAACATACAAAGAGGCATATTATGCAAAACTTCTATTGGCCTGGAATTTGCAGAGATGTAACAGGGTACTTCAGGACCTGTGAGCAGTGTCAAAAGGTAGGCAAGGCAGAAGACAAAGTGAGAGTTCCTTTGATGCCTTTGCCTGTGATTGAGGAGCCATTTCAGAGGTTAGCTATGGATATTGTGGGTTTTCTGAGTACCTCAAGTTTCACAGGGAAAAAGTATATCCTAGTGGTAGTGGATTATGCTACACGATAGCCTGAGGCAGTGGCTTTGTCCTCCATTGAGGCAGAGAAGGTGACAAATGCTTTGTTAGAGATTTTCAGCAGGGTGGGTCTCCCAAAAGAAATACTGACTGACTGAGGTGCCAATTTCATGTCCGACCTGCTGGCTTATCTGTGGAAGTCCTGTGGGGTGAAGCACATGAAGACCACCCCTTACCATCCCCAGACTAATGGTCTTGTTGAGAGGTTAAACTCTACAATCAAGTCCATGTTATGGGCATTTGCAGATCAGTTTAAGAGGGAGTGGGACAGATATTTGCCCCATCTGTTGTTTGCTTACAGAGAGGTTCCCCAGGAATCTACAGGTTTTTCACCCTTTGAGTTGCTGTATGGGAATAGGGTGAGGGGACCTCTAGATTTAATTTGAGATGAATGGGAAGGTGAGTGTGAGTCTCAAAAGGAGTCTGTTGTGGCATACATCCTAAACCTCAGGACAAGGCTCAGGGAACTCATGGGCTTGACCCAAGAGAACCTTGCAGAAGCCCAGCAACAGAAAAAGGTGTGGTATGACAGGAATGCTCGAGCTAGAGAGTATGGTGTGGAGCAGCAGGTAATGGTTCTCATTCCTGTCAGACACAACAAACTGCAAGCAGTTTGGGAGGGACCCTACAAGGTGGTAAGGAAGGTAAGTGATGTTAACTACATGGTGGAAGTGCTAGGATGATGACAGGGGCACAAATTGTACCATGTTAACATGATGAAACCTTACTGTGATAGGGAGACCCTTGTGCTGAGCATTTGCAGTGGATTGCAGGATGAGTCTGAGGGTGATTTGGGGACTGATCTCAGTGAGGCTCAGGCTGACACCTCAGTGGAAGGGGTAGCAATGTCCCAGCAGCTATCTCCTACTCCGGTTCGAGAAATCCAAGCAGTATTGCAGGAATTTTGGGACATATTCACTGGGAAACCAGGGAGCAGTCACCTGGTGCAGCACCAGGTGGATACAGGACCCCAAACGCCTATTAGGCAGGCCCTCTATAGGGTGCATGAGAGAGGGAGACAGACTCTGAGGGAGGAGGTACAGGAAATGTTGGAACTAGGGGTGATTCAAGCGTCCAACAGTCCTTGGGCCTTGCCAGTGGTGTTGATACCAAAGAAGGATGGCTGCACCAGGTTCTGTTTGGATTGCAGGAAATTAAACAGTCACACAGAGTCAGATGCTTACCCCATGCCTAGGACAGATGATGCCCTAAAGCAGCTGGGTGGGGCTAAGTATCTTACAACCATTGATCTTACCAAGGGTTACTGGCATGTGCCCTTGACTCTCAGTGCTAGAGAGAAGTCACCCTTTGTGAATCATTTTGGCTTGTGCAAGTTCACAAAGATGCCCTTTGGGATGGAGAATGCCACAGTGACTTTCCAGAGGCTGGAGGATAATATCCTAGTAGGAGCAGGAGGGTTTGCTCTTGCTGACCTAGATGATATTGCCATCTACAGCCATTCCTGGCCAGAGCACCTTCAGCATGTCAGGGAGATGCTGGGCAGATTACAGAGGGCAGGGCTGACCATTAAGCCAAGCAAATGTCAGGTCAGTATGGCAGAGGTCTCCTACCTAGGACATAAAGTGGGGAGTAGTAAGATAAGGTCAGAACCTGCCAAAGTGGAAGCCATTCAGTCATGGCCTGCACCTGTTACCAAAAAGCAGGTGAGGGCATTCTTAGGGAAAGCAGGGTACTACAGAAAGTTCCTCCCTAGTTACAGTACCATAGATGCTCCCCTCACAAACCTGACAAGGAAGAACAGGCCAGATAAGGTAGTGTGTACCCCAGCATGTGAACAGGCATTTCAGAAGCTTAAAGAAGCTTTGGAAGGACCCTCTGTGTTAGCCAGTCCAGATTACAGCAAATAATTTGTTGTGCAGGTGGATGCTTTGAATCATGGGGTGGGGGCTGTACTTCACCAGATTTCTTCAGAGGGGGGAAGAGCACCCAGTGGTTTATCTTAGTCATAGGCTCCAACCCAGGGAGGAATGCTATGGGGCTATAGAAGAGGAATGTGTATCCATAGGGTGGGCACTGCAAAGACTTCAACCTTATCTGTATGGAAGGAAATTCACTGTAACGACAGATCACAACCCCCTAATATGGTTAAACAGAGCCAGTCAGCAAAATGCCAAGTTGCTAAGATGGGGTTGCAAGCATATGATATGTCAGTGCAGCGCCACAGTGGGAGTAGCAATGCCAATGCAGATGGGCTCTCAAGACAGGGAATGGGGTAAGGTACACCCAGATAGATCTAACCTTCTCAAGCAGCGTTTATCAAGGGTCACTTGAAAAACTAGCTTGAGTTCTCCAGGAGGGGAGAGATGTGAAGATTGGGGAAAGATGGGCAAAGGCTGCCAGCCTAGTCAAATAAAATTTGATACATAATTCTATCATTTGTATATATAAATGTAAAATACAGACTTGTGTTCCTAAATGAAAGAAAACACTGTAAAATGTGAACTTCAAGATTGCTGCAACATTGCCATCTGCTGTAAGGAAAACTAAGTCAATCATTTCAAATGTCCTTTGAAGTTAGAATTATCTAAATAGTGGTGCCAAAGTGGCTGCTTTAACACATTTTTTCTATTGTCTTAACTTAAGGAATAATTGCTAGAGTATACATGTGAAATGTCTTTTATTGTTGTAGTTTCTTGAGCAGGTGTTAGCTTGCTAAATAATGCAGTTTGTTGGCCTGGGAACTCCAGACTAAGTGTCAAAATGATGTAAAGTGTATACTGGGAAAACCTAAATGTCAAAATGATGTAATTTGGGAGGGCCTAGCAAAGATGTTTGTTAGTAAGTTTAAAAACTATTGTTCAGAGAGAGACTGTGAGCATTTTGATCTTGATATCTAACTTATCAGCACTTTGCCTGTTGTCTTATGTAAGTAGTGTCTTAGAAGTATGTTTTCTTGTAGTAATAGCTTGGAACTTAGAAGAAAGTTAGACACACATTTTTCTGTTATATCAGAACTTTCCTACTGTATTGTTTTAAGTTTCTGTGTGATATCTGAACTCTTAGATATCACTGTGGTGTAGTAGTATTGTCTTTTGTTTTAATTATTTATTATTAAATATTTTAAAAACCTTTATCTGTGGCTGGTTTGTGTAGAGATAAGTAAGCTCTAGAGAACATTGCATATTTATAGAGTTTATTGTAATAAGCCACTCTAATAAGCCTTAAGACTGTTTAGCCACATTACCAATTGGATAATAATATTGTACAGTAATAATTGGACACCCTTTTAAGGGCCTTTGGGTAGCTCATGAGTATTAGCTGGTGGTGGCAGAAATTACTACCGTATAGTCTGGGTAAAAGGGCACAGCTGGTGAATCTGTGTCTGCCTTTCCCAGGAGTGTCTGTGAAGTTGCATAAATACTTATCTCAAAGCGTGTGTGGTGTGTCAGCTACCTAGGCATGGACGCAAAGCACTGGTGGGACAGAGAGGGTACTGGAGGTTAGCTTGCCAGCTAGGCTGAGATCTGGACCCTATAACTGTGCCAGTGGGGAGTCTTATTGGGGACCTGGAGAGCAAGGGAGCAACCAGCCCCAGACTGACTGTGATCTCTGTGTGCACTTAAGGGAAATTGTACTTTGCTGTGTGTATTTGTTATCCTTTCCTCTTATATGAGATGCCCTCCCTGGTGTTAGTGGTAAGGTTTAAGGCTCCTTGATTGCTTGGCAAGGGCACGGTCGTCACACTGGGATATCTTCTTTTACTAAAATTCAGTGACTTGCTCTCAAATGTGAGCATTTTTCTTGCCCAAAATAGAAGCATAGCTACCTTTTGTTTTGCTGAAATGACTTTTCCATCTCCAAATGCTTACCTACCTTTTGAGAAACTCTGTCAGTCAAGTCATCATTTGAATATGCCGCTCCATTGTCAGGTGCTTCTTGCTGCAGTAACTTCAACAAATTACTATTTTCCATTTGTCCTGGAGACAGTTCAGTAATGTAAACGTTCTGATGCACATTCTCCTGTGAAGCTGCTAGACACTGCTTCTTTGTAATATCAAAACAACCATCCGAATGGCTGAAATCATTTTCCAGAAGCTGTTCTTACACTGTTGCCATATTTTCACCATTTTTAGAAACTGCAGTAACAAAGCCTTGTCTGTGCTCATCACTCACCACCATTGCTCCTTACTCCCGGCAGCCTTCGTTGTAGGAAAGGAAGTACATCACTTCCTCCTGACTTGAAAAGAGTAGGGGTGTGTCCTAGCCAAATGTCCAACATATTGGAAGTAAATAAATAATTAAATAATAATTGCCATTGTAAAAAAGCATGGCTTTTATTTCTGTTCATATTTAGCCAACATCAGTTTTTTTATGCTGCTAAAGTATTTCTGAAGAAGTACACTGAATTCTTTAACTGACAGGGCTACAATAAATACGGCATAGTCGTATGTGTAGTAGCTCAGTCAAGATGGAGAAGCTTTGTGTATCTTCCCGGCAAATATATTGAAAAGGAAACAACACAATACAGACCCTTACAAGACACTACGGGTGATAGGCTCTGACATGAGTGCATCAACCCAACATACAAGTTGTGATCCACCTGTGAGAAAGATGTTAATCAAACTTTAGTTTTCTGATGTTCGTTAAAGTACAAACATTTGGGCAACAGTGAAGGGAGACAGCTTGTGTTGAATATCTTAGAGATAAAAGCAGGGCACCAGTAATAAGTAAACTGTTGAGAGGGAATGGTCAGTGGATGTGAGTAGTGTGGTTTCAGTACAATTGCAAGGCCTGAAATTACATAGCTTGGTCTAATAGTCCACGCTCTTCAAGCTACTTTAATAGTTTCATATGAGTACACTTTTTGAGGATTTTTGATAGCAGGGGAGGATGGTTATGTGATGATAATTATGGAATAACACATAGCTTTCTGTAATGCAGTAGGTTACTAGGCATTAACATTGCATATGCAATGCCTTCAGCTACCAAACTAACATAATTTGCCAGAAGATTTTCTGTAGCATGCAAAGTTATTTTTAAATGAATATGGAGTTTGTAAATCACTGAAGTGGATACTGATATAAGATGGAAAGGGTGAGAAAGAGCAGGCCATCTGTGGGTGAGTCAGGGTGAATGATGCAAGTGGATTGGAGGAAGCTATATTGAGCAGAGAAAGCTGAAATGATTTGTTATGCAATTATGTTCTGTGCAGTTCGATCTGGATAGGGGTAGGGCTGCTGCCAGGATTAGTAAATAGGTTGCTGCTGCTCCAAAAAGCCTTGGGACTTGTAGTGAATTGTGATTGCTACTTGTGGAAGTAGGTTCCTTTGTTATTTGTAGTGCGGACAGTTTCTGCTTGATTGGGACTAGGCTATTTATTACATTTATAAACAAAACTGTTAAAAGACAAGAGATCTGGAATAGTGGAGGTCCATTTAAATCTCACTGCAATGTCTATCAAGATGGTTATAGATAATTTATTAGTGTTTCTAATCCACTTAAAGTATTGGACTTGGGTAACTTTGGTGCATTGCCAGATTATAATTACTGGATGATGGTTGTTTGGGGAGTTTGAAATTGCTCCTGCATATGACATTTTCCTGACCTGCTAGTGCTGGTCATACCAATGTATGATGGAATGTATTCATAGGTCATGGAATGCCCAATTTAACAAAGGAGTAATCTAATCCTGCAGTGCACACTAACCTTGTGCATCCCTAATGCTTAGTGCAGCCCTATAATACAGTATGCACACTTTTCAAGTGCTGCACTCTCTTGTCATCTGTTATAGAACAAAATGATGTGCTTATGAGTATGCTGCAAAATGCCTACTATATGTGCACTGTCTGAGAGGATACAATTATTTATAATTTACAGGAATGTACTCTTTGCAAATGTGTCAATGACAGAAGTGACCCTTCTTGCAAGTATAATGAATAAACCACAGACCTCCAGGAGGAATATGCTCCTGCTGTATAAATCTGTCACATCTGGAATTCAAGGAGTTTTTGTTATCCCTGTAATGTCCTGATGATTTTTGGTCAGTCAACACGAGTTAGCTCACTTTATCTTCTCAGAGCCAGCATTAATAGAACACCTTTTGTAACAGGGAGCTTGCATTAATCTAACTACATCTGAAAAAAGGAACCTGCATTAGTCTAACAGCCCTATAACAAGTAGCCTGCATTATTCTAATTATGTACATTTCTAATTATGAGCCTGCATTAATCTCACTACTTCTGTAATAGGGAGAAAGCATTAATCAATTTCTGCAATAAGGAGCCTGCATTAATCGAACTACATCTGAAAAAAAGGAGCCTGCATTAATCAAAATATGTCCATATTGAGGACCTGCAGTAACCTAACTACCTTTGTAATAAAGAGATAGAATTAAACTATGTCTGCAATAAGGAGCTGGCACTAATCTAACTGTCTCTGTAATAAAGAGCTTGCATTAATTTAGCTACATCTGAAAAAAAAGCAGTCTACATTAATTCAATTATCTCTGTAACAAGGAATTTGCATTATTCTAATCCTCTTTGTCTTATGAACCTGCATTCATCTAATTATATCTGTAATAAGGAGCCTGTACTAATCTACCTTCCTCTGTAATAAAGAGACACCGTTAATAAATTAACACTGAAACAAGAATCTGCATTAATCTAACTACCTCTGTAACAATGGGTCTGCATTAGTCTTAGTCTGCAATAAAGAGGCAGCATAAATCTAACAATGTCTGTAATAAAAAGGCAGAATAAATCTAACTGTGTCTGTAATAAGGAGGCAGCATTAATCTGACCCTTTCTGTGGCAATGAGACAGCATTGATGTAACTACCTCCGTAACAGGGAGCCTGCTTTAATATATGACCTCTGTAATAAAAAGACAGTATAAAAAGGAGACAGCAGTAATCTAACTACCTGTGTAACAAGGAGACAGCATTAATCTAAATATGTCTGCAAAAGGAGACAACAGTAATCTAATTACATCTGAAATAAGGATCCTGCATTGATCTAGCTACCACTTTAACAAAGAGCCTGCATTAATCTAGCAAGCTCTGTAACAATGAGCCTACATTAATCTAACTAACTCTGACATAAGGATCCTGCCTTAATCTAACTCCCTTTGTAACATGGACACAGCCTTAATCTGACTACCTCTGTAACAAACAGACAGCAGTAATATAACTTTCTCTGTAAAAAGGAGACAGCATTAATCTAAATACTTCTGTAATAAGGAGACAACAGTAATCTAACTTCATCTGAAATAAGGATTGTGCATTAACTAACTTTGTAACAGGGAGCCTGTGTTTACTTAACAACCTGCATAATACATAAGCAGCATTAGTCTAATTACTTCTGTGAAAAGGAGACATTACTGTAAACCCCTCTGTAACAAGGGGACATTATTAATCAACCTCTGTAATAATGAGATTGCATTAATCTAAATAGTTCTGCAGCACAAGAGAGCATTAATCAATGTACTCCTTTAATAAGGAGCCAGAAGTAAACCAATTACATCTCAAATAAGAAGCCTGCAATAATGTAACTACACCTGTAACAGACAGCCTACATTAATCTAACTACCGCTGTAATAAGAAGACAACATTAATTTAACTACCTGTGAAATAAGGAGCCATCATTAGTCTAACTACTTCTGTAAGAGACAACATTACTGTAACTCCTTCTGCTACATGTAGACAGTATTAATCTAACTACGTCTGTAATATGGAGACAGCATTAATCTAACCAGCTCTGTAACAATGAGACAGGATTAAGCTGTGTCTGAAATAAGGAGCCTTATTAGTGTAACAACCTCTGTTAAAAAGGAGACAGCATTGTTTTAACTACATCTGCAGTATCTGAATTAATCTGACTATCTCTGTAATATGGAGAGAGTATTAATCTAACAGCACCTCTAATAAGGATACAGCATTACTGTTACTCTCTCTCTGTAATAAAGAGAGAATATTTATCTAACTACCTCTGTAACAAGAAGCCTGCAATAAACTCAGTACTCTGTAATAAGGAGAGAGCATTAATCTAACTCTGTAATTATGAGCCTGCATTAATCTAACTACCTTTGATATAAGGAGACAGTATTAATCAAACAACATCAGTAACAAGGAAACAGTGTTAGTCTAACTTCCTCTGTAATTATGAGCTTGCATTAATCTAACTACCTTTGTAATAAGGAGTCAGCATTACCCTAATTTACTTCTGTAATAGAGAGTATAAACCTAAATACGTCTGTACTAAGGAAACAGCATTAATCTAAATCTGTAATAAGCAGACAGCATTTATCTTACTCCCTCTGTAATAAGAAGATAACATTAATTTAAGCGCCCCTGTAATATGGATACAATATTAATATAACTCCCTTTGTAATAAGGACCATACATTAATCTCACTAAGTCTGTAATTAGAAGCCGGCATTAATGTGACTACGTCTGAAATAAGGAGACATCATTAATCTAACTACCTTTGTAATAAAGAGACAGTAGTAATCTAACTACCTCTGTAATAAGGAGCCTATATTAATCTAGCTACCTCTCTAAGAAGGAAACAGCATTAATCAAATACCAATGTAACAAGGAGTCTGCATTTATCTAACTATGTTTGGAATAGTGAGTCTGCATTAATTTATTTACCTTTGTAATAAGGAGTCTGCATTAATCTAATTACAGCTGTAATATGGAGGCAGTATTAATCTAACTAGGTCTGCAATAATGAGCCTGCATTAATCTAACTACCTCTGTAACAGAGACAGCATTAATCTAACTACCTCTGAAATAAGGAGACAGTGTTATTCTGACTATCACTGTAATAAGGGGACAGCATTAATTTGATACCTGTGTAATAAGAAAACTACATTAATATAACTACTTCTGTGACAAGGAGACAGCATTTGTTTGACTCCATCCATAATAATGAGCCTGCATTAACCTAACTTCCCCTATAATAAGGAGCCTGCATTAACCTAACTACCTCTATAATAATGAGCCTGCATTAACTAGCTACCTCTATAATAAGGAGCCTGCATTAACCTAACTATCTCTATAATAAGGAGCCTGCATTAACCTAATTACCTCTGTAATAAGGAGCCTGCATTAACCTAATTACCTCTGTAATAAGGAGCCTGCATTAACCTAACTACCTCTATAATAAGGAGCCTGCATTAACCTAACTACCTCTATAATAAGGAGCCTGCATTAACCTAGCTACCTCTATAATAAGGAGCCTGCATTAACCTAATTACCTCTGTAATAAGGAGCCTGCATTAACCTAACTACCTCTATAATAAGGAGCCTGCATTAACCTAGCTACCTCTATAATAAGGAGCCTGCATTAACCTAATTACCTCTGTAATAAGGAGCCTGCATTAACCTAATTACCTCTGTAATAAGGAGCCTGCATTAACCTAACTACCTCTATAATAAGGAGCCTGCATTAACCTAACTACCTCTATAATAAGGAGCCTGCATTAACCTAGCTACCTCTATAATAAGGAGCCTGCATTAACCTAATTACCTCTGTAATAAGGAGCCTGCATTAACCTAACTACCTCTATAATAAGGAGCCTACATTAGCCTAACTACCTCTATAATAAGGAGCCTGCATTAACCTAACTACATCTATGATAAGGAGCCTGCATAACCTAACTGCATCTATAATAAGGAGCCTGCATTAATCTGATTACATATGAAAGAAGGGGATAGCATTAATCTAACTATCTATCCAATAAGGAGATAGTGTTACTGTAATGATCTCTTCTAATAAAGAGACAGCATTAATCTAACTACCTCTGTAATATTAAGACAGAATTAATCTAATTACCAGTGTAAGAAGCAGCCTACCTCTACAATAAGGACAAACTTAAATTAAAACTTCTGTGTTAAGGAATCTGCATGAACCTATCTACATCTGAAATAAGGAGACAGTATCTCTGTAATAATGAGAAAGCATTAATCTAACTGCCTCTGTAACAATCAGACAGCATTGATCTAACTATCACTGTAAGACGAAGCCTGCATTAAATAATAACCTCTGCAACAGAGAGACAGCATTAATCTAACTACGTCTGTGATAAGGAGACAGCATTAATCTAACTACATCTGTGATAAGGAGACAGCATTAATCTAACTACGTCTGTGATAAGGAGACAGCATTAATCTAACTACGTCTGTGATAAAGACAACATTAATCTAACTATGTTTGTAATAAGGAGACAGCATTTATCTAACTACCTCATTTACAAGGAGACAGCACTGATCTAACTAGGGCTCTAACAAAGAGCCTGCATTATAACAGGATCATAGGATCATAGGAGGTTACTAGGCTATCGATCCTGAAGTCATTTCAAGCCTAGCCCTTTCATTCCAATATAATACCATAGATACTCTAGTCAATACCCAGGATTGTATTCAGTAATGACTGCCCATGTCCAGGAGCATTGTGGTCATTATCCCCAGTTAGAATTTATGGTGCCCCAGCCATACATCCAGGTTTCTTTTCAACAGTGTCATAGAGGTACGCTGCTTCACATTATCTGGCACTTGATTCCAAAGACATGTCTGTCACTGGGAGACAAATCTGTCCCTCCAGCACATCCTACTCAAGTTGCAGACCATATTTAGGTCCCTGGAATAGATAGCTGTAGTCACATTTGATTTACAGATGTGCAGCAAATTCATTAGGTTTGGGTCGGAGATTGCTTGGTAAGCCAGGCATAAGTCTCCTCTAAGAAGTTTGTATGATACTGAGTATAGTGACAGGGACTTTAGTTGGTCTGTGTAATGCACATGCTGGAGTCCCTTGATGATCTTTGTTGGAAACCTCCAAGGTCTCTCCAATTCCTGCAGGTACTTTGCACGGTACATGCCAAAAGAAGCATTATATGCAATTATGGGCTTGATTAGTGACGAGTATAGAGGGGTTATAACCTCCTTTGCTCTAGAGGCGATGCCTTTGCTAATCAAATGTGCTACATGGAAAGCATTCCTTACTACAGGAGACACATGGTTTTCAAAGTTAAGGTTGCAGTCTACTTGTGATTCCAGATCTCTTATCACTTTGTAAGTACATAGGGTACTATTGTTAATTTGTTAGTGTGAAGGGACATTGTTTTTACTGAAAGGAATAATGGTGCATTTCTTTGCACTCAGTTTGAGACTGTGACTAAGACACCAGTTGTTGGTCTGCATAAGACCCCCCTGAAGTATACTGACATCATTTGGGGATTCAGTAACTGCACCCACTTTGCAGTCGTCTACAAACTTGATCAGTCACAGCCCCATAGTTTTGGCCTGAACTTCTGAGAAGTATATACCAAATGGGAGGGGGGCCCAGCACTGTTCCTTATGGCACCCTACTGGTGACAGGTCTGCTGGTTGATGTGGAGTCACACACTTTGATAGTGTGTGACTGGTTTGTGAGCCAGTTGGCAACCCATCTAACAACAAGGGGGTTTACATTCAGTTTGCTAAGTTTATGGGTAATGCTTGAGTGTGGGATTGCATCAAAGGCCTTTGCCAAGTCAAGATATGCTGTGTGCACAGATTTGCCCTCATCAATGGTCTTTATCACATTTTCAAAGAAATCCACCAGGTTTAACAGGCAGGATCTGCCCTTGGCGAAGCTGAATTGGGTCGGATCAAGGATTGGAGGTCACGTATGTCTATTTATGAGGTCCATGATGATATGTTCCAAGGCTTTACAGATAAGGCTGGTCAGACTTATGGGTCTATAATTCCCTGGGTCTGTTGCTAAGTCACCTTTGTGGAGGGGAATAACTTTTGCTGTTCTCCATTCCGCAGGAACAAAGCCAGTGGCTCAGTTGTGAATGACAAGGGTACTTAAATGTGATACTAGGTCATATTTTAGTTTGTTTAGACAACAACCTGGGATGCTGTCTGGTCCGATAGAGGCGGTGTTTTTTGCCTTAGACAAAGTTTTAATTACCTGCTTTTTCAGATATATAGGGTGGAGGGGCAGTTGGGGGCAAGGTTTGTGATAAGTTTGGAGTGGATAAAGGAGTGAAATTTTTGCAGATCTGTCTGCTAGCAGGTTTGCTATCTCTGCGGGATGTGTGTGTGTGATACCATTAGTCACTAGTTTGGCACATGCTTGGGCCCTACCTTTTAGGCTAATGATTATCCTTGGTTGTGATTGCTAAGTTTTTCTCAAAGTTACCCTTAGAGTATTTGACAATTGTCTTATTTTCCTGTTGAGGCAGAGGCGGGTGCTTTTTCATTGTTGAGGCCTCACCTTAGTTTTCTTAGACAGCAACTTTTTTGCATTTGCAGTTTGAAAGTATGGGAGGCATTGCAGCCTTGCAAGGATGGGGTACTTTCTGAGGCCTTGAACCAGGCTTCTGTGACTGCACAGACAACTACATCCTCCAGTGATAGAAGTGCTTCCAGGGTGCAGTGTTTGGTTTAAACAACTAGAGTTTAGCCACATAACCCTTATTTTGTTATGGTTGGCAATTTTCACATTGGCAATTTTGTTTTTGAGACCTTGCCTAAAAAAGCCACTATGAGGGAGGCAAGAGCCTTTGCCAGCAGCCAAAAAACTAGTGGTGCCAGGTGCAAACTGTCTCTGGCAAAGCAGCGAGGTTTGTCGACCATGTCATCCCAGGCTGACAGAAACTGGACCCCTTTAAATGACACCAAAAACTATACCAATTATTAAAATTAGTCATTTTTTGTTTATAATGTGGCACCATTCTAGGTGAGGGTAATATGCTACTTAAGGCTAGGGATATACCTGCCTGGGACACATACTCAGAGAACTCAATCATGTCTCTCTTCATATAGTCCAGTGTGGTACGTCTCAGGTCATTCACTCCAACATAAGTTATGACAGAATGATAATGGTACTTGTTGCCGAGAGGCCTGAGGGCATGCATGATCTGCTGAATCCTGGCACCGGGCAGGCAGTTGACTGTGACTTTCTCCTTATCTAACCTGGTGAGTGGAACATACATGTGTCTCAATATGGTGTCTCCAATGATGAGGAAGTTTGTTTTTTGAGTGTTACTCCTTAAGGGTTTGGTAGGTGAACCACTGGTGTTGCTGTGTGTCTTAGGTGCTGTGGGAACTATGTTAATTGGAGCAGTCTTTTTTTTGGAGGTCTCTGGTGTTTTGGTAATTTGTTTGAGACAACTTCCACGTATGTTGATTTATGTGCTGGATACGTACTATGTGTATGAGTAGTGATGAGTAAGTTGACAACCTTTTTAGTATTACAGTTTTGAGTGCAAGAAAGCAGGGATTCACGATTCTTGGTGTAGATACATCTCTTGCACTCTGTACTAGAGTGAGTTATTAGTAGATGGTTGTCCTTGTACATGAGGCAACTGCTACACTGCCTCAGGAGACACAAGTCAACAAGGCTGACAGGAGAGATAAGGGTGGTCCAACTGTCTTTAATGCTAGGTTTGATGAACTATCACAAAGGGGTGTTTTCAGGACTGATCTAGGAGGTGCTCCGTAGATGAGTATTTCTGACGGGGTTTTTGGCTGGTGGTTTAATAGGTCTCAGCAAACTAGCAATACTTCTTAGACTGGAAATACACTAAAAATGAGGACTACACTAACTTACTACAGCTGTATCTAAGAGAAGCATTGTTAAACCTATCTGTCTGGCTAGGGCACACAATTGTGCAGCAGTGCAAAGTGCTAGGCAATGTGCAAACAAGCAGAAACTGGCTGGTATGTAGGGCTTATATACCAGAAGCTAAAAACTTAAAAAAAAAACATTTAAAAAAAACTCTAAAAAAACTCTAAAGAACCAATGAGGGTGCTTACTCCAAGCCCTAGACCAATCACACTTCACCAGACAGGTTCCCATCAGCACACTTCTCTCATAAAGGTGCAGAAGGGCCCCTTCCAATCAAAGATGGGCTAGAAAATGTGTTCAGAATACAACCACTACAAGCAGACCCAGATGCAACAAACCAGTATCTGGAGTATGCTACAGCTACTAATACTACTAATTTTGATGGGGAACACTAAAAAAACTTCTAAACAGCAGAAAAACAGCAGCAAGACACTAAAAATGTTTTAAACAGCAAAAAAATCAGTTATTTAAAACATTGTTTGGCATGAAAACAGAACAAAGAGAAAAGATACTTTGCAAACAGTGAAAAGTACCAACAATTACTTTACAAACAGTGAAAATAGCAAAAAAAAAAGCTTTGCAACAGTGAAAACAGTAATAGAATACAATTTAACAGGCACTGTAAGTCAGATATATTCAGTACACGCAGTACAGTTTAGTTGTCAGTATTAAAATACAGTATTAAATAAGCAGAACACAGTAAAAGGTGCAGTAAATAGTATAATCAAGCAAAAAAAAAAAAAAGCAGGCAACTTATGTTTTTTGGGATGCTCAGAAGCCTCTAGTTGTCTGGTATCTCAGCTCAGAGTTGTGGCTGGTAGCCCACCTCAGTTTAACTTGGTTCTAAGTCTGTAATATGGAAACAGAATTGATCTAACTGCTGCTGTAATATTGAGCCTGCATTAATCTGACTGCCTATGTAATAAGGAGGCAGCGTTAATTTAACTACCAGTGTAGGGAGGAAACATCATTAGTCCAATTACTTCTGTAATAAGTAGAAAACATTACTGTAACTCCCAATTTAATAGGGAGACAGTATTAATCTAACCACCTGTGTAATAAAGAAACAGCATGAATCTAACAATTTCTGTAATAAGGAGACAGCATTAATCAAGCTACATCTGTAATAAGGGGCCTACATTAGTCTATAACCTCTGTAATAAGGAGAAAGCATGAATGTGTAGTAATGAGCTTGCTTTAGAATAATTATCTCTGTAATAAGGGTCCTGCATTAATCTAACTATGTCTGAATTAAGGAGATGGCATTAACTGAACAGTTTCTGTCATAAGGAGTCGTCATTACTCTAATTCTCACTATAATAAGGAGGCAGCATTAATCTAACTATGACTGTAATAAGGAGCCTGCACTAGTGTAATAACCTGTGTAAAAAGGAGAAAGCATGAATCTACTTCCTTTGTAATACTGAACCAGCATTAATCAAACTATGTCTGTAATAAGGAGCTTGCATTACACTAATTTACTCTGTAATAAGGAGACACCATAATCCAACTAAGTCTATAAACTGCAACAGCATTAATCTAACAAACTCTGCACAAAGGAGACAGAATTGATCTAGATGCATCTGTGATATGAAGCTGGCATTAATCTAACTATCTCTATAATAAGAAGACAGCATCAATCTAATTCTACAGTAAGGAGACAGTTTGTTTGTGTCTTTCAGCTTTTCCTGGTTAGGGGTCGCCACAGCGGAACTCCGGTCCGCTAATGATTGGCAGTTGATTTTTACGTACTGGCTTGCCAGGCCTGCCGCACAGCCTTCAATGAAGGTACACCCATTCACGCATGTCTCCATGCAGAAGATGCTCTAGCTGAGAATCAAACCAGACAGCGTCTTACTGTGAGGCGACAACGCTACCGCAGCACCACCACCGCGGGTACAGTAAGGAGACAGTATTAATCTAAATACCTCTGTAATACGGATCCTGCATTATTCTAACTACCTCTGTAGCACACAGCCATTAATCTTACTAGCTCTTGAATAAGGAGACAGCATTTATCTAACTACCTCTGTAATAAGAAACCAACTGCCTCTGTATTGAAGATCCTGTATTAATCTGACTACCTCTGTAAGAACAAGACAGTATTCGTCTATCTCTGTAAGAAGGAACCTGCATTTATCTAACTAAACTCCTATGAACATATGAACCTAACTATCTTTGTAAAAATGAACCTATATTAATATATCTACCTTTGTAATAAGGAGCCTGCATTAATCTAATTACGTCTACAAAAAAGAAACATCATTAATCTAACTACCTTTGTAACAGAGAGCCTGAATTAATATAACTACTTTTGTAGTAAGGAGACAGCATTAGTATAACTAGCTTTGTAATAGTGAACCTGCATTAACCTCACTACTTTTATAATATGGGACAGCATTAATCTAATACCCTCTGTAACAAGGAGCTGGCATTAATCTAACTACGTCTCTAAGAAGGAGACAGAATTAATTAAACTACCTCTGCAACAGAGAGCCTGCATTAACCTAACTACATCTGTAAAAAGGAGACAGAATTAATCTAACTGTCTCTGTGACAAAGAGACAGCCTTAATCTAATTCCCTCTATAAGAAGGAGACAGTATTAATCTAACTACTTCTGTGATAAAGAGCCTGAATTAATAAAACTAACTCTGTAAACAGGGAGACAGCATTAATCTAAATACATCTGTAAAGGACAGGCTGCAGTAATCTAACTACACATGTAATAAGGAGAAAGTATTAATCTTACTATCTCTGTACCAAGGAGCCTTCATCAATCTAAGTACCTCTGTAATACGGAGACCGCATTAATCTAACTACTTCTGGAATAAGGAGACAATTAATTTTTCCAGTTATATACCAAGGAGACTGCATTAATGTAAGTACCTATGTACCATGGAGACCATATTCAGCTAACTATCTTTCTAATAATGAACCTCCATTAATATATTTTCCTTTGTAATAAGGAACCTGCATTAATCTAACTACCTCTATAACGAGGAGCGTCCATTAATCTAAGTATCTCTGTAATACGAAGACAACATTAATCTAATTATCTCTATAACAGGGAACCTTCATTAATCTTTATTTGTGTAATAAGGAGACAGTGTTACTCTACCTCTGTAATAATGATCCTGCATTAATCTAACTACCTCTGTAACAAGGAGGAAGAATTAATCTTTACCCCTGTAATAAGTGAATTTAACTACCTGTATAATAAGGAAGCAGGATTAGTCTAATTACTTCTGTAGTAAGGAGACAACATTACTATAACTCCCTCTGTAACAGGAGACAGTACTAATCTAACTATCTTTGTAATGAGGAGAGAGCATTAATCTAACTACATCTGTAGAAAGCAGACAGCATTACTCTACCTACCTCTGTAATAAGGCTCCTGCATTAATCTTAGTTTTCTCTCTCTCTCTCTCTCTCTCTCTCTCTCTCTCTATCATCTACCTCGGACTGCCTTCATAAAAAAATACCACCTTTCACTCACAGCAGCAGTTTTATATTCTGGGACTCATGTGTGTGAATCCCAGCAAGACTGAGTTTTCAGAAAGGGGGATTTATATGCACTGTCTGTCTTTTCTTGGTTAGGGGTCGTCACAGCAGAACTCCGGTCCGCTAATGATTGGCAGTAGATTTTTATGGTGCCGAGTTGCCAACCCAACGCCCAACCTTCAGCAAAGGCACGCCCATTTATGCATATCTTTCAAACGCCACTCGACAGTGGGGAGGACATGCAGACTCCACACAGAAGACACTCCAGCCAAGAATCGAACAGGAGTACCTCTTGCTGTGAGGCAACAATGCTACCACTGCACCACTGCGGCTGTACTATTTATATGCACTGTCTGTGATTGCTGTAAATCAGAGTATTCTCTTTTAATAAGGCATGAGGATCTTGGGGTTCACACATATAATTTGCAGAATTGTGGGGGTGTACGGGGAAATTACTTTAAAGAACAGAGATTGTCAATATTTGCTGTTTCCTTCAGTTTTTAATTTTTTTTCATAATTGCAGGACTCATGGTTATGGGTCTCAGTGTTGCAACAGCGAGCCTTTATTCAATCGCAATAATAAACTGCACACACAACTTTCCTTCCTCAAACTGTAACCCTTCTTATATCTCAGACAATGATTGAGTAATCACTTTGTAGCATCCTGTTTACTCATGATTACTTTTTTCTTTCTTTCTTTCTTTCTTCTGTTTTTTTTACAAAGCAATATAATTCTTGAGCACACCTGTTTTACAGTAAATATGTATACATGTAAATAACATGTCATATAATATTGCACTTCTTATATTACTAATTGTTGCTCGCCAGGTCAGGAAGAAACAGACGAACATTGTCGGTTCTTGTTCAAGCAGCTTTATTATAAATCACACATCATAAATGAAGCTGTCAATTTAACTTAAAAACAAACTAGCTATCATGCACATAGATGTTAACACTCTAGCTGTACCTTCAAAATGGCACTGAAGATAGCACACGCTTGGAATATATACGCACACACAGACTTTAGAAATGCTTCTTAAAGGTACAGCACATATCTTATATACATTGTCCGTCTTTGAGAAATGAGTCAGGCATTTTCATTGGTATTAATAAATATGCAATTTACACAGGAATAATTTTCATCATGCAAACATACAAAGCTAGGTACATATATACAACTATGTCCAAGTTGCTATGTATTTCACACTAGGCTTTGAGATGTGACCATATTCTGTGACATAAAATATGGGATCTGGTTTAACAACTGGGACTGTCTCTGCTGACAGTTCAATCTTAGGAACCTTGGGACCATCTGCTGGAACAGTATCAGGAGTCAAGACATGTTCTGGAACAGGAATATCATCTGGATTGCTCTGAGAGTTAGAGTCTTTATCATAGGAACAATGCTGCGATGTCAGTTCTGCTACAGGAAGAAGATGTCTGCGATTTCTCCTGTACTCCACACCCTCGGATTTAACAAAATAGGATCTTGGCTCTGCACATATACACGTTACTTCACCAATCCGGTCTAAACCTTTTGCTGTTTGTATCCTCATCGTCTCTCCTTCTTTCAGTGGAAGAAGAAATCTGATAAGTTTGTCATAGCTGGACTTTTGAAAAGAATGCTTCTTAAATAACTGGGCTCTAATGGCTTTGTTGTGTTT